>NW_023270615.1:8518996-8554962 GCF_011800145.1 Mirounga leonina | reverse complement strand
ATGGAGTCCGATCACGGGCAGTGTGGTTCTCCTTCCCGCTTCGTCCCCACAGTAAGATGCAGGGAAAAGGAAGGACTGTGGGATCAGCTGGATGCAGCCTTCTGTTTTCATGGAGAAATAAGAACACAGACTTAGGAGTTCAACAGGCCTGGGCTCCAGTTCCACCTCTGTCTCCCTGGCCGTGTGCCAGCAGCAAGTTATTTCATTTCGGCTCTTCACGCGCATCTGTGGTAAACCAGGATTCAGCACGCTGCTCCCAGAGATCATGTGCCTGGGCCTGTGCCAACCCCGGTACTGGGATCTCAACAAATGTTAACTGACTTCCCTTCCCTTACAAATGCCAGAAGAAACCCATGAAACTCATGACAGCCCTTGTAACGCACTTGACAGCTAATAAAGAACTCGGGCGTCCTTACGTTTGGTACAATCGACGTAAGTACAACCACCATACATTTCTCACAAAGCAGTGACATTTTCGATACTTGGTTATCTTATGCAGACTCCTGAGAGGGGGTAGAGCCTTAGATCCACTGAAAAGAAGCAAGTCTTTTAGTGCATGACCTATTTGAGAGAGGTGTCCCTCCCCTGTATATTCAATTACTTGCTGTATAATAGAACCGTATGCACCACATATAGTTTGGTAGCTGAACACTATGTTCCTCAGGTGGCACAAATGACTTTGAAGTACCTGTCAGCAACTGGCTTTCCTGGAAGCGTACTGCAACTACTCAGTTCCCAGTGACATTTTGCTTCGGAAGCCCTTGTTCAGAATATTAAAAAGGGCACGCAGCAGACTTCATTCCTTTGCTTCAAGGACTGTGATTTTGTAAAGTTGGACCCCGTGGTCTACTCAGGAGAGGGTCACTGGCTCCAGCAAATGTTTAAAGATGGTTTTGAAGTGGGTCCAGTGGTGCTCAAGTTGGTCAGTAACTCTCACTATGGAGTCCGATCACGGGCAGTGTGGTTCTCCTTCCCGCTTCGTCCCAGATGATGATCTGGACTGATTGAACTGGACAATGTCACAGGACATCTGAGGTCACGCAAACCACTTTTTCTGTTAGTGCAGGATGGTGCTTTCCTGTTTTTTTAAAAAAAGTCATTGACTTTTCTCAGATATATACTTGGGAAGGGAAGAGTTGAAGTTTGCTAGACCTCGCCTAGATCAGCAACATTTTTGGCGAATTCCGAATGATCAGTCAGGCCTCTGGGTTCTTCTCATTCTTCACTGCAATGGCAGTTGGCTTTATTCTATCCAAAACTGGTGCCCAAGAGGAGGAGATGGGACCTACGGGTGCTTGCCAAAGGTGGTTTGTCACGTTGGTCATTGTGATGCCATCACTCCGTGATGTCCAACTTGGTCTTTGGCCTGAAGAGAATGAGCAGAGCAGAGGGGGATGTGAAACTCTGTAAGGGATGGCACATGGGGGCCGGTGCACTTTGTTCCTGGCTTCAGGTTGTGAGGACTCGGGATCTTTTCGGATTTGTTTTCGAGGACTTTGCAGATGTCGAGAGCAACTCTCTTGTGACATTTTTTTTTTTTTTTTGAGAAGCAATAAGAAGTTGAATTTTGGATTCTGATAGACAAGGTTTGCTCAAGCTCAGCACTCCTGACATTTTGGGTTGGCTAATTCTTTCTTGGAAGGGCCATCCTGTGCATCCCAAGATATGTAGTAGCATCCCTGGCCTCTATCATTAGATGCTGCTAGCCCCTCCAAGTTGTGACAACTGAAAATACTTCTAGGCAGCCGAATGTCCCCTGAGGGCAGGGGGCGGGGCGAAACTGCCCCTGGTGGAGAACCTGTGGGGTAGACCTTCGCTGTGGGAGATTTGCATGGTCACATGAAAACTTGGAATATTCCAGCTTCTCTTGGCTGTCCTGGGGCTTTAAGACCTTTGAGTTTCCTGGAAAATAGATTTCTGATAGACCTGCAGACAGGCAAAGGAGGAACTAAAGGAAAAGGTTTGAGAGGGTGGTACCCGAATGCACTTGATTCCTCTTCTCTCTCTTCTTTCCTCTCGTCTGCACCTGTTAGTCTTCTAGCAGTGAAGGGTGGGGGGGGGGGTGGTGCAGATGAGGGGCACGCTGGCCGAACTGGACAAGCTGGAGCTGGGGAACCCAGTGCCTGCAGACTAAACGGGGAGGGCCTGAGGATTTTCGAACTTCAAGCCGGGCATCAGCGATTTACTGCCGGCAGGGTGAAAGACAGTTTCTGGAGGCAGGCCTGGCATCGGCCGGGGCCCTTGGCAAAACTGCCGTGTAGGCAAAGCTGTTTTTGCCACCACCTCTCTTTGTGAACCTCGCCCATGCCCTGTTTCACTTTCTCTGCCCTCCAGGCACACAGTCGCCTGAGCCTGCGGGGTCCTCTGGCTGTTCAAAGTCGTCAAAGTCGGCCTCGCCCGGCCTGAGTCATCTGCTTTATTACCTGCCCCCATTCTAACTCTCCTTACCCGGATGCTGATTTCAGCTACTTCGGGGGTTAAGATTAAAGACTCAAATACCTCACACTAAGGGGAGAAGAGTCAGTAGGTTTAACCTACTGATTCGTTGAAGCTTGCTACTCCCCTTCTAGAAGACACTTGGAAGCAAAAGACTTTCCCGTGGCTCCTCTAGTTTCCCTGAAATGAGCATCCTGCTTGTGTCTTTTCCCAGCCACAGTCTCCCCGCCTGGTGAGCACAGCCTACACAATCCATAAACTGGAGAATTAACTTACACAGGGGCTCCACACAAGGTGAGCTGTGAGTTTCCCATCAAAAAATGACCCAAATTCCTGAGCCTGGCCAACAAAGCCCTTTACAATCCCCCTTTCTAACCTCTTCTCCATTCATTTACTCAAACTTGGTGAAAAAGATGGGACACAGATCCTGGTACCCAACTCTCCAAAAATGCATATTGTCCAGTGGGGGCTATACAAAGCAAACCAGACAAAAACGATATAATGTCACGTGTTGGCCCAGGTTAGGTCAAGGAGGCCTGGGAGCACCATGCAGGGGGTACTCGCCCCAGTGGCTGGTCCAGGGAGGGAGTCTCTCAGCTATCTCAGTATGCCTGTATTGAACACACCTTGTTACCTCTTTCTAGCTTTATACCTGACAGTCCCTCTGTCTAAATGCCCTCCCCTCTCCTGTCTGGAAAACTCGTCATGATCCAGCTTATCTGCTACCCCCAGGAGAACTTCTCTGACCATACTTTGTCCTCTCTGGCTTTGCTTTGCTTTGCCATGTCTCCCCCTGCTCACCCTCAAATGTGTTCTTTTCTTTAAGCTTAAACATCCATTCTATGGAAATACGTATCATGGTGATTTGCAATGATGTGTTTACTTGTCCGTCTTCCCCAGTACACTTTTTTCAAAGCCGAGGCAACGAAGTGTATCTCTTTTTAACCCCCAGCTCCTAGCACGGTGCCTGGCACACAGAAAGTCTCAATAAACGTCACTGTGTGAATGAGCTCATTCAAACTAGAATCTGGAAGATGTGACTGCAGGTTGCCTGTTTTATTCTTTTATCTTACATCGTGAGATTTCTATACAGAAGAGTCCATAAAACATATATGTCTGGTATAAAATGAAAACCCATGTAACCACAACCCGGGTCAAGAAATTGCTCCCCTCTATTCTTAACTCCTCAGTGGGTGTCATCTACTCCAATTGAGTGTGTCACGAAGACAAGGACTCAAAATTCCGTATCTGACCTGCAGTTATTGGGGTCTCCTGCAGAGCATGTCCTCAGCTGGAACCTCAGGCCCGAGATTCCAGATACCACGAACTTGGCTAAAAGCCAAGCAGTTCAGTCAAACATCACTTGGCAGACATG
This sequence comes from Mirounga leonina, assembly GCF_011800145.1. Taxonomy (NCBI): domain Eukaryota; kingdom Metazoa; phylum Chordata; class Mammalia; order Carnivora; family Phocidae; genus Mirounga; species Mirounga leonina. The sequence goes on along the minus strand of NW_023270615.1, from coordinate 8,551,151 downwards.
GCCTGAAATCTAGCCAGAGGAAGCTATTCGCTCCACTGGACAGTATCTTGTACGAGATCTTGAACACCTTATTCTCCCCCTACATATCGAGGCTGCAGGTTTATTTGGACTCTGTCACATCTGGGAAAAAACAATGAACATGTGAGCCTATCTGCTAATAGTTAACCTGCATGGAGATCAGTCTATTTTTTGGTGGCTGTTAATACGGATCAGCTAAAATCTGGCCATGTTATCAGAAGGGGTGTACTCTGCTCTGCTTTGAGTAGAAAGCAGCCATCTGCCTCACTGCATTTGGTCAGAACACTGTGCCTTTGGGAAGGACTGCAGTTCCAGGAGGCATGGCAACCCCCTTCCGCACAGCACAGCTCCAAGCTGCCAGGGCTGTCTGCACAGGGCTCATCCAGCCCCACTGCGGGGCCGCCCAGCCCTCTCTTCCTTCCCCAGCTGCCCTCAGCGAACAAGGGCCGGCCGGCCTGCCTTCTTCCATTCCTCCTCTTTCCCTTTATCCCTCCCTTTCCCTTTTCCTTCCTTCCTTTCTTCCCTTCCTTACAGCTGTCCAGCAATAATTCCTATACACAGACTAGAATAAGAACTTGTTCAGTAAATATTCCTTGAGGCTGGCTATAATTCTTTTCTTGAACATAAATTCAGCTAATTTCACTTTTCCTTGTGTGTGTGTGTGTGTGTGTGTGTGTGTGTGTGATGCATGAATCCACTATCACTGTATTTAACTTAACTCAAAACAATTTTTGGGGTAAAGCAGATAACAACCTTATCTCTTTCTATTCCTTGCTTCACGGGGTTTAATTCGTGTATGATTTTCTGAGCATCTACTATGGGACAGATACAATCTGAGATGCTGAGGCTACAGCAGGGAGCGAGGCAGAGGTGGTCTCTTTTCTCATGGGGCTGGCATTTTAAAGGGTTTTTGTATTCTAGAACTGAGCTGTCCAATGTGGTAGCCACTAACAGCATGCAGCTATTTAAATTAATTAAAATTAAATAAAATTTAATATTCACTGTCTTCGTACTAGCCACATTTCAAGGGCTCACTAACAACATGTGACTAGCAACTAGGTAGTGGACAGCGCCGATCTAGACCAGTCCCATCACTGCAGAAGACTCTACTGAACAAGGCTATTCTGGAGGAATTTGCCAGACCCACTACCAAGAAATCCCCATAGCAATACTATGAGATGATTTATTATGATACCAGATCACGATTCCTTTATATACAACCCACCCTTTGAAACATGGAGCTTATGCCCTGCATGTCTGGAGCCAGTGAGTTTATTTTTATTTTGAGCATCCTGTTTTACTTACAAGACAGCTAAATCAGTGTGGCGGAATAGCCTTTTGAAATACTCATTTTTTCCCTCTTGTCTTTCAAGCAGGTATTGGCTCTGTATCAGGGAAGGAGGGGCTGTAGGTCAGAATCCAGAAATAGCCTTTGAGTCTCTGGCTGCTTTTATGGTCCAAATGTACAAGCTCAGGACCTTCGAGCATTTGTAGAAGGGGCAACAGAAAGGAGGATTTGGGGAACAGGTAAAAATGTCTTGGCAGAAGCAGGACTGGAGGAGAGGAGGCAGAAATGTTTGTCTGTGCACACAGGTGAGGGGGTTTGAGAGGGAATGCCAACTTGCATGTGCATTGTGGGCTCAGGCTGCATGGTTTTCCTGGCCATTCTGTTGTGGACAGCGGGATCCCAGAGGGATACAGTGTCTAGGATTTGGGACAGCGGGGAGACATCATAAATCCACTAGACCTGAAGGGTCAAACTGACTGGGACGATGGACATTTTAGCAGCTAACTATGTGCTAATTCCACTACGTCCTGTCCCCACTCCCACCTTAACCCGCCTCTGGGAAGGTAATGAGGGTTGAGCCTCAGGTTGTGATTTTCCTCCGGCTTATGGGGATGCATGTTCAAAACAGAAATCAGTGGAGTTATAATAAAAAATAAAGCTGATTTTCTGGCAGCATCTGCATCTGTGGTCTGGGAGCCATACCCACTCCTGAAGCAGTGTGGTTTCCTTGTACACTAACTCAACAACCACAGACCTCATCCCCTTTGGTCTGTTGTACTTGATTTGGAAAGGTAACATTTCTCCTGGAAGAAATAAAGGCACAAAGCAGTGTCACCTTCTGTATTTGGATAAAACGTCAAATAGGAAATTGATTCCATCCTGGAGCTCTGGTTTCACAAGTTCATCCACGGAAGTAAGGGGGAAGGAAGCCAAAGCCATCGCAGAACTGGATGATTTCAATGAAGAGTTAGCAAACTATTGCCCATAGGCCAAATCTGGCTTGCCTCCTGTTTTGGTAAATAAAGTTTTATTGGAACATAGCCACACCCATTAGTTTATTTATTGTTGCATTGTGGAGTTACAATGTAGACTGTACGGCTCTCAGTACCACCTGACCTTTTATAGAAAAAGTCTGCTGACCCTTTGGCTCAGATTACAACCTCCTGAAAGACTAAGACAGTGTCTATACATCTCCTGTTTCCTGGCAGAGCCTGCCTGGTGGAGGAGCAGGTGCAGAGCAGGGATCTGAGAAATATGGTGGAAAAGATTCTAAGACTGAAATAAACTTTCCTGCTTCAAGAATGGCCTCCTTAATGGACTCCTGGGAACATAATTCCTTGAGTTACAGCATCAACTTCAAGTGTTAAAGAAGGACAAGGTGGAAATCAGTCTCTGTCATCTGTAATGAGAGAGATAATCTTGTTGCCTTGTTACAACAGATGACCAGATCGACTGTCTGCTTTGTATATAATCTGGGTGCCCATGGTCTCCTGCTCTGCCCTGCAAGGCAGGGTCCTGAAGCCTCCAATACACATGGCCTGTGTGCCTTTCTTAGGTGGAGTTCTTCCAGGAGCGACCCTCTGCAAAGGATTCACGCGAAAGTGATTTGTTAAGGCCGTGCTCCAAAAGAGAAACCAGACAGAAGAAAGGGGAGGAAACACAATAAGTAGTGGGGAAAAAAAGAAAAAAAAAAAACCAAGGTGCAATTTCAGATGAAGTCCAAGCCTTAGCCTGATCCTTCTGGGATCTTTGGAGTACGAATTGCACTTCACATTCAAGAAGCGACTATGTAGTCCTAAAGATAGTAGCTTTTCCACTAAAGCCAAGAGTCAAGGGAACTGGGCTTTTATGCCCTGTCATCCTTTCTTCCCCAGCAGGCAGCATGAGAGTATGGAGGCCCTGGAGGTACAAAAACTCTCAGGCACTTTAGGCTCTTTGGGTGGTGAAGAGGCACCTGCAGCTCAAGGGTGAAGTTCATAGCTAAGAGCCCTTAGCATCAAAGCACACAGAAACCAGACGATACGAACAGAACTTTGGTAAAGGGGAAGCGGGGGGATCTGGGTAAGGGGACTAACAGTATTTGCTACTTGCCAGACTGCATGTCTTCTCCACAAATGCTTACATGTGATTTGGGATTATATGCCATTTTGAATCATCCATGCCATTTCTATGATATGGGCCCTCCAGTATATAGCAGAATCTTCTTCCTCTTTTCCCTCATCCTTTTCCTTTTTCTTCAAAAGAAATTTTGGAGGGGGAAACAAACAAAAAAGCCACTTTTTGTTCAGGGTCTCCCTTGTTATGATTAAAAAGATAAAATGTTCAAAATTCACTTTAAGACTGTATTATTTCTCCTGTAACATCTCCAAGGGGAAATAAATCCCTGAAGTTCTCTACCCACTCTGTAGAATGGCATTTCTTTTATTTGACCCAAGTGTACAACTTTCATACTTCAATGGATCCTTGGCTTGTGTACACTGGGATTTGGGGACCCATGTCATATGCACTTTCTCTGCAGAGAGATTCATTTGGGGAGTTCACAGACTCCAGACATAGTTGCTTTCATCTTTCGGAGCAAAGAGTCCTCATCTTCCTGATCTGTCCTCAAATTACAGCTTTTCATTCACTCCCTCGATAAGTCTGGCTGCTCTTCTCTGGCTCAATGCATGTATGTCTTTCTTGAGAGACAGTGACCAGCACCATCCTCAGTGTCCAGGTACAGATTTGCCACAGCTCCAGATCAGGTAAAAATAGCCTCCCTTTTTTTGCTTTTAATGCTATTCTAGACAACGTTCAGCATCGCCTTGTGTTGAGTTATACACCACGCAGGTGTCTCCAGTATTCAATCTACAGTGATTACCTTTTCCTACCTGTAGTCAATTGCATCTGGCTAGAGGACAGACTATTATTGGTTTTTTGTTCGTTTTTATTTTTTTAATTTTTTAATTTTTTAAAAAATATTTTATTTTTAAGTAATCTCTACACCCAACATGGGGCTTGAACTCACAACCCCAGGATCAAGAGTTGTATGCTCTTCCCACTGAGCCAGCCAGGTGCCCCAGACTATTACTGGTTTTTAATGACTATTTTCATCTTAAACATGCTCTTAGTAAACCTTTCTGCTACTTTTCTGCTGGCACAAAACATGAACTCTTTCTGTCCTTCACTGTTGGCTTACTATTCAGCATTGCCAGAGACTAGTTTTTTCTCTGTATCTTACAGAATCCCCTTCTATTTTTGCATGTGCTAAAGAGGACAAATTCCACCAGAGGTTTAAAGAAAACCCTACTGATCTGCTTCTATGAGGAGGGATACATACTTTTTATATCTCTTGTCCCCAGTGATAAGTCAGCTCCCCATAGGTGACAAAATAGTCTCAACAGCTAGATGGGAAGCTAACTTTTCTCCCCCAAGTAAACTTTTTAGGAAATGGTTTAGAGCTTTTTTGAGAAAGTTTCAAAAATTTTAAATATATCCCATCTGCTGATGCTTTATTTTCCACGGGGTTATGTAGGACTGCTTGGAGTATTTGTGGTAGAGTAGAAAAAGCATGGGCTTTGGAGTCATGCAAACCTACCATGTACCAAAGGCACTCTGTTTTAACAGAGTTACAACTCTGTTACAACAGAGGCTGAAAATGGCCAGGACGGGCCAAGCACTACATTTAATTATAGGCAAGAAAAATGGAATACTCCAGGGTGAAAATAAGAGCTCATTCTTGTGAAAGGTAACGAATGATGATGCTTCCCTCGTATCACAGGCGACTGCTAATTTCAAAAGGAGGGCCTCCCCCAAGACAGGAGAATTCTCCAAGCCATCTGGGGTGGTTCCTCTTTAGAATCTGGTTGTTCTGCGTCACTACATGAAGTTTCCACTTTCATCCATTGAGAGTATCCGAACAATTTGTCTTCAACACAATCTTGGAAACCTGAGCAAAAGTTGCTCTAGACTGCCTATGAGGCCAAGCTGCCATTAGGCTAATTTGGGCCCTTATACTACTAGGGCTCTAGTCTTCAGCTGCCTCAAAACTCTACATAGTTATTCCCATCCTACTTCTCTTACCTACCATCCTCGATTCCTACAGTGCAAGTTCCTCTGGTCAACTATCCTCCCCTATGCTCCTGTCCTCATGTCATGTTGGGCTCTCTGCCCACTGAATTTTCCCATTTCTCCCTTCCCTCCCTTTCCCCGGAGCCTTCTGGAACACCCTTGTCATCGAAACACACACTCCTCTACTTTCTCAGACTTCTACAAGCCCAGTCCCCATTCTCTTGCCTTAACTAAATCCCACTTTGCAGAAAGACACCCCTTCCCTGTAACCTTCTCAAATGAAAACTGCACATTCTTGTACATCCACCATTGCGGTTCCCATAAGTAATGTCTGCATTGTCACTGATACTTTGCCTCTTCCGACCTCTTGCTTTTCACTCTTGTACAAGAAGCCCTTTCTCCTTTGAGTTTCAGGTAATTCTGATCAAAGTCTTTCTGTCCGCTCTCTCTCCTGTCACTACAGACACTTCGATAGCTGCAGCGACAAACACAGAAGAACCTAGCTTCAAGACGCTTGACCTCAATTCCAGCATATCCTGGAATCCAGCATTCCTGGATTCTGGACCTTATCATTCTGGACCTTATCATTCTCCTAAGTTGTTCTACCTCTGCACTCCGAATATCAATTTATCATTCTCTGACCACAACATCTTGTCATCACACCTCTCGGGATCCTTAGTTCTCAAAGCATTTGGTGCTCAGGCCAGGACTCTCATCCTTTGATTGTTCCTTCTTCCTCCTAGGCACTTACCAATATTATACCTTAATTTTCTTCTCCTTCCTTCTCAGACCTCCTAATGCGTAACTTTAAACCCCTGTAAGCATCTTCAAAAGACCTACTCTCCTTTCTTTCTGCCATACCGGCACAGCAACGCCTCAATCTTGGATTAATCCAACTATTTGTTCTTGATCTGGGCTGCTGAGTCTTGACTGAGAAAACAGGAAACCCAACTATGCAAATAGGTGGCCCCTAAGCAATCCTTTGATGCGTACTTAGTGACTTCCCTGAGTGGTGATTACAAAACATTACTCTTTCTCTTAAAGCCCCGTTTCATTGATCCTCCTCCTGCCCTTGCCACCATCACATGGACACAACACCTCTCTCTCTCTCTTCCCTAGTAAATGCTTTGCCTTGCTGCTCATTTACTCTTTTTAAAAAAATTTTATTTTATTATGTTATGTTAATCACCATACATTACATCATTAGTTTTTGATGTAGTGTTCCATGATTCATTGTTTGTGTATAACACCCAGTGCTCCATGCAGTACGTGCCCTCTTTAACACCCATCACCAGGCTAACCCATCCTCCCACCCCCCTCCCCTCTAGAACCCTCAGTTTGTTTCTCAGAGTCCATAGTCTCTCATGGTTCATCTCCCCCTCCGATTCCCCCCCTTCATTTTCCCCTTCCTACTATCTTCTTCTTTTTTAAAAATATATAATGTATTATTTGTTTCAAAGGTACAGATCTGTGATTCATCAGCTGCTTATTTACTCTTAAATCACTGTAGTTTGTTTTTGCATTCACTCCTGAAATGAAAATTCTCTGGCCAACATGACCGCTGACTTCCTAAAGGTCTAGCTGAATGAACTTTTTCTAAATATTCAGCTAATTGTAGTTCTTTCTTGCTTTTGATACTGTTGATTCCTCCATTCTACTGTTCTGCTCTGGCCTTCTCTCTCTACTTGTGCTCCCTGGCAAGCTCACCCACTTGTGTGGCTGGAAGTATATTTTTGATCCCCAGATCTGTATCTCCAGGCCAGGTCTTTCTACTTAGCTCCAGAGATCCACGCATAAAATAGCCTCCTTCATGGTTTTCCTGGAATTCCCATGGGAACCTCAAACTTCATCCGACCCCAACTGAATAAATCCACCTCTCCTCACAGTTCTTCTTCCTAGGTTCTCTATCTCACTAAATGACATCATTCTTTCAACTGAGCCAGAAACCTTAGAGTGACCTTCAACTTCTCCATCTCAAATCCTTATCCACTTCCCCATTACCACCCTGTGCACCATCTGACTTCTGCCCTGGTCCTTCTGATTTAATCTTCTTAAAGTCTCAGGCTGCCTATCTTCTCCATCCCAACTGCTACTGCATTAGCTAGTGCGCTCTCACCTCCAATCTTTGTATTTTTGTTTGAGAGCTCTGACTAAAACATGTCAGATCATGGTACTACCCTGAACATGGAGCATAAGTCTTCCAAGGTCTATACTCCTCTCTCTTCAGACCCATCTGTCCCTGCTTCCTGCTTCCTGCCTCTCACCCTACAGTCAGCCATATTAAACTACCTGCTGTGCCTAGAACTGTCCATACTGAGTCTCAGTTTGGAATGCCATTCTTCTCCTTTACACCCCCTGCTCCCATTTGCCCAGCAAATATCTGCTCATATTTCAGGTCTCAGCTCAACCTTCCCATTCTTTGCGAGACTTCATCTGTTGTGCCCCTAAGAACCGATTACTTTTCTTTGGGGGCTCCATCTCCACATACCTATTGTCAATGTCAGTTTGCCTCTATTGGACTGTAAACTTCCTCAAAGACAGTATCTCTGACATGTGCATCTCTTTACCTCATGCCTGTCTCATAGTAGGATCAAAATAAATATCTGCTGAATGAAGACTGAATGGATTAAAAATGGAGCCCAACCTATGAGCAAAGGCTAAATGAATATTGTGACAGTGAAACAAATGTTGATCACTATAGCGTATTGAATCATCACAAAGGCTTGTCTGCAGATAGCTCTGCTGTTTGTAAACTCACTAAGTCTCAGTTTGCATTAGCAAACAAGTTGGGTGGGTATTCTCTAGAATGTAAGCTGACTTCCAGGGACGGAAAAAAGGGGGTGGTGCCTTCTGCTGGCTTGCTTCCTTAGCAATCTGCGAAAACAAAACCCAGCAAAAACAATTCTCCATTTCCCAAAAGTTGGCCCTGGCTCAAGTTTTTCTCTTCCAAAATACTTTTTTTGGTCAGGCAACACTCCCCACGCTATGGCTGTTAGGCATTAGTGTGCTCGGAATCCATTAGAGAAGGTCAGTCCTGAATACCAAACAGCTGCAGAGCCCCGAGTTTCCAGGAGTCTAAGGATCGAAAGGCATAACAATAGCCAGCTTCTCTGTTCGTGCTGTTCTAAGCTTTGCCATACGCAGGCACATTTTAGAGACCGGCCTTGAGCTATCTTAACTTCCACACGTGAAGTGAGGAACAAATAATTTGAGACAGAAAAATAATACGAGGCAATGTTTTAGCTTTACATGTACATACAGGCTCCTTGTTTCCTGACAAAAACAATGCTTCCGATCCAGTCAACATCACAGACACCTTAAGGGTATGAAAGAGCAAGGTTTTTGTTTGTTTGTTTTTTAAATAGCAAAACTTTTGTACTAAATAAAGAAATAAAATAGAACAACACCAAACCAAACTGCAACAAAAGTAAGCCCTCTCACTCCAAATTACATATTAATTTCAGATGGAAAGCCCTATAGGTAGTAAGAGAAAAAAAAAATTGACCCATGCATTAAGCAGATTGGATAGTTAATTTGGGCCAAGGGGGAACAACCAAATAATATTAAGTGGTTATGGTAGAAAGTAAGTTTTGGACATTCTGCTTTCATATTAGTACCCAAACTTGTAAAAATACTCAGAGCAGCAGAAAGAAGGACTAAATTTAGACCCTGATTTAATGCATTCAAGAGCGTGATTCATTTTTCCCCTGTCCCGGTACAGGGGAAATCTGCGTGTATGGCAGGAAACACAAGGATGCCCTGTGAATAAAGGGAAGTCTCATTCATTCAGAGGCTCAAGGAAGCTAGAGACACCCCATCTTCTCGGCCAACAAAGGTGTATATCTAGGTACCTCATCTACCATGGAACCACATTTCTCAACTGGAGAGAGGCCCTCTAATTTTAGCTTTGCTCTGGCCTTGGCATGAGTGTGCTGGAAATTTATTCTGTTGCTCCTTTTCTCTAAATGGTTTTTTCCTCACTCAGGCTCCAGTGGGATCCTGACCATCTCTCAGATGCCATGCAACATGGGTCACCTTAATGAGACACTTAAAAGGATGTCATCATTTGGTAGCAATGCATTTAGCAAGCTGGGGCCCAAGTCACTGAACAGTAACCCATAGATTGGGCTGTAGAGGGCTGCTGTTATATATAACTTAAACATCAATCCAACGACAACGGCAAGGTCATTTCTCATTAGCTCATCAGGGTGCTAGGCAAAACATCCCGGCAGAGCAGACCATGACTGTCCCTTCCCAGTTTCATCATACGCTGCTGCCAATCACGATCTTGCACTCACATCTGCTCCTGACACAAAGCAAATCTTTTAGCCTCTACAGATCATCGAGACTCATGCCAGACTATCATTTGTGTTAATCTAACCTAGTTTAGAGGTGAAAACCCCCTAAACTATTTTGTGATTTTACAGTGACTCCATTCTTTCTTATTTCTTTGGCTTTCAGTCTTTAAGCACATTTGGAAAGTAACCTCAGAAGTCTCATTCCAGCTTTTTTGGCCTTATTGAAAGTCTCTGGGTTTAGGACAAACTACAAGAAAAAAAATGGGGAGTGTATATAAAAAATCTGTCGTTCAGTTAACACTGCCTCCCGGAAGCGAGGGCATTATAGCTGTCCTCCGTCTGAGGTGGAAGACAGATGTTATGAACCCACCCCTTGGGCCCTGTTACCCATCCATGTACATTCATCCCAAGAAAGATTATTTCCCCAAACATGAAATGGGTTCAGCAGTTTTGCAGTTCAAAACAGAAAGAGTTCGATATGGAGCACGTGCATCACATTAGAAATGAGTCGCTCTGAGAAGGTGTGTGTGAATGAGCAGCACCGAAGAGGCCCCCACAGGGCCACATCCACAGGATGGGACTGGCAGACCCTGGGCAGGGCCGAGGGTCCAGGTGGATATGAGATCCCATCAGCCTGAACACATGCTTCACAAACCAGCCCGGACACCGCACAGAAAGGAGGCAAGACACCATAGGGCCGCGTCAATGATTTGTACCTTTCTCAAACAGCTCGGTTCTTGGGTCTCCCAGGCAATTCTGTGTGGCTAGGTGGGGCAGTCACCTAATGGCCCTTGGGCTTGTCCAGTGCCATAACATGAAATCAAATTATTTCCAAGATAGGGATGGATGTTCAATGACCTTGGCCAAATGTAATGACAGATTTGGGGGCAGCCTCCTATACCCATTTGAGAAAGGACAAATGCTCTTTAGCACTCTAAACAGCAAACTGGCTGATTTAGCTTAGAACAGTGGCTACCATTGCAGCCAATTTCGGAAAGTCAAGAAGGAAGGTGAGTGGGGGAAGGGTGTCACGAAGGTTGCATCCATCCAAGGCTGGGTCAGTTCTATATTGAGATTTGGGGTAGAAATTTATTCTCACACACATAGAGCACCACAGATCTAATGAACAATAAGGGGTATCTATTTTCATACTTCACTCACACAAAACACCTCTCTTCCATCTCTGGGGGTGGGGGTGGGGTTCCAGTTCTAAACTACAATCAGCCCTTCTTTTAAAATAACAATAATAAATCCTCTTATTCAGCCAGATGGTGGTGTCTGTTGCACTAGGTTGGGCTCATAGTACAACATCAATAAATGGCCACTTGTAGAGGGACAGACAGAATCCCATTTATAAAACACACCTACACTTCCTGCGTTATCCCCTCCCAAAATGTTGCACTGTCAAACACCCATGGGGGCTTAATCTCATTTTGGGGAAGAAAGGAAAACTAAAAAAGGCAAAATAATGTACGTGGAAAGCAATTTCTTGGGGGGAAATAATACATTTAATCTCTGAGGAGAATGATCGTAGATGGGCTTTTAAGTTTGTTTTGCCTTTAGGGACCATTTGAAAGAACGATCCCCAAAGGGTTTTCCCCAGGCCCTGGAAAGCTGTCTCGGTGAAGGCTGCACATTGCCAACCAAAGATCTTACAACCAGGAGATGGAGTTAAAATTCTTCCTCAGTGAGGTTGGCCAAGTCTCCTGAAATGAGTATTTGTTCCAATTAGGTGTTCCAAAAAGCCTTCTTGCCTCAGATGACTCATTTTAAGAAAGGTAGTTGTTCAGAATCCATCACAGGAGGGAAAATGACATATTAATGTGTCCTGTTGCCAGTATACACATACTCCTCACAGGTCCAGAGGGCTCATGCTCTGTGGTGCTTGCTCCTTATTTCCTTGGTGTCAGTCCTACCTGGGGTTGGCTGGGGAGGAGGTGGGTCCTGACTGGTCTCTGCTGCTGTGCTTCACAAACTATACTCCCTGGTTATGTAACCCCGATCCGTGACCACAGTCCAGGGCTCAGATGGCTGGCTTGTCAGCAAAAAATGTTTCAAAAATGTTAATTCGACAATGTTGGAGGGATGTTATTTCTAGAGCTAAACTCCTCGGGGAAAATGAGAAATAGTTGCTTTAGGGATTTAGCTCTTCCATACTGGAAGGTACTTCTTTCCTGATGCTTTCTTCCCAAATAATTTCCCAAAGCCTGGCGCGCCCTGACATTTGGTCCAAATAAAATGCTGGAATAGACTCCATGGATACAACTACCTCCAAACTCTGTATAAGAGGGTGTTTATTATAGAGAATTGGCATCTATTAGGGCATGAAACACTGGGGGGCCTGCTGGTGCTCGCTCCTCACACTGAATCATTTCATGATATAGATACTATTTTTTTTTTTCTGGTGTTTACAGCAAGTAACTCAGTTTATAACCTAAGGCATTTTCCATACTTCCAGGCAATGAATACTAGTTTCTTTTGAGTCTCAATAGCACATAATTTAAGACAGTGGGAAAAGGAGCTGAAGAATAGTTTCCATTGCAAGGAAAACACCATGCAGATGTTTGCCCTCTTGAATTCTGACGGCAAAATAGAGAATTGTTTATTTGTTCTGAAGTCAAACCCAAGGAATTTAGTTTTTACAGGCTGGGGGCTGGGGTAGGGTGGGGAGTAATGACATAATATTTTAATAATATTGAAATATTCAACACATGGCCCTAGGATTTAGAATCCCCAAATAATTTAGATCTTTTTATATGGTTCTTGATCAAATTTGGGACGTCAGATATCGATTTGTGTCACAGAAAGGACATACCTGCAGAAACACCTGAGGACTACTTTATGAAAATTGTATATTCGCCTTCTGTAATTGTTTTTTTTCTTCCAAGATAGCAAGCTAGGAATCGGTCCTCTATCTTGAGCCATTTATTGAGAACAAACAAATGAACTCGGAAAAGACATGACCCAATTGAAGTTCAATACCTGACTTTGGTGTATGAGAATCATAAACTTGCTTACGGTCTATCTGGTCTGCAAACACTTCCCCATAAATCATCCAATAGGGCATGTAGAAGATGTTCTTGGCCAATTTCCATGATGGCTCTTCATTGGGAAAGAGAATGGCTTGCCTGGCGACCCCAAAGCTCATCAGTACCACCAGCATAATGATGACAAAGTACATCATGTCTATCATCTGGAAGGGTGGGGAAGCAGAGGGAGAAACAAAAGAAAATCCATATGACTGAATGTTCCTATGACACCAACATTGATGGAGACCTTTGAAGGAGGATCAGTTTTAATATTACTGCTAAGGGATATACAGATAGACAGCTGGGTCCAAGTAAGAAAGAGAACACTTGGTCTGTTGAAGCAATTTCCACAGAACTTAATCAGTAACTCAAAAATCATTTTTAAGAAAGCACACATAGTATGGAACCCCCTCATTTTTCATTGTTGTCTGTGCCACCTAGTCAAGAATAGGCATGGGAGTCACATGAAGCTCGGGTCTCGCTACGAATCCAGTACTAACTTTGTCTCTGTTCCTGGGAAGGGCAAATGTCCTCCTTGGGTCTCTTTCTTCTTAGCAAAATTGAAATTGGGATAATTGAACTATTTCAAGAATTATTGCAATGCTGTAAATTCCCTAAGTTGGAAGGGCTAATGAAGAGTTGGAACGCTCAAGAAAATAATCATTTGCGAACAAAGCTAGGACAACCCAAATATCCATCATATACCTTCTTATTCTTGTGGCGCCACCTCATCGTCTGGTGTTCTACCACAAACCAGTCCCTCAGAGAACCATTCTTTCTGTATTTAATTCTCTTGTAGCATATCCTATCAGTTATGGATGGTGTTTTTGTGGGCAGTATAATCAGGTTGTCTAATGGCCCATTTCTGTGTCTGCTGTTGAAATGTTGGATTTTCATCTTGACATGTTTATAAAATTCTCTTGACTGCATTTGAGCATAACGTTCCTCTTGATTCCTTTCTTTTTTGCTTGTTTTCATGATACATATTATCTGGGATCTGTTTCTCATATGCCAAATTACTTTCCTTTTATCACCAAAAATAGATGGGGATGTAATAACTATTATTTTGCCTGGCCAGAACCCATTGCCTCCTTCTTTTAGAAGCAGTTCCCACCCATTTTGGCCACAAAGATAGGTGTCTTTTCCAGGCTAGGTTAATCATGGTACCTCACCCTCTGGCAACAGTGATAGGAGGTAGGCATGTGACATAAGACGGGCCAATCAGAATCCTTTCTTTGGATTTTTTTTTCAACTGAAGCTGGGAGAGAGAAGCTCCCTTTCTTTTTCCGTAATGATATGAATTCAGAGTGTCTGAGGCTGAGGCTTCCACTAGTGAAACTGATGAGGAGTGAATGAAGCAGGTATTCCAGAGAGAGAGTATGTCCTGACAGTGGTTGAGGGCCTGATTGCAACAGCCCTTAAGGGCGGTTTCATTTTGCCCTTCTAGAAGTCAATATATCCCTCCTGTGCTTAAGCTAGTTGGAGACTGGCTTCTATCCCTCATATCAAACCATCTAATACAAAAGACGACCTTCTCTTGGATATCAAACTTCCTGAAGGGATACCCGTTCACGAAGAAACACTAATGATAATTTTATCAATGATGATAAAGGCTTTAAATTTGCTTTAGAATTTAATTTTAAAAGAATATATTCCACGGTGCCTGTTATTAGAATTAAAACACCAGAGCCTTCTTGTTTGTCTGAGGACACTGGGGGGCTCACTATATTTTAGGTCAATTAATCAATCGTCAAGGCAACTTCGAAACCCAGCTGGCAAGTATCGTCTGACCTTGAGACTCAAGAGGAATCTCTCAAAACTTGACGTTCATTCATATTTGTTCACTGTTCTTAAAAATATATGCTACTTAGCTGGTTATTCCTTTCACAGCATAGCGGCCTCAGAACTCTCTTAAAAGTGAGTAAGCCAGCTGTGTTGAAACAGTTTTATAGGAAACATAGGCCTGTTGATCATCCTCTATTTTGTAAAATTCTTTCATCCTTTATTTACAGAAAGTTGTTGTTTTTTTTTTTTAAAGATTTTATTTATTTATTCATGAGAGACAGAGAGAGAGAGAGGCAGAGGGAGAAGCAGGCTCCTAAGGAGCAGAGAGCCCGATGCGGAACTCGATCCCAGGACCCTGGGATCATGACCTGAGCCGAAGGCAGACGCTTAACCATCTGAGCCACCCAGGCGCCCTATTTACAGAAAGTTTTATCAATGAAAAAACACTAATGGGTCCTTCATGCTGTGCATTTGGATTGATTAAAAGGTGGGTGGGAAGAGGAAGGTATGTACTCATGAAATTTAGGAGCCAGTCTGACCCAAGCAAACTCAGCCAGTACACACAGCAACTGCTATAATTTAGTTTCTCAGGGCTGTTTTCATTCAGATTGAGTCTGCTATCCACCCAAAGGGCCAAAACAACCAAAGACAAGAAAGATTCTTCCCGGGGCGCCTGGGTGGCTCAGTCGTTAAGTGTCTGCCTTCGGCTCAGGTCATGATCCCAGCGTCCTGGGATCGAGCCCCGCATGGGGCTCCCTGCTCAGCGGGAAGCCTGCTTCTCCCTCTCCCACTCCCCCTGCTTGTGTTCCCTCTCTCGCTGTGTCTCTCTCTGTCAGATAAATAAATAGATAAAATCCTTAAAAAAAAAAAATATCCAGCAGTATTTTTTAAGCTATGTGGCTGTAGAGTTACATCTTTTTCTTAATAAGCAAAATCAGCAGGTTGATATATGTGTGAAGCTCTATTTTTTTGTACTGGGTTCTGTCATTTTCAAAATACCTCTTTTTTTAAATCTTCAAACATTTCTTTAAAGAATATCTAGTTCTTTTGGGCGCCTGGGTGGCTCAGTCGTTAAGCAACTGCCTTCAGCTCAGGTCATGGTCCCAGGGTCCTGGGATCGAGTCCCACATCGGGCTCTCTGCTCCGTGGAAAGCCTGCCTCTCCCTCTCCCACTCCCCCTGCTTGTGTTCCCTCTCTCACTGTCTCTCTCTCTGTCAAATAAATAAAATCTTAAAAAAAAAAGAAAGATTCTTCCCACTCAACTTCATAGATTTCAAAAAAGTCTTCCACACAAATACTAAAATCTCCTAGAGTGCAGAAACAGAACATTATTAGTAAAAACTAGGGCTGGGGACCTCTGTTTTTATAGCTAAGTCATCCAGTTGGTTCAATATGGAGAGAGCTGATTCTGTCTCACTCTTGTAAATACCCATTGGTTGTGTCCTGTACAGGTGTTAGACCACCAGAGTTTTTATCTTGACTCTGCCAGTAAAAATAGCTTAGGTGGTCATGCGCAAGTTACTTAATCTTGTTTTTTTTTTTCCTTCTTCTTCATTTTCAAAATGCGGATAATAAAGACAATAACAATGCATGTTAATTTTGTAAGGATTAAATGCGGTAATACGTGAAGCAATGTGGGTAGAGCTCTGCAAATGTTAATGTATTGTTATTTTTAGCATTGGGTGGTCAGCTTGTGAAGTCAGACCCATACAAGCTGGAATCCTGCCTTTGTTCTTTGCCCAGTTTCAGTTTATTCAATTGCCAAACGAAGATACTAAAAGCCATTTCATGGGGTTGTAGTGATGATGACATGTCTGACATGCTGTTTGGCACAGAGTAAATGATAGCTATTATTATTGTTGTTTTTATTCTGCATTATATAAGTGAGCTTAGTACTAGGCATTGCATTGAGTACTAGGAATTGCGTTGAGAAGTGAAATATGGAGGAAAGGGGTCAGGATTCCAGTAACTGATCCTGGATTTAACGATCATTTGGAATCCTAGTGGATCAGCATTGTGTCCAGGTATCTTAGCAGCTGTCTGTCTATCCCTTACCACAGGGCACAGTGAGTTACTTAGCTGTTTAGTACCGAATAGGGACTCTCTAATGTTGTGGGGCTTTCAGAATAATCACATCTGGGCATATTTTGTTAAGTTTCCTGCCTGGCAGTCCATCTGGCTCACTGATAAATTCTATAGGCATATTTTACCTACCTTCTGGATCAGTGACTCAATTATTGAACTAAGTATCTTAAAAGTTCCATGAAAGAGAACAAAGCCACCAAATACACTCATTTTCTACTGATTCTTGACTGATAAGTGAAGTCATTCATAAGTTGGAAGGTAGAGAAAATGCAGTACATCTCTCTTGCTCACTCCATAGTAAGGTTTCATTCAAGTCAAAACTGGGGATAATTATGCCATTATTAAAATGATAGACGGGGATTTTACAATAAGCTTGCTGTTTTAGTTTGACTTTAGATATTTCAAGTATTTCAATGCCACCCAACCTTTTTCAAGTAATATATTTGGCTGGCTTGAGACTTCAGATCTTATTTATTGAAGCAAAACAAGGCAACCAATCAATTAGAAAAAACAAGCCATCAGATTATGTAATTGTCTACTGTGGTGGTTCCCAACAGAGAGCAATTGCGTCCTCAGGGGACCTATGGAAATGTCTGGAGATGTTTTTGTTGTCGTGAGTGTGTGTGTGCGTGTGTGTGTATGTGCATCCACCCTACTGGCATTAGTGGGTAGAAGTCAGTGATGCTGTTAAATATCCTATGATGAATAGGACGCCCCCCACAACAAAGAATTATCTAATCTGAAATATCAGTAGGGTCCAGGTTGAGAAAACTTAGCCTAATTTTGCAACTGTTATAATTCTTCACTTTCATTGTATTTTCATTTGAAAATGCATTTGGGAATCTCATGGAAGCTTGTCCTAACTGTCCAGGAAATTCATACACTCATGTATTTTTTATATATAAATTGGGTGGAGGGTCCACGAATCCTTTCTCCTAAATTTCTCCCAAAGACTCTAAGTTGAAAGTCTCTGCTTTTAGACATCCAAATCTTCACCACGATCTCAAATTCATTACTAAAACACAGAGAAGATTATTTAACAGGCTGTTCAACAGAGTAAGATACACATTTTTTTATCTAGTCAAAAATCCCAATTGAACTGGGATTCGGTTTTGGGTAAATAATTCAGGCTTGTTGAATTCAAATTTTCCTCTCTAGAATGGGCTTGGTGATATTTCCCTTAGCAATACTGGTGTTATAAATCTCAAGCTCTTGTACAAAAGGGTTAAGAATAGAGCAGACTAACCGGGCTCACCAATCCCCCCACCCCTTTTTTATTATACTTTAACAAACATAAAACTGTTCGAACATAAATACATAAATATAACAGATGCCATTTATTAACTACCTACTATGAGCCTACTATTAGCTATTTAGCATGTTATTTCTAATCATCACAACAACCTTGCAAGATACAACCTTGCATTTATTATAATTACTTTAAATGAGTAAACTAAGTCTTAAAGAGGTCAAATAAATTGCTCAAGGTCTCACAACCCCTTCCTTTTGGATTCAAATTCTCCTCTTGGCATGTGTTTGTCAGTGCTTTTGTAGGAAGAGTCCTGATTATTTAAGATTCATTTCAGTAGAGTTATATATGCACATACACACTAATAATAATAACAAATACTGATTTGCTGACCTAAAGGTCAGCAGCGATGATGTATATAGTAAAACTTGACTGAGAATGATAAAGGACATCTATTGACTAATGGTTGGTTTTCAACAGCTCACAAGTAGAAGTGGAGGGGAGGTTATTAGCCCAGAGGTTTTTCAGTAAGAGTTACCATGGTAGGAGGGAGGTATTTGGCTTTTCCACGTATGCCCTGTAAAGGTGAAGTAAGGGACACTTACTCAAATTCAACTTAGCTCAACTCAGCTAAAGTAGATTCTTTTTCTTTCCTTTGTGTAGGGAAAGGCATTTTTCAAGCACTTTATTAAAAAAAAGAAGAAGAAGCAATGTTACAAATGGAAAAATCTGTTAAAAATTTGGAATGGACACCCACTCCTCCTCTAAGATCCAGCTAAAATGTAACCTCCATGGGAAGCCTTCCCTGACCTACACTGTCTTTTCTATGCTCCTTTATACTTTATATGCATCTCTATCACAGCATTCTCACACCGTATGGTAATTACTTCTCTTTCTCTCATCTTTGATGGCATGGAATGAGCTCCTTTATATACCCAACTCCTACTCCAATGCTTAGCACAAAATAGATGATCTGTGATTGTTTTTCAGTAAGTAAATGGGTGAGTGATGGTTGATTTTCCAGTGATGTATATAGATGTAGTCAAACTCCCAAACACTCAAAAGGAATGAAAAAAAATAAAGCACCCCCAGGGCCATCTCAGACCATCACAGCAGGCCCAAATGAATTATTTTCCTCTTCCTGTTATTGCCACTCCTCCTCTACAAATTTATCACTTGGAATCAGAGGACCCTGCTTACCATTTTTCCAATCATCATTACATATGGGCCCAAATACTTGTTCACGCCGAAGATGTCTAGTAGACGGATGTACCAATAAATGATGTTCACACAATAGATGACCCTCCCGTCACTCCTGAAGGGCTGGTCTTGGAGACGAAGGATCATTCCGACAGAGAACAAAAGGATGGCTATTAGGTCTGTGACATTCCAGTATTCCTGCAGCCACACCTTCACTTTCTGTAGCAACTTCCCTGGTTCTGACATCAGAATCTGTAAGGCAGGAAAGAGAACGGGCTTAGGTCTGATTTCAGTCTATGTTTTCAGTCCAGTTGGAAAGTGCCTGGCCTGTTAGCTGACCTCAGTAGCTTGTTTTGTTTAGCTGGGCCTACTTGAATACGTGCATGCTAGGAATATACAACTGAGCTAAACTTAGGCCACGTAGATACAAACATTCCGGAGGCAAATATAAGCAAGAAGTTTGCTCCTTTGGGTTGCCTTATCATTCTAAGACACGCATTAGGGTTTTGCTATAAAATTACTGCTCCTAATATGCCGTAAATCTCTGCAATTCTGCTCCATCTCGGTGTCACCATATTGAGTTCCTCAGATCCCCAGGGAGGACTACTTCAGTCTTCTCTTCACATCCAGAGAATTGCATCAATATCACCTCTATTTCTAAATACAATTTGATCCAACCACTTCTCACCACTACCCACTGCTGCTACTCTATTCTAAGTCCTATCACGTCAACCAGATGATTGCAACATCTTCTAACTGGTATCTCTGCCACCTCTGTTGCCCACCCTTCCTCAATCCATTCTCTGAGCAGTACACAGAATGATCTTTAAGAACTGAAGCCATGATCTGGGTGGTGATCACCCAGGTGTACAGGTAGACAGAAACTCATCAAGCTGGACCCTTATGAGTTGTTCATTTTCTTACGGGTAAATTATACCACATCTAAAAAAGCGAGAGACTTGAGAGATGCATGAGCAACAATAACAACAACAAAACTAAAGCACATTGTGGTAAGTGAATATTTACATCGTCCGATGGCTTCTAATGCAAATAGAGAAAGATCCAAACTCCTTCCTGTGGCCTCATTTCCCATCCCACCATATTCTTGCCATTCCACACCTGCCGACACAATGGTGTACAGTTCAGCATAACAAGTCCATTCTATCCTCAGGATATTTGCACTTGTTCCTTCTCTTGGGCATTTTCTTCTCCCAGATTTTTACATGTTTGGCTCCGCCTCATCCTCAAGATCTCTGCTCTAATGTCCCCTTCTTAGGAAGACCTTCTTTGACTAGCCTACATGCAGGGCCTCCCCATCCCCAACTAATATAATACCCTTATGTTTTGAAGATTTTTTTTTTTTTAAGATTTTATTTATTTATTTGAGACAGAGAGCATGAGAGGGAGGAGGGTCAGAGGGAGAAGCACACTCCCCGCCGAGCAGGGAGCCCGATGCGGGACTCGATCCCGGGACTCCAGGATCATGACCTGAGCCGAAGGCAGTCGCCTAACCAACTGAGCCACCCAGGCACCCTGTTTTGAAGATTTTATCACTATATGAAATCAACTTCTGTATGCACGTAAATATGTTGTATGTGTCTGTCTACCTAATTATCATCTCCACTGGATTGTAAACTCTGAGGGCAGACCCTTTGTTCCTCAGGGCCTGTGACATAATGGATTCTCAATAAATGTTTGTTGACTGACTGCTACATAGACACCTACCTCACAGGAATTCTCCCCTCCCTCCTCTATCATAAGCTGCTGGGTGGGGCTCTGACTGACCTTAAATCTAGAAGGGCTTTTCTGCTGCCACACATAGGCTCTACGAAGTGCACAGTTGGATGGTGGGAGTTACCACCCGTCCCACAGCGCAGCTTGCTGGGTGGATGTGAGGAGCCAGGAAGGCTAGGAGGAAGGCCTAGTGAGACTGTATAGCTGGGCTACCTTCACGAATCCTCTGTGTTTACCCTGAGACTTCCGTCCCTTCGAGCCATCACCAGCCCCCCTTTCCCAGCCCAGGACCTCCTCTCAAAGGAGAGGAAAGCAAGGACAGGGGGCAGATCTAATCTGCAGCTATTTATTTGAATCCTCGTGTCGCCTCTCCTGGCTTACCTTGGCCTGAAATATTAAGGAAGGGAGGTCTTAGGACGAGGGGTTGGAGTGCTGCCCAAGATACCAGAGCCAGCTGGTAGCCTCATGCTTCCTCGTCTGCACTGCCGTATTCCTAAACCCTAGCCCATGGTTTCTTGAACTTGAGCATGCATCAGAATCACCTGGAGGGCTGGCGAAAGCACAGATGGCTGCGCCCTACATCTGGAGAGTCTGCTTCGGTGTGCCTGGTGTGGGGCTCGAGAGTTTACATTTCTAACGAGTTCCCAGGTAAAGCTGGTGACAACAGGTTGAGGGCCACTGTCCTAGCCGTCAGGGATTTCCGCACCTGCTGCCGTCCTGGTGGCTTCCCACCGGGGTCCATCTTTAGGAGGAAAAACTCCGTGTGTGTGGGCAAAGGGCGGGATGGGAAATGACTTGGAGTTTTTCTAACCCTGAGTCCACACTTTCCTACACCTCACTGGACAACACAGAGGTTGATAGCTTCATCTTGTAACCGGCAGAAATATTTTTGTGAAATCTCAGCATAAAAGAGATGGCGGCTGAGCGGCTGCGGGGAAACAGAAGCACAGAGACCCCAGCGCGAAAACTTCTCCAACAGGCCCTGAGGGGGCGTGGCGGCGGGAGGGGGCGTGGCGGCGGGAGGGGCGTGGCGGCGGGAGGGGGCGTGGCGGCGGGAGGGGGCGTGGCGGCGAGGCACGGCCCCGCCGCGCCCTCGCGGGGTTGCAGGCAGGAGGGTCCGGGCGGGAGGACGTCCGCCCACGCGCGCTGTAAACAGTTCCGGGCTCTTGAGGGGTCCCCGCGGCTTGCTTTGGTGACCGCGCGCAGAACTATGTGGTGCTGGGAATGGGAGGGCCGCGTGTGAAACCACAAAGCCCTACTTGTATATGGGAAGGCCGGGAAGCCTACAGACTTTTCCACGTTTCCAGGATCTTGCGTGCCCGCGCGCTGCGGGAGGCGCGGAGGCGGGACCTGTGGGGTCCTCAGCCTCGGGGCGGTTGAGCATCTGGGCTGCGTCCAGGGACGCCGGGCGGGGCGGCCGCCTCGCCAGGCCGAGGAGGAACAGGTCGGATAGGAAGGTGCCGGGACTCTGGGGCTGACCCCCTGCTGACCCGAGCCTGCAGAGCCCTGCCCTGTCCGCTGTTACATGCCGCAGCCTCAGGAGAAATGGATATCCAGGCCGGGAGGTTCCTGGCAGCCCGACTGCTTGGCAGCCTCTTCCAGAACAGTCCGTGGAGTACAGACTGCTCCCTGTCTTCTTCCAGTCTGGCCCCTGGAGGGATTCCAGTCTCCCTGCCCAAGTCTTTTCCCTTTTCTGCTTATCATGGGGAAGGAACATGCATCAGGGCGTTAAATCGCGGGAGAGGAGCTCCTACTGAGCAGCGCAGAGCCCTTAGCAGCAGAAGGTCTCAGTTCTCAGAGAGCGACGCAGAGACCACAGCAAATTTATTACAGTGGTTGAGTTCACAAATGGGAAGTCCACAGCCCTGGTCAGGAAGTAGAAGGCGCTGTGAATAGGAAGACCTAAGAGTGGACGATCAAGTAGAACAAGGCCAAGCAAGGCATCATCCATTAAAAAATAAATAAATAAATAAATAAAATCCAGTCTCATAGAATGGGACTAGTGTACCCCTCCAAACTCTCAGGATGGGGGCATGCCGATTAGAAGTTAAGTATCCCCAAAGCAGTTTAAAAGCCCAAAAGAAGGGCTCTAAATATATTTAAGAGATTTTTTTTGGGGGGTGATCCCCATATGATGGCATCTAATAGATACTGCATCCCTTTTTTTCTGGAAGAGAACATTCGAGAGCTATAACCTAAGATACTGAGGGTCTTTTCACCTGTCTTGGTAATGAAGGCAAGGGTGAATTTATGAATTTGTAGGAATCCTTTTTTTCTGTGGAGCCCGACACATATTTTCCCACTCACTGTAGTATAATGAGTAGGATTGTTCCAGAGCTCCTGAGGGTGCAGTGGACTTGACGGAGAGTAATTCTTCCAGAAAAGACCTTGCCTGCTGACTGTAGTTCCAGGGGGAAATGCAAAAGAATCATCACACAGCACGAGCCAGCCTTCCCTCCAGCCTAGGGAATGGGAGTTTGTGGGGCACGTTGAGCAGGGTTGCAGAGCCCTCTGGTGGACCATTGCTTGAGCACATTCATTTTAGCAGCTCACATTCTGAAGGCCCCTGAGACTGGCTTTGACTTCAAGCAAGTCCTACGGGAGTGGGGTTATGATAGCTCCTTTTACAAGATGGGGATTAGGGGGAGAAGAGGGGTACCCATGCCCTCAACCTGAAGGACAAGAAATCTCTTCATTTCACCTCAGTGATGCCCAGCGCTGGTGGAAAGGCTGGTGCTGAACAGGTACATAATAAATGTTGAGAAGGAATAAAGCAGAGGATAAATTAATGAATGAGAGCATAGTTCCTCCTCCCAGAGCTGCTGAAACACATTTGAAGAATCAGAGGCGTACATTTGACAGTGTCCAAAGAGACCCAGAGTAAAGGGTTGCAGTGGGAGTTAAAAGTGGGAAAATGGAACAATTTGAGAAGTCCTGTTTATAGAGTTGACGAAAGAGAGGCGTAAACAGTGTCGAAGACAACTGGAGGGTTTCTTGGGGCAAGAGCTCTCTGGGCAAAAGCTAGAGCAAACCCTAAGCATACACAGAGTGGCAACCTCTAGACGCACACCCTGTGATGCTTCCCCAGGTTGTCAGCGGCCCTCAAGGCCAAGTCTGTTATTTCTATGGCATTAGACAACCCAGTTTCTGGCTTAATTTGGATCCCTAGCAGCCACCTCTCCCTTCCACCCACAAGTGTAACTAACCACCGTCTTTCTCCAATGTTCTCTTTTACAAAAGTAGTTACCTCTCTCATCTTTTCTATTCCCAGGGTGAATATATAGGAAATGACGATCCATTCCTGCGTGGAAGGCCAGCGCTCCATCTTCACTAACACGATATAGTTGAAGAGCATCAAGTATCCGATGTACGCCAGCTGTAAGGAAACACAATAAATAGCACACTCTGGCTCCGAAGACCCAGGGGCCCTGCACTCGGGCAAGGCCACCGCCCCGCAGGACAGAACAAGGTCAGCAAGCAGGACGCAGAATTCACGACGGAATTAACCTCAAAGCTTTCAACTAGTCAAATAATAATTTTAAAAAGACTGTAATAATAGAAATCATATGATACGCTGTCTTCCTTTTGACCCTTACATGTGTCTCTGGGTCCCAGTACTTTGCTTATACCTCTGTGTCATGATGCATCATTTTGTTTCACAATTACCCAGTTTCTTGTGTCTTTCTGGCTAAAAAGGGAACCTCTTTTCTCAGGGCAGTTCTTGCTCATGCCTGAGCCTCAGGTTCCTGAACTAGGGCACACAGTGGATTTGTGCCTAATGGCCGCCAGGTGGATTAAATATCTGTAGGAAGGAAAGGAAGACACATTCTGTACTTGTAAACTGGTCAAACCAACGTAAAAATAGACTGGACTTTATCTCGAAGTCCCACTTGAATTCTTTTCTGATATCATGTCGTCTTCTTTTTTTTTTTCCCTCCTACCTTAATGTGTTTGGCTTGGTGGGACCCTGGGAGGGTTTTATCTATTTTCCATTGCATCACCTCCCCACCCTATCCAAGTTGGGATATTCCTCCCTGGTTTCTGCTTCTTCGAAAGAATACAAGAGAAGATAAAGTGATGTATAGAAAGGAATGGGTCTGTGTGGCCAACCGTGGCTTGGAGTGGGGTGTAATCCTCACGAGGCTCGAATCCTGGTTGAATGCTGACAGGACTGGCTGAAGTGCTAGGTGTCTGAGGAAAACTCAGGGCTCACGTTTGGTGACTGTCACTGGAAGATTCAGCTATGTCTCGACGAGTAGGGTGGAGTGGAGGAGGGCTGGTGAGGTTCTTGCACAGGGGACCGAGGAACCTCTGGAGAAAAAGGCCCCCTCAGGGAAATGGCATATAAACTCAACCTTTTCTAGGCAATGCCTCGAGCTGACTAAGGCGCCTGCTGGCTTTGGGGGCCTTCGGGGCTGTGAGTGGGAACTGAGAGTGAGTTTATTCCTATCTGCACTCTTCAGAGCCCACATAGCAAAGAACAGGACACGGTGTGGGCAAAGAGGTTGAGGCCTTGGAGGTACGGTGTAGCTTTGGCGCCCTGGTGGGCAGCTTAGCAGGTGGAGAAAGGCGCAGCCTGGCTGGGAGACAGAAGGGGAACTGGCAGCCCTACAGAGCTAAAGACAAGCTGCGTTCTCTGCTAATGGGGCCACTCACTCTCTCTTCCTTTCTTTCCTTTTTCAATAAAAGGGATATGTAGATTCTAAATAGGAGTCAAAGGTATTTTTAAAGACCCTATTAACGTTGGTGCATTTATAGACACAACCCTATAATTTCTCATCTCTGGCAAGGTGAACAGCTGTCAGAGTTCCACGAGATTAGGTGCGGAAGCTGTGGAGAGGCTGGAGGGCCAGGAGGGCTCATTCTCCACCTCACGGATGCGCTTTTGTACGCCCACCCCTTCAGGGACTGTCATTCTGTTCCACACCTCAGGTCCCACTCCGCCCCTTCAGGATCATTAGCACCCTCTGCAAACCTCACTTGAGAAGTCAGCTCTACTTAAAATCACGTAGGATGGTGTTTAAAATCTAACTTGGTTCATGTGGTTCCTGTTTTCCATTATACACTGGCATCCCACTCTCTGGTCCCCGTGAGTATTTCTCAAGACACAGTGGACTTTGATGGCTAAACTCTAAAACATATTCTCAGCCTCCTTCCGGCCTGAAATCCTTCTTTCTGGTTGCTTCTTTTTGTTTGTTGGATCCCATTGCATTGCTTCTAGGAGAAACCAGTCTCCTTAACTGCCCTGGTATTTATTATTTTACCCAATTCATTGCAACACATTCCAAAGCATTATCTTCTCTTGTCACATGTAGGCCCAGTGACACCCACATATTCTCCCAGAACCTCGGCATTTTAGCATTTAACTCCTCCAACCTGCCTCTGTCCTCCGAATACGGATCTAGCGTATTCGTTTGGTGGAAGGAATGTAGACACCCAAGTCAGTGAAATTGGGATTTAAATCCTAGCTCAGGTCCTTCCAAGCTGTATCATTTTGTGTAAATCACGTCACCTGCCTGGGCCTCCAATCCTGTGATGATAGCTACTGACCTTACAGAGCTTTGGGAAGGACTCGGGGGAGAGTCGGGGGAACAATGTGTATCTCCTTCCTGACAGTAGAGGCCCAATGAATGGTGGCTACTGTTATTATTTGCCTCTTTTTTTCCAAGAAACTTCTATTCCTCTTGTCTCTTCTTAACCTCACTCCTTGCTTCCTTTTGATCCCATTAACTAGTCATACCTCTCCTTTTCTAAACTGCCCTCCTTATTGTTTATGCTTCTTCCATGATCAGCCTGTTCTTTAAATCCCAGTTACTCTATAATGCTTTTCCTTCCATAATCAGGCTACAATATAACATTTTGGGACAACTCTCAAAATATGGACTTCCAAAAATACGGCTTTAAACGTGTTTAAATGGCACGACAGAGGACTGGCGGCTGTCTGGGAGGCAACCTATCTTAGAACTCACCAACATTCATGGGGTCTTTGCTGCAGATTACCTTAATGTGACATGCTTTCATGTTGTGTGTGTGTGTGTGTGTGTAGACACGTACACACATATCTTCTGTGAGCTTTAACAAGCTCTGGGTAGAATGTCAAAGCTTTGAACAGAAACATAACCTTATGACTCTTATTGAAGCCAGTGGGAATCCTATAAGGGTTTGTATTTTATTGGCTTCTATAGTCTTTGTATAAATTTTCCATTGACCAAGATGCACAACTCCTAAACTATGCAATGCAAGCCCCACAGCCCGAGGCAGGTTGCATGGATCCCTGGGGGGCCTTTTCCCACGGCTGCTGGAGAGTGGAGGGGACACGTGGCATTGAAATGGAGGAAGGAGTCTGTCACTGTCGGAGGAGCTCAGAGCACATCCTTTGCGCTCTGACTTGGGTCCTTTTTTATACCTTGAATTGGCATCCTCTCCAACTGGGCACTTGAAATGGCTTTCATCGCAAACCAGGTCTGGGAGCCAGTTGGATCCCTGCCTCCTTTCTTCTTGGAACAGAAGAGGACCCAACCTGCTCTTCCGGAAGCTTGCTAAGATATTAGAAGTGAGGTTATGCGGAATTGAGGTGTGTCCTATCTTTCAGAAACTTGGGAGCATAGAAGGGGATATTTTTTGAAATCAGAGTGGGAAATAATCTTACAGAAAAGAACACAACCGCAAGCCAAGGGGACCTTTGCTCTAAAGCTGAATTCTACTGTTAAGCCTCTCTGGGGACTTAAAAATTGGGTGCTCCTCATCTCGGCATACTTCCTTGAGGCCTGTGCTTTGCAAATGCATAAACGTGGATTTCTGAAAGTCATGTAAACACAACCGAACAGGACTGGGGCATCCTGTATACAATCAGCTGTGCAGAAGGGAGCTGGACACACAGGCTCCCCTTCTCAGAGGCAGCTTCATGACCTGCGACTAACGATACAAGGAAAGCAGTGTGTCCCAAGCTTTCCGAACCACAGGACTCACTCGGGCAGCTTGTTAAACCTAGAGCCTCCTCATCTCCTCCTTGGAGATTTGATTTAATGGGTCTGTGATGGGGCCAGGATTTGCATTTCTAACAAGATTCTTTATCATCATAGAATTTTGGGAAAATACTGGGCTAAAAACTCAGCCCTCTGTCTGGGGCAGTGGTTCTCAACCCTGGCTACCCATTACAACTACCTAGGAGCTTTGAAATATCCCGATGCTTGGGCTGTGCCCCAGACAAATGATGTCAGAATCGCTGAGAAGAGAACCCAGGTGCCTTTACAAAAATAGATGAAGATAGAGATTAAATAGAACCCAGGTGTTTTTTTCTTTTTAAAGTACTCCAGGTGGTTCCAATGTGTAGCCGAGACTGAAAACCACTGTCCAGGGCATTGGTTTAAAAGCATCCTTGGGGTGCCTGGGTGGCTCAGTCGTTGAGTGTCTGCCTTCGGCTCAGGTCATGATCCCAGGGTCCCAGGATCGAGCCCCGCATCAGGCTCCCTCCTCGGCAGGAAGCCTGCTTCTCCCTCTCCCACTCCCCCTGCTGTGTTCCCTCTCTCTCTGTCTCTCTGTCAAAATGAATAAATGAAATCTTAAAAAAACAACAACAACAACAATAAAAGCATCCTTGGCTAACGAATTGCTACAGCTGAATAAATGGGGACCAAGGGAATCAAGGAAATAAAGTTAATACTGAACAAAGATCAAGGGAAAAAAGAGATGTTTTGGAAGGATAAGAGAAGAGAGTCCTGTATTTGTAAAGGTGATAGATAATTCTCGATACTATTGCTTCTCCTGGTTCCTTTATGCTCTACGTCAGGAGTTAGCAAACTTCTTCTGTAAACGACCAGAAAGTCAATTTTTGAGACTCTGTGGGCCTGACAATCTTTATGGCAAGTAATTGACTCAACCCTTGTAGCACGAAAGCAGCCAGATTATAGGTAAACAAGTGATATTGGTTGTGTTCCAATAAAACTTTATGGACACTGCAGTGTGAATTTCATATAATATTCATGTGTCATAAAGTGTTCTTCGTTGATTTTATTTTCAATTCTTTAAAAATGTAAAAACCATTTGTAGATCACAGTCCACAATAATGGGCCTGGATTTGGGACTGGATTCGCCCTGTGGGAATGTAGTTTGCGGAGTCCTGTTCTAGGCGGGGACAATTGAGGCAGCCTGGTATAAGAGGAAGGACAGGAATGGGTGTAAAATGCAGTAAAATTATTATCTTGATAAAACTGTTAGTTTAAGGAAAGTATATGTAAAGCACTTATAACAGTGCCTCACAGGAGGTGTTCAAAGAATGGGATATTATCATTATTGAGTGGATGGATGAATAAAAAACTATCACTGTGCAATGTGACTAGCCTCAGAATAAAAACAGTTACATTTATATTGTGCTTACATGTTCCAAGCACTGTTCTAAGTGCTTTACATATTTTAACACATTTAATCTTTCCCAAATCCTACAAATTAGGTACTATTATTATCCCTATCTTAGGGAATCTGGGCACAGAGTGCTCAAGTAGCTAGTTTGAGGTCACACAATAATACTGAGAGGCACAGACAGGATTTCTGTTCAGCCTGTCTTACCCCAAAGTCCATGCTGGTCACCACTAACCTGTTTACTGCAAGGTAAAAATCATATATATGTAAAATATATAAATCAAAATTATTTTTGCAAGTCTTAATTCTTTCTGAGGAGTATTTTTTTTGTAATATTCATATATTTGAGTTTTTACTTCACTGAAAAAATCTGATAATTATATTTTGATTATATCCTCTTCCAAGACCATAGTTGAAAGCAGTAGTTTTCAGCTGGTGGCAACGTCAGCCCATAAGGGGACATGTGGCCATATCCGGAGACATTGTGGTTGTTACGCTCAGGGGCTGGAGACTGCTACTGGCATCTAGTGGACAGAGGCCAAGGCTGCTGCTGAACATGCCATGATGCATAGGACAGTCCTCCTTCACCAGGAACCATTCTGCCCAACACGTCAATAGCGCTGAGATTACGAAAGCCTTATTAAAAGCTGGCGTTAAGTGTTAGCATACAGAACCACACAGAACAAGACCTCAGCTAGTCATCTGAGTCATCTTGGCCTCAGACTCGGATTTTCCTTTGCCGACTCAGGTGACTGGTGTGTATGTAGCTGGTTGTGAGAAAGGCCAAAAATACAGACGCCCGTCCTTCCCCTGGGACAGTGCCACCGTGGCTGGGAGAACAGAGCTGACCTGGGCCCGAGCTCACCTTCGGCTTAAAATACCATGAAACGCAGAAGTAGAAAACCAACAGTCGAGCCATTTCTACTATATCCAGAGGCTATTTCAGGGACCATCTTTCATCTCGAGGGCCCAAAACTCTTGCGTGGTGGGCACTGCACTTGTCTTTGCTGTGACTGTAGGTTACTGTGAGTGGTTTTGGCTGCTTTGGTTGGCATGTTGTTTAATTGTGTCTGAGCAAGAAAGGTTGTTTGATGACACTCCCAGGTTGGCAGTAGTCACACTTAGGCTACCCCCCCTTTAGTGGTGTTACTTTTAACACTCTGCTCAGCCCTTACCTTTCACGTGTTCCCCAAACTCAGGATTGGCATCAAAAATGGGCAACTCTGATCCAGCGCTCATCCATCCAGAACACAGAAGTGTTTTAGAAAATGACATCTATTTTCCTGCTAGACTAGACTCATACTCATCTCACCTCTATTTCTGTCAGTTCTCACTTCTACCATTTCCTTTATTTTCTGCAAGGAGGAGAAACGCAGACACTGTGGAAGCTGCCTCGCAAATTCCACACATCTTGCAGAACATTGGGAAAAGCTTTCATTCCTGCCTGTGCGATCCTTACATTGTGACTCACAGAGGAAACCGGGTAGGTGCACGAGAACCTGACCTTGACTCTCTGTGGTCATCCATGAGGAAGACGAAAAAGGAAGATGCTTACCGTGTAGAACCAGAACTTCACGATGGGTGCATTGTAGAATTCATAGATTTTTCTGCCCAGGGGGATTAGCCGGTGTCTGCTCTGAACTTCCTCTTCATCCTTCTTTCTGGAAGACTCCCCATTGTTTCGTCCCAACATTGCCTACAGTGGAAGAGAATCAATACCATCATGGCAGCGCTCTGGGGAACAGGTAGTTTAATTGTGCTCATTTTACAAATCAGGAAGGCATGCTCATGGAACTAGAGAGTTTTGTCCAAGTTCCCCAGAGATTCAGAGGCTGTGCCTTCCCTAAGGGTGCATTTGCATTATATATAGAATCAAAGGTTTTTGCCTAGGATGGAAGGCCTTAGGGCTAGCTCTTGATTACACTCTTTTCTTCTACCCTGGGAGCTCTGGAAGATGTCCATGATGGAAGATACCCAGAGTTCTGAGAGGGAGAAAAATTACAGCCTGGAAAGGCCAAGAATCTGTCTTTTCTTTCCAGCCCCTCTCCCCATATATGTAATGAGACAGGAAGATCTGGATACGAATTCTGTCTTCACTCATGCTAATGACCCTTAAGTAAAAAATACACTGGACCAGTAATACCTAACTTACCCAAATGTTATGAGTGTTCCAGAGGCTAAGTTATCTGAAGTGCCTAGAGCTTAGTTAGGTGAGAAACATCTCCTCAACCCTTAGGCATAAACCTTGGTTCCTTGATTTCAAACCCCATAAATCCTGAATTACTGCTGGTATTAGTTTCATGGCAATTCCTAGGCATACCACCTTCCTCTGTGTGGGACAGTCAGCCAAGTGGGACTAGGAGAAGCAGGGCCTGACCTGGAGAGGCCTCATCTCCAAGCTGTTGGAAGTTTCTTTACAGACAGAATTGTTTCCTTCTCACTCATGGCAACAGCAGCAGCAAAACCAGTGATTAAACATCACAAAAAAGGCAGAATTTGAGGAAAGGCAAATGCACGCCTGTCTGGGCAGCAAGTGACAGGATAAGTGTCCCAAAGATGGCTGAAGATCCTATTGGTGAAGAGTTCCAGACTTTGGGTCACTCAGAAGGATGACTGAATCCTCTCTTGGATACTCAGAATCCATGGCACCTTGGGAAAATCTTTTAACCTCTCTGAATTATCTTTAAATTGGAGGTAATAATAACATCTTTTATAGGATTGGTCCATAAATCAATAAGCATCTGGCACTTAATAAGTGCTCAGTATATTCTAGCTAGTGTTTACAATGAACTGAGACTTCTTTGGATATTCTTGACTGAAATGATCTAGTTGGGAATCTCTCACCAGAAAAAAGAAAAGTGTTATCAGGGGTCTAATATAGCATAATTTATTGGCTGTCCTTCCCTTCCTTCCTTCCTTCCTTCCTCCCCCTCTCCCTCCTTCCTCCCCCTCTCCCTCCTTCCTTCCCTTCCTTCTTTCTTTCTTTCTTTCTTTCTTTCTTTCTTTCTTTCTTTCTTTCCTTTCCTTTCCTTTCCTTTCCTTTCCTTTCCTTTCCTTTCCT
>NW_023270615.1:8434951-8518986 GCF_011800145.1 Mirounga leonina | reverse complement strand
TTTCCTTTCCTTTCCTTTCCTTTCCTTTCCTTTCCTTTCCTTTCCTTCTTTCTTTCTTTCTTTCTTTCATTAGGTTCCATGCCCAGCATGGAGCCCAACATGGGGCCCAAACTCACAACCCTGAGATCAAGACCTGAGCTGAGATCAAGAGTTGGATGCTTAACCGACTGAGCCACTCAGGTGTGCTGGCTTTAATTCTTTCAATATTACTCTAAAGCAAGGTTAGTTCTACAATGTTTGGGAGATTTTATTTATTTTTATTATTTTATTTTATTTAAATTCAATTTGTTAACATATAGTGTATTATTAGTTTCAGAGGTAGAGTTCAGTGATTCGTCAGTTGTGTGTAACACCCAGTGCTCATTACATCAAGTGCCCTCCTTAATGCCCATCACCCAGTTACCCCATCCCCCACTTACCTCCCCTCCAGCAACCCTCAGTTTGTTCCCTATAGTTAAGGCTCTTATGTTTTACTTCCCTCTGTTTTTGTCTTATTTTATTTTTCCTTCCCTTCCCCTATGATCCGCTGTTTTGTTTCTTAAATTCCACATATGAATGAAATAATATAATAATTGTCTTTCTCTGATTGACTTATTTCACTTAGCATAATACCCTCTAGTGCCAACTATATCGTTGCAAATGGTAAGACTTTTTTTTTTTTTTTTGAGGGAAATGAGATTTTTATTAAGTGTAAGAACAGGGCAAATCCCTCTAACTGCTCAGAGACTGACAAGGATTTGGGACAAGAAAAAGGACTGGGATACAGGTTTACAGTTGAGAGATCTAACTATAGAAATAATTTGTTTATCTTGAATTTGAGAACAGATAATTCTGGTTTCAAACCACCTTACTCAAGACATACATATATAAGTTTCAACTACTTTTGTCATTGCCTCAACTATCCACCTACTCAAATATATAACAATCACAAATGATGAACCCTGTAATCCTTGGGATTTCTGGAGATGGTAACAAGGTAATTTCCATTCCTATATGGACTCTCTGGCTAGACAGTTACCTTGACTTAATGAATAGGTAAGATCCCATTTGATGGCCTATCCACGTCTTCCTTTTGATCAGTGAGCTGGGTCAACCTTCATGATGGATACAGCACATTAGACTTCTATAAATATTGACCACTGACCTCAAGAAACTCTGAAGTTCCATGGTATTTATCCTTCTATAATTTATAATTTATGTAACATAATTATCCTGCTTCTGTTCTACTTCTTCATCTGCTCAATAATACAGTACCATTTGGGGACATAATAGGATGTTAGTAAAGGCAGCTTGGGGAGTTTTAGGCATCTTGGAGAGTGACATCTTGGGGTAACCTCTAGGGACAGCGGCTTCCCCAACAAAGTTGAAACAATGCCCTGGGTCCATGGACAGGCTGAGACTTTAGGAGGCAGAGTGCAAACACACTTATCTGGCAATGTGTAACACAAAAACAAAAACACCACAGCCTGTTTTGCCTTTATAATTCTGATACATTCCCAAGTGAATGCTTTTTTTTTAAAAGCTTTTCTTTCGTGGGTTTAAGGAAAGCATTTTTAAAATTTCATTAATTCCAGCCTAAGCAGCTTCACTCACTGATTTTCTTGATTTCTCTTCCCAGTAGCCAAACATTTCCTTTGACTACATTCCTTTAGCAGAATGTAATAGGGTCAAATACAGGCAAAACTGTGCAATATGGATTGGAGAATTTTTTGCTGGCTGGACACAGATGTCAAGTCTGGGAAAGATCTATGAAAGGCTATCAAGATGAAACTGAGACTCATATTTTGTATATAACTTTGGAAGGGCCACGGGAAAACATCCCAGTCCAAGAAAGGAGATGTTGGCTTAACACGGACGTCCAGATATCGTTCCTGTGAAAAGAGTGGAGGTGTCAACGGGCTGCATTCTCCAATCCTCCCTGGGGTGAGTGAAGACCAGTGATCCAGCAGTGACAGAATTGTCACTGGGGTCAAAGGAAGCTCCACCTTAAAGATATCTGCTGTCCAGCCCTGACTTTATCAGCGCACAAGTCCCTTCTTCCATTCCTCCTAGTTCTTTCTGCCTGTGGGGAAGAAGGCCAGGCAGCACTGCTCATGGGCTGGCTTTCACTTGGGTTCTCAGTGAACAACAGCAGGGCTGACTCTCTGGGAAGCAGACTTTGGACCAGATCCTCAAAGCTCTACCCAGAGCAGGAGAAGGAGCTGCTTCCTTTGTTTTCTTGCTTGAGACCCAACCAGAAAGAATGCTGATTCAGCACCAGGCCGCCTTCATAGGATCCTTCCTGAGCCTTCAAGCCATGTTATACTTGATGTAGGAGGCCCATGCATTATTTTTGGATTCTTTCTGCTATATGGTAGACAGAACCAACTGAATACCTACATTTGAGACCAAGAAGGAATTCTCTGCATCCCTGAGCCTACAGGCCTCCAAGCATGACCAGTGGGATCTCCATGCCTGGGTTCTAATCCTGGCCTTGCAACTAATTAGCTGGGTAACCTTGGGCGATTTAACTTCTCTGAGTCTCAGCTTCCTCATCTGTAAAATGGGATGATAATAATAGTACCTACCTCATGGGATAGTGTGAGGATTCCATGAGTAAGCACACGTCAAACATTTGTCACTATTTTCACAATATTTGCAAACATTTATCAAGGCTTACAAGTGTGCCAGGCCCTGGTCTAGAGAATTTACATGTACACTTTTTAAACTGAAAAACCACCTGTGAGCTAGACAATGTTCTTGTTCCCATGACAGAGGTTAAGCAACTGTGCCCCAGGTCCCACCATGAGTGGCAGGAGGCTCGGGGCAGGATTCTAGCTCTAGGGTGTATACTCTTTACCCCTCTACTGAAGTGTTCAGTAAAGATTTGGTATTATGACTACTAATGTTTCTGTTAATGCTTAAAATATCATTCCCTATCCTTGAAGGATTCAGAGGCCAACACTATGGTAAAATCTTTACAGAAGACAGTCATCTGATCCTATCACAGAGGCAAGCAGACTTGTCCACTCATTTTTATAAGAATCCTGAAATGGAGGGGCGCCTGGGTGGCTCAGTTGGTTAAGCGACTGCCTTCGGCTCAGGTCATGATCCTGGAGTCCCTG
Organism: Mirounga leonina; assembly: GCF_011800145.1. Taxonomy (NCBI): domain Eukaryota; kingdom Metazoa; phylum Chordata; class Mammalia; order Carnivora; family Phocidae; genus Mirounga; species Mirounga leonina. Next base: position 8,515,882 of record NW_023270615.1, on the reverse strand, counting down.
GATCGAGTCCCGCATCGGGCTCCCTGCTCAGCAGGGAGTCTGCTTCTCCCTCTGACCCTCCCCCCTCTCATGTGCTCTCTCTCATTCTCTCTCTCTCAGATAAATAAATAAAATCTTTAAAAAAAAAAAAAAGAATCCTGAAATGGAGAACAAACTTAACTCTGTGAGTCAAACACTGTGAATGATTAATCAATCAAAAGAGTCGTCAAATGCCTATGCCCTGCTGTACTTGGGGTTGGGATTGTTTCCTCTAGGAAGGAAATATTGTTGATCTGGAAGAAAAACAATTCACAGGGTGGTCCCACTGGGATAATAATGCGAAGAGCCTTTTGTCACCGGGGCAAAACCAATTTTTGTTTTCTCTCCTCACAGGCTTTTTGGGTCATCACAGTCACGGTGGGGAAGGTGGGGGATATCGAGGAAGGCCTATGGAGTTGTTACTTGATGTCTCCAAAACTCTGAAGCCCTGTCTGTCCCTTTAATGGCATGTGATATTTTTAGACTTTGGGTACAATCCAGTAGCAGTCATGCTGCTCAGGCAGGGGCTGTGGGAAGCTGTCCCATGCCCAGCTGCCCCGTTCTCCCTGCAGAACAAAGCATCCACGTTCTATAATTATACCAGGGAGAGCTAATAAAAGCCTTCCATACAAACCTCAAAATTCAATTAATCCTGTGTTTGTGAGCCTGACCCTGAAGACAGAAAAAGGCATAGCATCTGATGCCCAGCACAGTTCGAGCCCAGGGAAGCTGACTCCTCCCACCACATAAATGCCTTTGCCTCCTTCGTAGGCCCAGCCTGCCCTCTCACCTGCTTGCGTATAAAGCATTGCCTGTTTGGAAAGCTGAGGGTGCCTTGCTTTTGAATTTCCCTGGGTTGTCCTGTGCCACAGACTCTGCTGAAGGATTCTGCACAGAAATAGGCCCTATGGTTATGCTATTTATGCACAGAGAAGACACTTTTATAATACCCGGGTCTCAGTACTTCAACGAAGCACCCGGTTGGAGGGTGAGCTCGGGAGTGACTGACACTTAAGCCGTAGCATTGGGACAAGTGGGTTAGGGTTGCTGCCCGTGGACCATGACTGTGTAGTTTTCCTTACTGTCAGTTCCATGTCCTCTTCATCTTTTTCCTTCGTGGGCTTCTCTGGCTCTTCCGGCTCTTTCTCTTGAAGGTGGATTTCCTGGGCCTGAGACATATAGGGCATGTCGTCTTTGTTCTTGAACTCCAAGCTGAGAATTGAAGGAGGAAGTAGAATTCCCAGAATTACCTAAAGTAATAATAATGATAATAATAATAATCACATTTAAAGGATTAAGATTAGGGCGGGGTTTTTTTTAGAATCAGAGTGGCCTAGGGTGGGGTGTGTGTGTACGCATGCGTGTGCCCCAAGCGAGGACCTGCATATGTTACTGCCCAGGGGGTCACTCTTGCCCGTCTGAGAACTGTCACAGCAGTAGCTCAGCCCGATTTTGGAGAAACAGAGCATCTTGCTCAAATACATCTTACTCAGTTAACGTCCACTTGGCATGGGGGAAACTGAGGCAAGTGACAGACCCTGACCGAGGCAAAAGTGGGAAAGAACTCAGATTCTCCTTTAGCCATTAGCACTTGGCTTTGCGAAATCAATTCATACGTATGTCCGCTGGCATTTATTTGCTAACATGTCAAGTGGAGCCGATTATGCATCATCTTGTTATCTCTGTAAAAAATGCTGTCCCCAGTTCACCTTGAGAAAGTCCATGTGGGAAAGCATGTTTTCATTGTCGATGACTCCCCAGGCATCTGTTACTATGGCGCGCACACACAGACACACACACCCGTGGGTTCAGTATTCGCCATGAGAACCCCCCTACACAAAGACTCCAGGAGGCTCAGCACTGTGTTCCTCTCATGTATAAACGACACGCTTCCACCTCCATGGGCCCTTCTCCTGAGAGGACAATCTCATTCTGCCTTTGAATGATAATTCAGGCATGTGACTTGCGCCCTCTCGATCTTCTCCTGCCTCTCCTCTCAGTCACTAAAATGGTTCTGCTATACAAGGCTTCTGAATGCGAGCCTCCTTGAAGAAACTGCATCAAGGTGAGGGGCTCAGAGAGATCCTGAACAGTAAGTGAAAATGATCCCCAAGTAATGAGGCAGGGACAGCCTGTGCTTGAATGCCCACGGGGACTCGGGAGCAGCCAAGAGAAAAGGGAGGGTGGTGACCCTGAAGTCGGGGTGCCTGGCAGGCCTGGGAAGGCTCAGGTGGCATGCTGGCAGCCTTCAGGGGACATGACACCCTGTCCTCGGAGCTGAGAGCCAGGCTTGGCGGTCACTAGTGGTGTGGCTGTGGAGCGCCCACGACCCACGTCATGGAGCCCTTCTGTGACTCTGGGCCAAGAGCCCATGGAAGGGTGGCATGGGGGAGGGGTGCTGGTTCCATCAGGGTGGCCTCAGCAAAATGCTCTGGTCTGATGGCCCTTCTGCTTTGGGCTGACCTCAGAGTTACCTAGATCAGGTAGCTCCAGGTAATATGAGCTTGACTTCCGTTGTCAGAGCCACAAACTCTAGACAGAGAAAGCATTTGCAAACATTCTTTCAATCTTTCCCTCCCATTTTTTTCTTTCTCTGTACTTCTTTCAGTTTAATGTCTTCCTTGTGAAACACTACAGAAAACAAAGAAGCAAAGCCACATGTCATCCTAAGTCTTGTACTTTCGAGCCCAGAGGTGACCACTACAAACAACTTATGGTGTATCCTTCCTGGTTACTTAACAAAATTATGTACAAATATAACTATGCACGTACATGCTTAAAAAAACCAATATGGGCTCAGCCTCTATATAACTGGTCTACAACTTGTTTTTCTTCACTTAAGATTGGGATGATCTAGCAACATCTTTACGTATAAATCCATCTCCTTTTTATTTCAGTTTAAAACATTTCTCAAGCATAGCTGCTAAGAGCCAGTGTCTCTACAACAAGGTACAAAGGAGGGCCAAGACATTCAGGCTCAGGCGGTGGTGATGGGTTGCCCAGTAAGGGGTTCTCAGTGCAGCATGGCTTATGCCAGAGCAAATCGTACCCCCTACAGTACCTTGGTGTGCCCATCACCTCTGGATCTTCTGCAAAATACTAATGTCTGGGCATGCCATCTCTAGAGGTTCTGACTTAGCAGAATTTGGGGTAGGCCCTAGTCTCTATATGAAAAAAAAAAAACAACAACCCACTCTAGAGACTCTAGAGAAGATTCTGATACATAGTTGGGGCTTAAAACCAGCCTCCTGAGAAAAGAGAATGCCCAGTCCCGCTGCAGACTTGGCTTGGCAAGCTCCAAACCAACCCTCTGGTCCTCCTAGCCAATGGGGCCTTCTGAGCATGCTGACCTTGAGGCCTGAGTTCTTGCGCATCCGGAGCCGGCCCATCCACATATCTGTGAGCAGCATCTGGCTGCACGTGTGCGCAATGAAGTCGCGGTGCTTGGCGGCCACAGCTAGCTGCAGGCAGGTGGCGTTGCTCCAGTTCTTCAGTTCATACGTCAGCAGCTTCATGGCCAGCTGCTCATCCTGCTTGTAGGACTGGTCTAGGAGCTCCACAGCCAGCTGGCCGAAGTCCCTGGAAGACAGAATGCGAGGAGGAGTCTTTTGGCCATCTTGGAGACTTAGATGATGAAAGCGGGGACCCAGTGGCCAAGCCACGGGAGGTGGTTACTGTGCGGTCTCGTTGTTTCGTACAGGGTCTAGTCTGTTCTTTCGTTCAGCTAGTCGACATCGACTAAGCATCTACTATGTGCTGGGGGCGTAAGTCAAGCAGGACCTGGTCCTGGTACTCAAGGCCCCCAGTTCAAGGCTATGGATGGGGGAGGCAGACTAAAAATACCAACGATTAGAGTGCAGTAGGTCTTCTTAACTGGGACAGACCTCGGTTCATATTGGAGCTTTATCAACCCCAAGTGTGTGATCTTGGACAAGTTATTTAATTCTCCCAGTCTCATTTTCTTCAGCTTTAAAATATGCACAGTAAGAGGACCTACCTCTTGAGGCAGTTGAGAGGATGAAAGAAAAATCTATGTATCTCTGTGTACTTCTGTATCTAGCACCGGGTGCCACAAATGCTAATTATTCGTGCCCACCCTCTGTGTGAGGCGATATTACCTCCACTTACGGGTTTGGGTAGCTAGGACCCTCCAGTATTTGAGGCCCGCCTTCTCTCCTGGTCCCCCGACCACCCCACCTGCTGGGCTGGCCAACCTGGAGTTGTGGTTCAGCTCCTGGGAGATGTCGTCCACCATGTCATTCTCCGAAGCCTCGTGAGCCATGGCTTTGCAGAGCTTACAGGCCACCAGGGCCTTGGCCATGGCCTCCTCACCATGCTGCCAGAAGAACAGGGCCATCTTCTGCCTCTTCATCAGGACGGCCCACACCATCAGCTCATGGAAAGGGAAAGGGAAGTGGTTGATCTCAGGGTCATCCAAGTCAATGTCCACCTCTTCTTCTCGCTTCTTGGTGGTCTTTCTTCCTCGCCTTAAGGGGACATCATCCTGTAATTTTAGGGAAAAAACATAGAGGTGGAGTTAGAAATGAATCAGTTAAATTTTTAAAACGGTTATTTATTGTATATCTATTATGGGTCCTGTTCTGGGATTGACAGAGAAATGAACTAGCCTATCCCAGCTCCTATCCCAAAAGCCCTCATGCCTAACTTTAAAACAAGTTATAATGAATGTATAAGCACAGCCCTATAGGAACATGCCAGTGTTATACTTAATTTTTTAAAAAGTATTTTTGATGGGTCATTCCCTTCCTCTCTTCTCTTCTTTCTTTTTTTTTCTTTCCTTCCTCCCTCCCTCCCTCCCTCCCTCCTTTCACTTTTGTCCATTTTTTTCCTACAGGTAAGGCTATTTGTGCCTCATGATGGATAGAGCTGCCCTTTTCTCGGAAAGGACAAGGACATCCTATTCTTGCAGGTGCATAAACAATACCCACACAAACAAAAGATGGAAAATGGGAAACAGATGATCTATCTCCAGTTTCTACATACCTCTTAGGTGCATTTGTGAAGTATTTCTGGCCTTTGGATCTGTTGCCAGTTGTAAACACCCATGAATAGATTTCACTCACTGGAATTTATGTGCTTTCTTGGTTTTCAAGTTAGTATTTCAAATAAGATTTATTTTCTTACTTGTAATGCTAATGCAACCTCATGGTGGAATTTTCAAAGCTACTGTAACTTGTCCCCCCCCTTCAATACTGGAAAAAAATTCCCTTCTTTATTTTAGAATCATGTACTAAGCCTTACCAATTAAATGAACATATATATGTATATACATATATATATTTAAAATGTAAAATAAAGAGAACAAATAATTGACATTAATAATTTGGGCATAAACTTACCTCCATTCCCAGTAGTTTCAAGGCTTTGGGCTGTTTAAAAAAAATGTTATACATAAAGTTAGATCTTTCTTTATAGAGGTAAGAAAAGAATCCTATTATATCTTAACCAGGTAATAGAAGAACTCTATTGTACCATACAGCATTTATTCATTTCACTAAATAGAACACCACAAGGGGAACCCATTTATAGAAATTCTAGGAGAATTAGGGATTTGGTGATTTTGGTGAATCACAGAGAATCAGAACTCCAGAGAGGCATAATGAGATTGCGAAGGGTAGAGCCTGCAGGTTTGTAATCTCTTTTATGGACCAAAATTTCTTCCATCTTTCCAGAAATGTCCTGGTTGGCTGACATCTCCATGACCTCCAGCACTTGGCTGAGCCATAAAATGTTCAGTCAAACCATAAGATGTTTCTCAAACCTCTGAAAGGCCTCTACTACCTGGAGACTTGGAATACGACTATTCAGAGTATGTGTTCAGAGGCTTCATGCCGGCCATCTCCCTATGTAGCTGTCCAGTAAAGCAAGGGTGTGTGGGGCTACAGGGGCATGTGCTGACCGTGGCAGAAGGTGCTCAATGACACGGAAAGTGTCAGCACATACAGTGGCATCATTGGTCATGCTGGGAATGTGAAAAATAGCCACAGGCCAAGACGGAGAGAGAAGGCAACTCAGCGAATTACAGAACTTGATTTATATCTAAGAAGCGGAGATACGAAATTACATCTCAGGGGTCAGGAATTCCAGTGCTGTGTTCTAAGCGTTACAGAATGGTGGAGTGCTATCTTGGAAGTTGTTCGGGTAACTAATAAGGTTACAGCACTCACCATTCCTCCAAATTTTATTTTGGAATAAAACAAAAGTAGGAATAGCCTGAACCTTGTCTCTCTCCCTTTCTTTCCCTTTTAGCTTCTAAAGTGACCACCAGTTTGAAATTTGTGTGATTTTTTTTCTCCTGATTTATACTTTTTGGTGTTTTCAAAGTGGTCTTCGAGCCCCATCAAATACTTTCATCATCAGAAGATCAGCTGTGTTAAAAGTAGAAATCATGCCCACCACCAGCTAGAGTAACAGTTCTCAAAATGTGGTCCAGGAACCATGTGATCCTTTCTGGGGCTCTGTGAAGTCAAGGGTGTTTTCCTAAGACTACTAAGATGCTCTTTGGTTTTGACACCGTGTTAACATTTTGCAGTGATGGTGCGAAAAGACAGTGGTGAGCAAACTGCTGGGGGCCTTAGCAGGAAAGAAGAAGGCAGGGACACCAAACTTTACTAGTTGTCGTTAGATTCCACCGTTAGGCATTTGAAGTTTAAAGACAAACAAAAATCCAGTTATACTTAAGAAGCCTTTGATGAGGCCTAAGAAAAAATATTAACTTTATTAAATCTCTACCCTCAATACTAAAAAAAGTCTTTTGACTATTTTGAGGGATGAAATGGGAAATGTGCATAAAGCACTTCTGCTACATACTGAACCGGGACGGGTTGTCCTGAGGACAAACATGCAGTTATTTGGATTATGGCCACACTGTTTCATGGGCGATCGACCTGAAGGAACGACTGGCAGACAAACCATGGTTTACTTAGACTTGGACATTTGGCAGACATTTTTGGAAATGGCCGAAGTGAGGCTGTTGTTTCAAGGAAAATAACTGGTGGTATCTGTTGCCAATGACAACATTTTCCAAGCAGAAATTAGAAAAAATTAGAATTTTTGGAAACTTGCATATCCTTTCCCCCACGACCTGGACAGTTTTTCAGAAGTTAAAGACTTTTCTGATGAAATTGGAGGTGAGATTAATGAAGGTGAGTTTTTGAAATTGTTTAATGAAATTTGTCAACCATCAGATCTACATAACTCAACAAACCAGTATTCTACAATGACCAGTCTACCATGTTCCAAGATCCATACAAAGTGTGAGCTCAATCAATGCATTTTAAAGTAGCAGAGTATAAAGAGTTCATTGACGTTATTTCAGATTTTGTGTTGCAACTAATCTTTAAGAAATTGCTAACTGAGTTTTGATGTATATAGCATCAAAAAAGAGTATCTATAATTATCTGTAAAGATTTTATTAAAATACTCCTTCCTTTATATACACATGACGTATATATGACACATATATGTCATATTTGTCACATATTTGTGTGAAGTCAGATTTTCTTTGTATATTTCAACCAAAACATCTGGCAGACTGCAGAAGTAGATATGAGAATCTAGCTTTCTTCCATTAAGCCAGATATTACAGAAATATGCAAAAAATGTAGAACAATGATACTCTTACCACCAATTTTTTTTTGAAAATATAGTTATTTTTCATAAACATGTCATTTATGTTAACATGTAATGGGCTTCTTACAGTTAATTTAAAATGAATTAATATTAATTAATAAATATTGTTAAGTCTTTAATTTCTAACACGATAATAGTGATCGATAGAACTCCCATAAATAAGAGCTTTTTGGGGTCGTCAATAATTTTTTAAAAGTATAAATAGATCCCAATACCAAAAACCTTGAAAACGACTGAGGTAGATAAGATTAATTTGAATTTAATTATTATTCCCTGATCATTAAGGCTCACTCCCAGTGCCAGTTTCTGATTTTAACTGGACCTAGTGAAGAAAAGAAAGGGTGTATCACCCAATACATTGCTTTTTTTTTTTTTCTTAATGGATTTGATGGTGGAAGGAAGAGGTGGGTGGGCCAGTTGCCTTCTTATCTGATCTCCCCCTTGGAGATAAGGAGGGCACCTCCCCAATGTGTCCCGCCCTAGTCCTTCCAGGAGTCAAGAAAAGGGAACTTGCTGCAAAACTCACCCTCTTGGGGCCAAAGAGATTGTGATAGAGCGTCCGGAAGCGCTTGCGCGTGTAGTTGCAGCGATAAGCCCCACCCATCAGGTACTCGATCACCAGGCCGATGTCAATCAGGCTGATTCTATAGTCTGGGGGCAGGTTCCCCTATGAGGGAAGAACGAAACACACACACACACAAACAAATCCAAAAGACAGCGTGGTTTACTAGGGATTCGATGCCATGTGTTCTGTAACTATTTTAGAGTAAAAAAAAAAATGAATTAAGAAACATATGAATGTAGTATTATGCTGGTTAATTAATTCACCTTAAAATAGATCCAACCGAAACCTGGATATTCTCGCTTGGAAAGAAGACATAAGTTAAATAAGAAGATGCAGTAATCGTCGGCAATAACAGAAAATCAAAATATTTATTCAAGTCTTCAGCTGGGGAGAAAAAAACACCAGTGTAGCAGAAAAAACACAAGGCCTGACATGGCAAATGCTCTGAGTCCCAGCCGCTAGCAACTCGGTTCCCCAAGCGTTCCCTGGGCCCCCTCCCAGCTCTGCTCTGCCTCTGACCCAGGCTTGTTACCACTCTCCTGCTGATCATTTACTTCTTCCCAATCACTAAATGAAGACTCCTTCCAGAAGATGATTGTTATTACCAGGACCTACATCAGGTGGGATATGCTTAGAGTTCCTTGGCAAAACCTCTATTAACAATGAAAAAAAACAAACGAGCACTTTTTCATAAAAGGAGAGTGGATGGATGTCAGGGTGAAGTCATTTATGAGCACCCCTTGTGGTTAAAGAGAAAGGAGGTGGCATGAGAAGAGATTTTATTGAGGGAATATTTGTTTTCCGGAATTAAGGAGGTTTTGGATATTTTCTTTCAAAGAGAATAGTGTTTCTTAAACACTATTGTGTTTAAGAGAGTGATAGGGTAAGTTTTAGCTGCTTGCATATATAGATGCAAAAACACAAGAGGTTTTAACATTGTCTACTCATTACTGGTTTCGACATCAAAAGGGCGCTCTGTATGGTCTAAGGAAAATACCTGCTCTGCTAGGTCAAGGAAGAGTTAATTCCATCTGCGGGAAGTTCTGAGCGCACCACGAGTTCCAAAGGGTGCGAATAATTAACTCACTGTCTGGTTTAGTTTTCTGATGCAGGAGCGCGCTCTATACCATGAATAACAAGGGTACTGCACACTGTGTCCTTACATATATTTTGGAGAGGCATGAGGGCTCTGTCTACTTTTGTCCCTGATGCAGGACCCACCCCGATGCTGTGTGAGATCTCTGCCACTTCACAGAAGCGGCTCATAGCCATGGTGGTGGCTTTCCACCTTTGGTGGCATCAGAATCACCCGGCGAACTTGGTGACAGCACAAAAGACTGGCTTCAATGTGGGCTTCTACGGGCTTTATCAGCTCCCCAGGTGATTCTGAGATACGATGAAGTTTGTACTAAACAAGGTGGGTCAGGTGGGCTCACATGGCAGAATCGGAAAATTCATGGTGTATAAACATTGTCATTAGGAAATGAGCTTCACTTGTTTTTGCGGAACCGAGGGTAGGTTTTCAGTTATCCTTACTCAGCTTTGCTATGGCCAACAGCATCCATTTGAAGGGGATTCAGGGTTAGAGGAGGCCCACTGTATCCTTCCATCAAACCTATAGCTTTGATGGTGTTACTGATCTTTGTATTCCCAGGCGCCTTTTATGGTGACTGGTGTGTGGTAGGCATTCAGGATGTGAATGAGTAAAACAGTGCCATTCATTGATGTGGCTGGGATCAAGTCTCAGTTTCAGGTTTCTCAGTACTGTTTTCTTGTCAGTAACACAACTAACTAGCCACAGTCTATGAGTTGTCGTGTTTGGGATAGCCCCATGTCACTGTGGAAACTTGACTTGAAATACGCCGATCGCGCTGTCGGTATTTTCAGTGGGGTAGGAACGAAGGGATAGCAGTTCATGCACCAGCCTAAGCATAGGAGATCCTAGTGCTACCCTCTAGACTTGCTTGCTGCCCCTGACCAGTTCCTACCCATCAGGTTCTACCTCTCCCTTGGCTTGGGGCACAAAGCAGGCTCGGGGGACCTTATTTGAGCCAGCTGAGCACAATGGGACAGTGGGAAGGCGGTCGGTCGCATTTGCGGTGGAAGCACCTTGAGGCAGAGAACCCCTCCCATCCTTGAGCTTGGCTCATCAGAACCCCCACCGAAACGTCCTTTCATAAAAATGGCCTTATTCTCCTGCCCGCCATGCTCAGAATTTCACAATCTCCTCTGAGGACCAGCTCATCAGTCTAATGGAACTGGCAAGGGGAAGCTCCCTGCGGGCCATCAGAAAAGGCCACCTGCCTGACCTCTTTATGCAAAGCGTGGCAAAAACTGAGAAAAGGGAACTTAGAGAAAGTCTGAAGATGGTAACTGTTCATGGATTGCCCTTTCCATAAACATGAAACAGTTTAAAAATATTCCTCATGCAACTGCTTTTCTCCACTGTTTGGGGGCAGGTGAACAAGGCTGCGAGTTTCTGTCTCGATGGGCTGTACCCGACGGTTAGGCAGGCCTCGTATTTCAAGAGTAGAGGAGCCTGAGAGGCTGGACACGCATGGGTCGGCCTCCTCTCTTCTGCATTTGGCTCCCATAAGGATGACCTGCAGAGGAGGCCCTGCATTTGTGTTATTCTCCTGGGCACTGTGAGGCAGGCAGGGGAAAGAACACTGGCCAAGAATCAACTGCCCTGGGCTTCTTTCTGTCTGTCCTTCATAAATCAACCAGTTTCCCTCAAAGCCTCAGTTTTCTTCCCTGTACAAGGGGTGGAGCTCGATGGCCTCTATGGTCTATGATGCTCAAGTACCAGGTTGCAGAAACATCCCTACAAGATTTAGTGTGATGCTATTGAAAAGCAGGATAGCAAGTCTACGAATTTGTGCCCATTTTCAATCCTGTAAGAATTTTCTAAATTTAAAACACACGAGTAACAGCGAACCTAACCCCTATATATTTTCTTTTGAGACACCAATGTGTGAACATCAGTTTGAATTCTAAGAACAAGACACCAATATTGCCTGAAGACCAATAGTGAGTGGCGATAATTATGCTTTTGGATTGTCTATAGGAGTGGGGGTTATCAGGAAAGTGATCATGGTAAAATGCAAAATAATAAAAATTTGAGAGGGGCAAAGAAAACGTTTTTTGCAAATGATTTTATTCATAAAGGGCTATTAGGTTTATATACTACCAAAGAAGATGCTGGAATCTTTTTTTGTAGGAACTTCTCATGTAAAGCTTATTTTGAAGTGACTTATACAGGATCTGGTCTCAAGCCAGAGAAGGGATTCAATGAACCTTCTGGGTTCTGCCCAGCTTGGAGCGAAGGCCTTAAAGGAACTGGCCTGCCTTCTGTTTGACCACAAGGGGACGATGTTCACCTGACCAAAGCCAATGGCGGTTCCGCCAGCATTTACCTGCCTGTTCTGTTTTATATGTGGAAGAAAGCGATGTAAATGAATATAGCAGATTGGAGGATTTGGAAATCAGGAGAGAGTCAGAGTCAGATGCCCTTGTTAAAGTGATATCAGGAGGAGGGAGAGCTTACTTTACCAAGTAATGTGTTTGAAAGCCTGCAAGACTGATTGCGTCTGTTTTTTTGTTTTTTTGTTTTTTTACCCCCCAGAGGCTTTGAAAGCACAGAAATTAAGGGAAATTAGTTTCACAATTTTTACTAGGAAGAATGGAAATCTTTTGGGGAGGAAGAAATAGATTTCATAAAATTAATAAAATCAGGTACAATTTGAGCCTCTTGTGATACCTGTGTCCTGGATGACTCTGAAGGGGTTGGGAGCATTGGGGTATGTCTGACGTGCCGGACTGACGGTCTTGGCCACCTGTGACCTTAGATGTCAAAGACGCAGAGAACAGCCTGCAGTATGACCCCGCAGTGGAAACAGCACTGGGCTCCACTGTGGTCCTAGCTCTGCCTTTCTGTGACCCTGGGCAGATCATTTCTTTACTCTGTGCCTCAGTTTACACTCTGAAAACAGGCACTTTGGACAGAGTTACTTCGAAAGATCATGTCTATTTCTAAAGGTCCAATGGTCTGACCACTACCTGGCAGGCTGCTCTTATTTCTATGCTGCCTGGGCACTGGGCAAAGATTGTTGTCCAGAGTGTGCAGGGTTGACATAGTTTCTACTCATCGCCCCTGAAATGTGATTAGTGGAGCTGAGGGCTCAGAGACAGGGATGGGTAAAGGGCTAGACGGGAATGGTGTTGTGCACATCACATCCACCTCCTTTGGAAAAAGCAGAGAAAGTGAACAGCACCTCACATACCACAGGTAATGTCCAAAAACCTTCTGGAGGAGTCTTCCTTCGCTTGGGTGCTTTTCAAATAGGAAGCCAACGACGACACTGGAGTAATGCTCCTTCTGTCATTTCTGTTCTTCCCTCCTCCCTCTTTTGGTAATTACTTTGGTAATTGGTAATGCCTGAACACTTATGTCCCCTTTCATGCCTCAACAACACATTGCAAGCCATGTGACTCAAACCATTTGATCCACAGAGTGAAACAGAGAACTTTGGCTCCATCCGTAGATACAAACTGACAACATGAAAATGTTGTCCCCTTTTCTCATGCCATGAGCTACTTCTCTGATGCTAAGTTTTAATCCATGCCATCCTAAAGATGACTTTTAATTAAAAGAGTAGTTTAAATGCATGTATTGGATCTGCTCTTCTGAATATACTCTTTTTCAGAAGTCAGCTCATGATATCACTATCAGATTTCAGCTGTTTAGGAAACACATTTTGTGGAAACTTATTAACAAGCCTTCAAAACAAAATTGCTTCCTTCCGGTGTATGTAGGGTGTAAAATGATTGCTGGTTGTTGGGTTTACCAAGGAAGGGTGGGCAAAAGTCTATTTTGGTGAAAGTTCAAGGAAAAGAGGACATTCCGCAATGTTCAGCTTGGTTATAACCAGGCAATCTTTTAAAAAATAAAAATGCTTTTGCAAATCTGCATGAATTTGGCAGATGGGATTATCAAAATGTCCTTTCTTTATCCAAAGAGTGTCTTAAATTCTTCCCCCACCCTTTCATTCTGCCAAAGCTCTGGGTCTTAATTCCCATGTGAATGAATTTTAAACTACCATAACTTCACAACTATTTCTATGTAATACTCAACTATCACCCTCCCTTGGTGGGAAATGATAGTACAGGTCATGTGAAGTATTAGCACATTTAAGTTAAGAAAGAAAAACTAGTACTTTAAAACATATAGAGGCACAAATCGAGCAGACAGTTAGCTTCTAAAAATAGCAAGTTAGATTTCACGGAAAAGCAAACAGACTCGGGCCGCTCTGGATTAATGTCGCGTTGGTGCATCCAATGGATTTATGCAGGAAAGCAGTTCCAGGAACTGGGCTGGACTCTAACATTTTAAATTTCTGATTGATGCTGTATAACCAACTTTTTACCTCCTTGCTCCTAGAGTGTACCCTTGAAATTACTAATTTGAGATTCAGTTCTCCAAACTCAGTTCTGTTGATATCAAGGGAGAGTTGGACTTGGAGATAATCATGCGGTTAACGTGGGACCGTTTGATGATTCCTAAATGCATTGCCTGGATTCCTAAGAGTTACTTGCATTTGATTTTCCGGATATATCTTTGAACACTATGTTTAAGGTTCAGAACTATGATCCTAACATAGGAGTAGCATTTTGTACCAGGGCTTATCACTTACTGGTTAATAGTTTTTTGTCACAGATCACATCAACTAATAGGTAACATAAAGTCCTACAATCATAAAGCACAAAGCACATGCTAATTATCAAGTTCCTTAATTTTGAAAATTGGTTAAGCTGCCCAAGATTTTCTTAGCATTTTAAACCTAGCTTTTGTAGACTTTGCGTATCGCATTGGCTTAAATTTCTGGAAGTCATCTGAAACCACCTGAGGAAGATGAGAACCAATGTTAATTTCTCTCATTTACTTTTTTGTTTTTAAGTTTTATTTTTTTATTTGCGAGAGAGAGCGAGAGAGAGCATGAGTGGGGGGAGAGGCAGATGGAGAGGGAGAAGCAGGCTCCCCGCTGAGCGGGGAGCCCAACTCAGGGCTCGATCCCAGGACCCTGAGATCATGACCTGAGCCGAAGGCAGTCACTTAACTGACTGAGCCACCTAGGCACCCCTCTCCCATTTACTTCTTGAGAAAACACAAAACCCCCTCATTTTTAGCTCCCTTCATCCATATTACATAAAACCTAGAGACTTCCAGCTCCTTTGGCTCCCATTGTTATACCTTTTTGTTGTCCAAGTCAGAGACTCACCTTTATCATAGAAGTAAACAGGAGTCTGCTTTTCCTGTTCCTCTCTCTTCCCAAGGGAAGAAACGAAAAACAGGCTGTCTGTTTCTCCCCACCTTATTGGCAGTCTCTTTTCCCAGGTAAAAGGATAAATTGTTCCTAAGCCAGTTCAGAACTATACTGGGTCATCTGTAATCACTTTTTCCAGTTACTAATTCAGTACCTAAGTGAATCCTTATGTATTTCTGTTCCAATATTTGGATCACACTTGAAAGAAAAATAAGACCGATCCTAATACTCCTTCCTCCCAAATCCTTACCATCCCATTCTTTCTCATTAGTTTATATTACTTTTGAAGTACATCTTTAGCTAAGAAGTTTAAAAAAAAAAACCCTACTTTAAAAATACATGCCTTCTAATGCAAGTGACATGAGCCAATGTAAGAGGCAGGCGAAGGGGATTTCAGAAGGGAGAAGATGATGTTGCAAAGCAGAGCTGTACAAGGAAGAGAACCTAAGAGGAGGGATTTTGATCATTTATATTCAATGAAATCTAACTGCAAAAATCCCTTTGAAAATCAGGCAAGATATTGAGAAACTAGGGGATGAAGGTGAATCAGTGACTTTATTTGAAGGCTCGAATTGGCCACTGGCTGAGATTGAGGGACAAAGGCATAGTTGTCTCCTCAGCAAGCCTCACAATTCCTGCAGTGACACAGACTAGCTCAAGGTGATGGGGGCGGGGATAATATCTTCTTTATCATTTAAAAACTCTCAGGACATTTTATTGTACATGAGCGACAAATATCATGGCAAAGAATACACAGTAGATGTACACACTTAATCTTTCGAGATCCTTCCCCCTAGTTTCCAGGCAATTCTAAGCCAGGATAAATTACACAATATTGGAAGGCTTGAGGGTAAGGGAAAGGGCTCTGTTGAGGGCAGATGTGCTTCTGGCTCAAAATGGGGCCGATCAGGGAAAGAGGAGATCTTGGTAAAGTGGTGGTTGGGTTGGATGTATAGATTGCACAGCATTTGTTTCTCTTGCTTTGAAAGAACACCAGGCTTCACTCGCTCACACAGATGAAAAATCCTTCAGTAAGGTTGTGTAGAGATGAGAGGAAAGTTTCCAAGAGCCAACAGAAGGTTTTTGTTTGTTTTTTTGTACCCTTTACTCATTACTAGTAAAGGTCTAGTTGGTTAGTAGGAACATTCTAAGCAGCCCCAGGACTTTTACTTGACCTTTCAAGGGAAACACCTAAGGGAAGTTCTAGACAATGACTCCATATGAGATGAAGGAATCGTACTCTATTTTTGACCTTACTTTGTAGCTTCCTCTGAGTAGGTCCTACAGGCTTTGGTGAGTGGTGGGTGGGTGTGCATACGTATGTGTAGGGGGTGGGAAAAGTGCCCCCATCTATTTCCTCCTTTGGAGTTAAAAACAGCAGTCTCTGGGAATGCTGTCAAGGATTTGGAATGAAGTTACCTCTGAGAGAGATCAAATGGAGCAAAAAAACAAGCACTTAGCTAAGATTAAACAGCTTCCCTGCACCTCACTCTTCTCATCTATAAATGGGAATCATACTATATAATAATGATAATAAAATAGTAATTCAACTTCATAGAATTGTCATGAAGATGAAATGAGCTGCGACATACAGCAGGCTTAGATTAGTGCCACGCACCTGGTCGTCACTAAAATTTTATTATTGTTAATCAAAGGATCTGAGTTTGAATTCTGCCTCTTCCCTAACCACGTACTACAGTTCTCACCTCCTTACATTTCAGCCTCTGTATCTGTAAAATGGGAATAATTCTCCTTGATCCAAACCTCTTGCCTTCCCCCCCCACCCCCACCCCATCAATTAGATGATAACGTGAAAAAACCTACTGGAAAAAATAAAGTGTTAGAAGAATGGAATGCACACACGTGTTTTTGTCTCTGATGCCCTGAGACTTTTTGAGCTACACTTCCTGCGCTCTGCATAATGTTAGAAGTGACAGTGACGCATGGCATCAGGAGCTAGGACATGAAGATACCTCCTACGGTTAGTCAGACAACATGGAAACTAGCCCCCCAAACAGTGAGGGGCATATGGAAGAAAACGGGCAATGGCAGAAATCCACGCAGCGTGGCGCAAAGCTATCCAAAAACATTACGCATTCTGCTATCCAAAAGCATTATGTCCCATGAAAGCATCTAAAACCACAGAGATGGGAGGTAAAACCGCAGCTGCATTGTAAGCAGAGTCATCGTTAAAAGGCGACATACACACAGTGTCCTGAAATGAGGGAGCTCGGGGAGACAGGAACGCTCTGGCAGCTCATGCAAAACAGAGGCGCTTTCTAATCACAGGAAGCAGTCAAGACAGGGCCTCCGACCTGCAGTCGAGAGGGTTCTTACCTTTTTGACATCCCTGACCAAGTGGTACAATGTGTTTGAGGGCCCATGTCTCTGAAAACAATAAAGAAGAATCAAATGGTTTTGCTGGTCAGGGGCTCTCATTGGTAAGGCAAGAAGGATCTGGAAGGAAGGGTTCTGGCCGGTGGAGGGACAGTTCTTTAAGATGAACCTTGTTGTAGTTGCTCAGTTGTACCTGTCTTTTCTAAACCAACACGCTGGCAGATTTTTGGATTGTGGTTCCTTGAGAAAAAGCGTTTGAGGTTCTAGGTTCAAACTTTGTAAAGGAGGTTGTCAACCTGTGGACAGCTGGGCCCAAACATAATGAAAGGGGCTAGTTTTGAGGCACGGCGGAGATAAAAGGGGCCAATTTAGAGCACTGGAAATACACTTTGGCACACGGCTGATCACAACCTGTTTATTACCCATAACAAATGAGAAATTGTCTAAAACAGGTTGGCAAAGTTTTCTGTGAATGGCCAAAGTGTCAATATTTTAGACTTCGTGGGTCATATACTTTTCACTGCAACCGTTCGACTCTGCCATTGTGCAAAAGCAGCTGGAGACAATATGTCAACAGTGAGCCTGACCGTGTATCAATAAAACTTTATTTATGGACACCAAAAGAGAATCAAATGTCATATAATTTTAATACGTCGCAAAATATCATTCTCCTATTGATTTTTTGCAATCATTAAAAAATGTTTAAGAAACCTTTTTAGCTTGCAGGCCATACAAGAACAGGCAGTGGGCTGGATTTGACTCTTTGGTAGCAGTTTGTTCAAATCTAGTCTAAAGAAAAAGCCACAGGCTCTTGGAAGGAAAAGAGAGGCTAAGGTGAAATGACTTGCTATCCCTGTCATCTTTCGGGAATAGGAATGCTAGATAAAATACAGGATACCCAGTTAAATTTGAATTTCAGATAAATAAGAAATAATTTTTAGTATGAGTATATCCCAAATATTTCATGGGACATGCTCATATTAGAAATTACTCATTGTCTACCTGGGATTCAAATTTAACTGGGCATCCTGTATTTTTATTTGCAAAATCTGGTGACCCTATTGGAGAATCTCAAATAGGGATGGCAAATCCTTCAGCAGTGTGGGAACACATTAAGGTATGGAGACGAATCCTGGGTATCACCTCAACTCCCTGCCCATTCATGAGACATCCTTCTCAGAATTCTTTTTCCACTGAGGAATGCAGTCTGATATAGGGATTGAACACACAAACTCTGGAGTCAGAATGCCTGGATCCACACCCGGCTCTGCTGCCTACCAGCTATGACCATGTGCAAGCTCCTTATTATTACTGAGACCATTTGCAGTCCCATAATCCTTCTTGACAGAGTTCTCTGGGGAACCACCACCAGTTGATTTGGGTGATGAAATCTATTGACCTTTCTTGATCTAGAACTTTCCTACTTCCTTCTTTCCAATCATTGGAATAAATACATTACCTTGATTCTCTAACTGATATGCAAGTCACTAAACTCTGTGTTTTGTTTTATTTATTTTACTGAAAACCCCATTTTCCCTAGCTTTATTGAGATATAATTGATTAAGACATTGTGTAAGTTGAAGGTGTACAATGTGATTTGTTTATCACAATTAGGTTAGTTAACACATCCTTCACTTAACATAATTACCATTTTGTTGTTGATTATGGTGAAAACATTAAAGCTCTAATCTCATAGCAACTTTCAATTATACAATACGGTGTTGTTAACTATAGTCTCCATGCTGTATGTTAGATCCCTGGAATTTATTAGTCTTGTAACTTAAAGTTTATACCCTTTGGCTAACATCTCCCATTTTCCCCACCCTTCAGCCCCAAATATTTTGAGGATCCTCCAAACTGTGTTTTTATATCTGGCTCCCTTTTCAAATATTAGTTGACCGTATACACATGTGTTTATTGCTGAGCTTCTGACTCTGTTCTATTGGTCTATGTGACTATTTTTATGCCAATACTGTCTTGATTACTATAGCTTTGTGAAGTAGTTTGAAATCAGGAAAGGTGACACCTCTACCTTTGTTCTTTCTCAATATTGCTTTGGATATTTAGAGTCCTTTGTGGTTCCATGTGAATCTTAGGATTGTGTTTTCTATTTCCATGAAAAAATGCCACTGGCATTTTGAAAGGGATTGTATTGAATCTATAAAAGGCTTTGGGTGATATGGACAAGTTAACATTATTAACACTTCTAATCCATGAACATGGGATATCTTTCCATTTATTTGTGTCTTCTTCAATTTCTTTAATCAATGTCTTATAATTTTTGCTTTATAGATTTTTACTTCTTGGTGAAATTTATCTGTAAGTATTTTATAGTTTTTGATGCTTTCATAAATGGGATTGTTTTATTCTTTTTTCAGATTGTTTATTGTTAGTGTATAGACGTTCAACTGCTTTTCATATGTTGATTTTGTATCATGAAACTCTACTGGATTCATTTATTAGTTCTAACAGTTTTGCGTGTGTGTGTGTGTGTGAAGTCTTTAGGATTTTCTATATACAAAATCATGTTATCAGCAAAGACAATTTTACTTCTTCTTTTCCAAATTGGGTGCCTGTTTTTCCCTGCCGCCCTCCCTATTGAGATGATTTGAGTTGTCTTTCATTCTATTAATGTGATGTGCATTTATTGATTTGCATATATTGAGCCATCCTTGCATTTAGGGATGGAATCCCATTTGGTCATGGTGTATGATCTTTCCAATGTGCTGTTGAATTTCAATTGCTAGTATTTGGTTGAGAATTTTTGTACCTATATTCATCAGGGATATTGGCCTGTAGTTTTATTTTCTCATAGTGTCTCACTTTGGTGTTGGTGTAATGCTGGCCTCCTAAAATAAATTTGGGAGTATTGCCTCTTCAAGTTTTTTGAAAAGTTGGACAAGAATTGGGGTTAGTTCTTTAAATGTTTGGTAAGATTCCCCTGTGAAGCCACCTACTCCTGGGCTTTTCTTGTCAGGAGGTTTCTGATTACTGATTCCATCTCCTTACTTGTTATTGGTCTGTTACAATTTTTCTATTTCTTCATGATTCAGATTTGGTCAGTTGCATGTTTCTGGGAATTTATCCATTTCACCTAGGGCTAATTATTGATCTTTTGGTGGGGATAGAAACTAGGATCTCCTACTCTATCATTTTTAGTCTATTCGTACTGAAAGTGTCACTATGCAGAAGCAAGAAAAATCTGCAGAGGAAACAGACACCTGGAGCTGCTCTGCTAAACTGTTTTCTAGTTCCAGCAGCAGGAAGGAGAGAGAGCCAGTGTGGTACCACCTAACACCCACCACTGGCTGGAGGAAAGGTCAATAAGCTCTATCTCATTAGAGCTGTGGGTGGCGGACAGAGAAGCAGTGACAAATGAGGGGAAGAATAACCTCTATGACAGAAGTGTTGGTTCAGTACTGGCTTTCTTCTTTACTTAGGAGTTTTGTGAACTTGAATAAACCAATTCACTTCTTGGCCTTTGTTTTCTTACCTGTAAAATGCAGGAAAACAATACCTACTCTTTCTTTTAATATTCCAAGTAAAAATTTATTGATCTTGATTAAGAAGTCTTACATATTTAATACTGCTTCTAATGTATCATAGGAATTACTTCCCAAAAATGCTAATCACAGCTGGACTGAAAGAGTATTTGGGAAATGTAGCAATGTTGTTTTTATGTAAGTATAAACCACATTATAGTCTACTGGAGATCCAAAGGGATGTGCCTTTGTGGAATTCAAAACAAAAGAACAAGCAGCGAATGCTATTGAGGTAGGTCCAGAACCTTTGGGAAGAAAGACTTCTTAACTTTCCTGAATTGTACTCTCCAAGCAGCCTGTTCCCTCTTGAAGTTTCCAATATCTACTCTTTAAACGTCATTGGATTTTAGTGAGTATCAGCTCAGAGCCAACATACTTAACTCACTGAATACTATAAACAACTTCCTAAATAGTAGTTTTTCTTTATGATTACTCCTTGGTATCCCTAGTAAATGAAGTAGCAAATTATTACAAAACAACACAAAACATATTTTGGGGTAACTCCAAGCAAGGGGTATTGTACATTTTATTCTATTATAGAGGAAAAGGAATGAATGTCATAGCTCTGAGGATAACAAGATGGTGCGGGATAGTTAATCGGTCTCCTTTGATACTTTGAATTAAATCAATTCTCCTCTGCTGATTGCCTCAAACGCCCTCTGGGCTTACAGCATACACTGTGTTCTAATTTTCAGAGCCTCGTGGGTTTGTGTAAGAATCTGAGAATGTTAGCTTTTGGTGTGATCGTGTAACTCTCCCCCTTAGATGCTGACAACTGAGCAGTTAAAACAAGTGGAATCTTGGTGACTTGGCATTGTTGTCTAAAGGTCTAAGGGAACATTTGTGAAAAATGATCCATGCATTTGGAAGGGAGGGAAGAGACTCACAGGCATGTGGGGGGGAGGGGGTGGGCAGGAGAAGGTAAAACAAACAAACAAAAAAAACCACAGAGGAAATAAAAAGTGCCTTAGCTTGGTCCTACCGTATTGTACAATTCCTCTAGTCTGGAGATGGTGAGAAAGCGGTGCATGCTTACTCCATTCTCTATGAGTAATTTCACAAAATCCACTCTGTCCAGAACTAGGGCATCCAACATGGCTTGCTCCAAAGACCCCACCTGCAAATCAAGTCACTGAGTTAGTCTGCCCCAGGTTCTAGGGATGCAGTTCGTTGGTGTTCACCTGAACAGTTTAGACATGCCTTTGACATCTGGTAAACCTTCAGCACATCCAAGAACATGCTAGCAAGACTGTTCCCAACTCCACTTTTGGGACAGCCACAATCTCGCTTGTGTTTTGGGACCCGTCTTTGCAAATAGAATTCAAAGTTTTCTAGTTCCAAAAGCTATTTCCTCCTTGACTCCTTTTTTCTCTTCTGGATCCTAGGAAGACGAAGGGTATACAAGAATTTTCCTTGTATTCTCTGACCAAACTTCTGCAATACTAGTGAAGTGCCAAGGTGGGTGCTTTGCTGTCCTCCTTTTCATCTTCCTGAGGCTCTGAATTAGATCCCTGCTACCTTGAAAAGAGGGACCCCAGCAAAAAATATACAGTAGGCCCTTCTTTATTTTAATTAAGTGTTAGACTACCTTGCTTCTGCCTCACCCATTTCTATGCAGAGATGCAGCAACTATTTGGGTTCTTTGGTCTGTTTACCACGGTTTTATTCAATTCATTTCACGAAAATTTCCCAGTGTCTAGACTCCTTGACAAATCTTTCCACACTAGCCATCCACTAGCAGCACTAAATAAAGACAGGGGCTTCTTGGGGGGTTGTGGGGGGGGGCAGCAGCTCTCTGCGGGAAAGACAGGGTTAAAGAAGACCTGTCCATGTGGGTATTGCCCTTTAGTTATTCCAGCACAGAAATCAAATCTCAGACTGCTGGCTGCCTCCTAGGGATCCAGGCACCAACCACCCAATAGCCAATTTTCCAAGTTTTTAATTTTGGTAGTGTCGGTCGAGGGAAACAAACCAAGAACAGTTATATAAAGCTTTGGTTCCCTCTCTGTGGTGCTTGGGAATAGGGAGGACCTGTGCTCAGCCACCAAGACCAGATGGTACCCACATGCGGAGGCTTGCTAATCCTGCGTCCTGGGGTGTGACAGGGCCATACGCTAGCAGGGGGCACCGCCGCTCGGGCGCAGCAACCTCAGAGACAACCAGAAACAAACCGCTAGCTCTACGCTACGCTAGTTCACTTGCACGAACACACTTTTGTCTTCTGTGTTTTCTCAGACGTATGGAAGAGATGGCATCATTTGCAGCTGAACGTTGCCATCAGAGGCCACCCGGAGATGGGAACTGTCTGGAATGTTTGCAGTTGTGCTTTGTCATGGCGTCAACCAGGTGGCAGTGTTTTCCTAAATATGAGAAAGGGGCCCGAGCCCGAGGAGGGCTACCAGGGAGGGAACATCTGCATCCTAGAGAAGAGGCAGCAGCTTCTCCGAGCTGCTCTCGGACGGAGACGGACGGAGACTTCTTAAGCAAATACCCTTGCCCAAGCAAGTGGGCTTTGCAGGGGTGGTGACATATACTCTACCGGCCACTGCTGCCCATAAATAAAGATCTGGCTGCGAGCGATGTCCACTCTGTTCCAGGCTAGAGCTAAGCTCAGCTGGTCTGGGGCCGAGGCATTTGTTCCTGTGCAGACAAGGAGGAGGAAAGAGTGGGAGAGAGAAAGCAACGATGAGTTATTATACCAAGAAGACCTACTCCACGACTCTCCCATCAACACCCCCTCTTCCTGAAGAGTAGACTCAGCTGGGCAACAGGGTTTCTCAGACAGGGCACTGCTGGCATTTGGGGCCAGGATAATTCTCTCCTGTGGGGGCTGTCCTGCACATTGTGGATTATTTAGCAGCATCCCTGAACCCAACCCAGTAGATGCCCATGACACCCAGACCCAAGTCATGACAATCCAGAATGTCTCCAGACATTGCCAGATGCCTCCAGGAGGAAGGAAAGAGACAAAATCAGCTCACTGAAGACCACTGCTCAGCACTGTTGCTCATCCACATGTGGCCCGTGGAGCTGAAGCTGCAGCAGCACCTGGGCGCTTGCTAGAAATGCAGATGCTCAGGCCCCACCCTAGATCTGCTAAATCAGAATCTGTATTTTAACAAGGTCTCAGATGGTTCATGCGCGCATTCAAGTTTGAGAAGCAGGACTCTGTAACACATGTTGTTTCTGCTGGCTGATCAGTGGTGCGAAGCGTTGTTCCGATTGTATGTTGCACGGGGCTATGCCCTCGTCAACTAGTGAGCCAGCTTGGCCAGTCTATTGAAAAAGAGTTAAGATCTTTTAAGAGAAAGGCAAACAAGTGGCTTAGGTTTTTTTTGATTGGTGGGTAGAAGCCACTGGAATAAATTTTCAGTTTCCTGTTATTCTCCAGACTCTCTGGCTAGATCTGTGTGGTTCATGGGTGGCTATTTAAATCTAAATTAATCAAAATGAAATACAACAAAAACTTTAATTCTCCCGTCACACTAGCCACGTTTCGAATGCTCAGGAGCCGTATGCGGCTGGTGGTCTCTGACTTGGAGAGTGCAGATTCAGAACAGTTCCATCACCATCGAAGGTTCTGTTGGAAAGGGGCTGGTCTAGATCAATGCATCCTGTCAATAAATGTGACCTGCCAAGCAGCTGGATGTGAGGCCTGAGAACGGGAGGTGGGAAGAACACTGGGCTACAGTCAGGGGACCCAAGTCTGCCATTTTACAGCTGTGTGACTTTGGTCCTCTCTGTACCACTGTTCTGTCGCCTTGTGAAATGGGGGCAATAAGAATGATCCTGTTTACTGGCTGGGATGGGAAACTAGAATGAGATCATATAAATGAATTCACATGTGAACTGGGTTTTTGCAGTTAACACCCTTGGTACCTTGACCAGGAGCCATCCCTAAATATTTGCCTGACCCCATGCTGCTAGATGTCCCACCAGCAGGGGAGCAGGGTATAGAGACAGCGCTCTTACCTGCCTTAGAGTTTTTGGACATCTACTGTGTGCTAGGCAACATATTAGGCACTTACACATGTTATCATATGTAATGTCCCAAACAATCCTGGGAAATGGGTCTTATTGTCTCCGTTTGACAGATGAAGATACTGAGGTCCAGAGAGGTTAAAAACCAAACAGCTACTAACAGAAGGGAAACAGAAGAGGCATTTATCATGCCAGACGTGAGATTCAGCCCCAGGGTTTTCCCTTCATTCCACCTCTGCTGATTCCGATGTTTGTGAGGGAGGGGTGGCTAGCAAATGCTAGTACTGCCCATCTTTCTGGATTCTTCAGCAGTGGAGGCTCGAAGCAATGAGCTGCAGATAGGGTTGCTGGTGATGAAGCAGGGATTCACAAAGTCTGTTGCACATTAGAATCAGCCGGGCAGCTTTTAAAACATCCCTATGCCCAGATTGCACCCCAAAACAACCACATCCCATTGGTAGGGTGGGAGCCAGGTTTTGATAGCTTTAAAAGTCTCCAGGTGTTTTCAATGTGCCCCAGAGCTTGGGAACCATTGTGCTACATGATTCCGTCTGCTGCCTCCCCTTGACTCTTCCTTCTTGGCTCTGAGACATTTACAGTTAAGAATTGGGTGAGCAAAATGCTCTCTAGACAGCACCTCTCAAATTTGAGCATGCATAGGAATAACCCGGAGAGCTTTTTAAAACACAGAGTCTTGGGCCTTACCTCCAGAGGATCAGATTTAGTAGGTCTGGGGTGGGACCCAAGTTTCTGCATTTCTAATCTCCCAGGTGGTGCTGGTGCTGATGATCTGAAACTTTCATTTGAATAACAAAGACCCTAGAGAGCTGTGTGCCACTTTTTCCTCACAGGGCAAAGGGCATTTTGATTCTGGTGTCTACACATTGATGGGTTCGGTATGAACCACATACTTGTAGTAAATTAATTAGTGTTTGGGATGATGAATATTAATTCAGTTTACATAAGGATTTTTCTTTTAAAAATTATTTATCACCTCAGGTGATAACATCAGAAACCACAAATACCAGGGTAACTGGTGTAAACAAGTGATAAATAGGAACATGTCAAAACGTACTGTCATCATTTTGATTTTTTTTTTTTTTTTTTTAAGGGAAGAAAGGGAAGGCTCACTGGGGATGCGTTCGGAAAGCTAGCACTTTATACTTTGCTCCCTTAGCAGCTCTATTGGTCATTGCTGACCTGCTGTAATGGTTTAATCATTCACTTTGCCATTATATGCCACAAATTTGTATGTCACCCAGTCAAAGGTAGCAGCACAAATATGAACAAGAACAAAGCAGGAAGCAGTTATTGGGGTCAATGTGAGCTACCTGAATGTAATTACATTAAGTGTCAAGTGAAATCACAAAGCCAGTGTGTCTTGACTTCTCAAAAATTGAAAATACATCACTCAAAAGTGATCCTGGGTGACAGTTTGGATCAGAGGTTCTCAACTTGGGTGACCAACCATCCCACCTGCCCAGGAGAGTCAGGCTGTTAGCACTGTCAGTCCTGGAAGACCTGTCAGTCCTGCACCAACCTGGATGGCTGGTCACCCTATGTGACACTGTGGTTGCATGCTGGAATTTGCCTGAAGAGCTTGAAATATACTTGTGCTTGGGAGCCATCGCAGAGATTCTGGTTTCACTGGTCCTGGGCATTGCAGTTTTTAAAAGCTCCCCAAGAGCTTAAAAGCTCTTGGGAACAAGAGGTCCCTAACCTTATCTTCACATTAGAATCATGAAGACAAGGCGAAGAACCTTGAATCTAGATAATATATGATAATAACATAATATGATAGATAATATATCATTCACTTATTCCCCTGGTTATTCATTTATTTACACATTAAAAAAATCCAGATTTCATGCCTTCTCTTATGGCAGGCACTATGCCAGTCTGAGGACCAAGGTGAGTAGGACAGAGTCCATTGTCTTGAGAGCTTACATTCTAGAGGAAGAGCTAGGTCAGTAAGTAAATACATCATCGCATGCAGTCATTCATTTATCTGCTCAACAGATATTGAATACCTTCTATGGCAGGAATTGTTTTATCATTGAACATCCATCCAGTGGTGAGAAAGATAGCTAAGGTCACTCTGTACAGAGCTTACTACTTACTTCTACCCATGGAGGGGCAGCACTCAGAAAGTAAAGGAATAAGCAAACTAAGGAACTGTGTACTTTCTGATTGTGTAAGTGCTGTGAAGGAGCAGAGTCTTTCCTGAGAGACGTGGGACCTGTGTCTAGAGGAACACTTTGAGTCATTCCAACTCAATGTGGCGGCACCATTCTGGCTACCCAGCCTCACATGATCCAATCAGCTGGAGTGATCTGCTGGCCAGGATGCCCTCCTGAAACCAGGGCTGGATACGAAGCCATTGGATAACATCATAGGTACAAGTCTGGGTGTCCTTTGGGGCATCTGGTTGGTCCTGTGAGGCAAAGAGAGGGTTGGAAAATGCCCTGAAGTATTGAAATGGGTCTGGGAATCCATGAAGATCCTGGTTTGGGCTAAGGGTACACCATCCATATGGCACTGTGGCCCTGGCTGATGCCAGATCCCAGGTGGGCATGGAGAAGGCCTTTTAAAGTACTAGCTTCATGGTGGTACGGATAATGACCCGGGTAGGGGTGGAGCTGCTCTGTTAGGATGAATGGACAGGAGTCCTCCCTGAGAATAACATTTGACCTGGGACCTAAACAATTAGAAGAAGCCATCATGTGAAGATCTGGGCAGGGGGCAGGAGTGGGGGAGCATTCCAGGAAGAGGGAACATCAAATATAAAGGCCCTGATGTGGGAATGAATACAAATAGGTATAAGACATAAAAAAACAGAGTTTTAATATTTCCTCTTTTTGCAGGAGGTCAGGGAAGATTTAAGTGCATAGATACTAGTTTTAAGGGAGGGATTAGTTCAATAGGCAAATGAGATGAAGAAAAGCATTGTAGCAAAAGGAACAGCCTATGCAAGGATTGGGAGAGTTAAATAGCCCAGTGAGTTTGGGAAATTCATGGGAAGACACTGAGGGAGAATCAGTGCTTGAGGTATATGTGAGTTAGAAGCAGAGAGAGATGAAACCAGAATGGAAGGACTTGTACATGATGTTGGAGGAGTTTCCCTTTATTCTGCAGATGTGGGGAAACCACTGGTACACCTCATTTCAGAAATAATGCAGTCAAATGACATATCAGATAAAGGGCTAGTATCCAAAATCTATAAAGAACTTACCAAACTCAACACCCAAAGAACAAATAATCCAATCAAGAAACGGGCAGAAGACATGAACAGACATTTCTGCAAAGAAGACATCCAAATGGCCAACAGACACAGGAAAAAGTGCTCAACATCACTCGGCATCAGGGAAATCCAAATCAAAACCTCAATGAGATACCACCTCACACCAGTCAGAATGGCTAAAATTAACAAGTCAGGAAATGACAGATGTTGGTGGGGATGCGGAGAAAGGGGAACCCTCCTACACTGTTGGTGGGAATGCAAGCTGGTACAGCCACTCTGGAAAACTGTATGGAGGTTCCTCAGAAAGTTGAAAATAGAGCTGCCTTACAGTTGTTTGAACTGTACCTTGCCTTACAGAAAGTTGAAAATAGAGCAGCAATTGTACTACTGGGTATTCACCACAAAGATACAAATGTAGTGATCTGAAGGGTCACGGGCACCCCAATGTTTATAGCAGCAATGTCCACAATAGCCAAACTATGGAAAGAACCTACATGTCCATCGACAGATGAATGGATAAAGAAGATGTGGTGTATATATACACAATGGAATATTATGCAGCCATCAAAAAATGAAATCTTGCCATTTGCAACAATGTGGATGGAACTAGAGGGTATTATGCTAAGTGAAATAAGTCAATCAGAGAAAGACAATTATCATATGATCTCACTGATATGTGGAATTTGACAAACAAGGCAGAGGATCATAGGGGAAGGGAGGGAAAAATGAAACAAGATGAAACCAGAGAGCGAGACAAACCATAAGAGACTCTTAATCTCAGGAAACAAACTGAGGGTTGCTGGAGTGGTGGGGGGTGGGAGGGATGGGGTGGCTGGTGATGGACATTGGGGAGGGTATGTGCTATGGTGAGCGCTGTGAATTGTGTAAGACTGATGAATCACAGACCTGTACCCCTGAAACAAATAATACATTATATGTTAAAAAAAAAAAAAGGAAATAATGCAGTCAGATGCATTCTTAGAAAAATTCCTCTGGCAGCAGTGTGAAGGGTAGGTAGGGAGGGACATTGGACTGGAGGGAAGAAGAGCAATATGGAAAGTTTTGCCATATTCTAGGAAAGGGATAATGATCTGAAAGGGCAGCTGGGATGGAGGGATATTTAGAAAGCACAGTTGATAGCTTTGGGTAAGAGATTTAAAGTGGGGAGCAAGAGAAGTCAAAAGTGGTCTCCTAACTCTAGGTTGGGAACCCAGGTACATAATGACCAACTGAGATTGGCAATGCAAGATAAAAACAAGTTTTGGGGGACAGCAAAATTGCATTCTTGAATATATTGAGCTTAAAATGCCTGTGGTATATCCATCCCAGTGGGAATGACCAGAGGCCACTGGATATTGAGATGTGGGGCAGAGGAAGGGTGAGTCTGGAGACAGAGATTTGGAAAATATTACCATGAAGGTGATAAGAAGAGAGCAGAGGATGGATCATTGAATACCACCAATATTTAAAAGCTATGAAAGTAAGGCAAATCTTTAGAGAGCAATCACACACAAACACATACAGAAAATAGAGAGATAGGAAGAGAACCTGGAGATCATGGTGCCCTAAACTATGGGAAGAGAGACTTTTAAGAAAGAGGGGGTGCTTATTAGGTCCAAAGCTGCAAAGACGGCAAGTAAAAAAGATAGGCTTTCCTTCTTTTTTTTTTTTTTTAAGATTACTTATTTTAGAAAGAGAGAGAGAGAGCGGGGGTGGGGTGGGGGGAAGGGGCAGAGGGCAAGGGAGAGAGAGAATCTCAAGCAGACTCCACACCTAGTGCAGAGCCCTGGATGCTGGGGCTAGATCCCAGGACCCCAAGATCATGACCTGAGCCAAAATCAAGAGCTGGACGCTTAACCAACTGAACCATCCAGGCGCCCCAATTGGCTTTCCTTCTTTACAACTCTTTTTATTACAAGGGACCAGCTTATGTATCTATTAGTTTATTATTTATTTCCTTCTCCAGAGTGTAAATCTCAAGAGGCCAGGGAGTTAGTCTACTTTATTCACTGTTGTATTCTGAGAGTTCAGAACAGTGCCTGACACATAATGGGTGCTCAATAACCATTTGTTAAATGAATGAATGAACCCCAAAGTGTGCATTGGATTTGGCAATTAAGAAGTCTTTGACAATGTTAGTGTGTGCACCTTTAGTAGAGTATGAGAATAAAAGCATGTCTGCAATCTCTTCCCTCAAGGAAAATGCGATCTAATAAGAATGGAGATGGTATGGGTAAAGGGAGAGCTAGGACAAGTCTACAAATCACTCTATCAAAGAACAAAGTGGTTAAGTGCTATAGAAGCTATGTGCATAAGCCCAGAACATTTCCTTGTCAGCTATGTCACTTTGAGGAGGAAATAGCCTTTGATTCTAGTAGGGAAGGATGGTGGAGATTTGAACAAATGGAGTGTGTGGTAGGCTGAATGATGCCCCCACCCCTCAAAGTTGTGCATGTCTTGATCCTGGGAACCAGTGAAGATGTTACTTTATATGGCAAAGGAGACTTTGCAAATGCGATTAAGAATTTTGAGGCAAGGAGGTTATACTGGTTTATCTGGTGGGCTCAATGCAATATAATCACAAGGGTCCTTATAAGGGGGAGACAAAGGGATTCAAAGTAGTCCTAGGACATGTGAAGATGAAAGCATCGGTCGGACCAATGCAAGCAAGGAGCCACAAGTCAAGGAATGTGGACAACCTCCAGAAGCTGAAAAAGGCAAGGAAATGATTCTCCCCTGAAGTTTCAGAAGGAATATAACCTTGTGGACACCTTAATTTTAGGCTTCCAGCCTCTAAAGTTTTAAGAGAATGAATTTTTTTTTCTTTTGTTTTAAGCCACTAAGTTTGTGGCAATTTCTAAGTAAAAGAAAACTAACACTATTAGCCATTAAAAATAGTATTGTAGGTAAACCATCAAGACAAGAAGGTAAAATGGAGTTGAGAAAGCAGGAGTATTTAACATGTTGGCTGTAGTGCAGTGTAGGATTCTCAAACTTTAATGTGCATATGATTCATTTGGGAATCTTGCTTAAATGGTGCCTCTGATTCAGTTGGTCTGGGGTGGGACTCCTATTTCTATTTCTTTAGACAGCACTCATTACTACCGTGAGCAATGATTAATCTTGTGCATGTACCCTTGCTCCCTTTTCTCTCCTCCACCATTCGATTTTAGAATATACGATTATATTTTTAGCGTTTCACTTGGTTCTGTTAAATATGCTTACATTTCTATTACTAATATTTGAATTGTCAGTCTTAAATTATATTCCTTATTTTAGGCAAAAGGTACAGATGTTATAATGAGTCAAAAAGCCTACCACCTCTATCTCCATCCTTTCTCCTCTCAATTGCTTTTTGTTGTTATGTTATTTCTACCTTGGAACGCAGGAAACACTTAAATTCCTTTCTGTTACTCAAAGTCCCATTTTTGTTTTTCTCTTAGTTCTGTTAGATTCTAGTATCAATGCTTACAATTAGTAATTTTGCCAGAATGTACCCAAGCATCTCTTGGTTGGTAGGTTGCATCTTCTCTAGTAGTTTTTCCAAGAGGAACTCATGGGAACAATATTGTCAGAGTTCTAGAATGTTCTAAACTGTTTAAGTAGTCATTATAGTTGAATGACATTGTCTCAATATAAAAATCTGTTGATCTATCATCTCCTGGCATTGAATGTTACTGTGAGAAGGTCTGTAGACAACTTGATTTTTTAATCTCATGAAAGACTTGATCATTTTTGCCTGGTGGCCCAAAGTAGTCTTTATTTTTCTTTGAGGTTCAGTAACTTTACTAGGATGTTTCTAGGTGTTGAAGATTCTGAATCAGTTTAACCTGGCACAAGGTGGCCCTTTTAATATTTAGATCAAAGTTTCAAAACTTGTTTGATGAAAAAATTCTTAAGTTATGTGTTCTGATCCATTACTTTGCTTTTCTTCTTTGGAGATACCAGTTATGCTTATGTTGGATCTCCATTTTCAGTCTTCTATAAATATAATTTCTCCTTAATCCTAATTAACTCTTTATTTATGTTTCAATTTTATTTCTGTTCACTTTCCTCATTTCTATCCTCTGTGCCCTGCACTAGGTTTTTCACAATGCATGTTTGATCTTGCACCCTTTCTCAAGTCTGCAATTTTGTGCTGATTTCAGTTTCCCCCTTGACTTCATTCCTGAGTGCTACGCACATTTTATCTCCTCTTGCTGCCTCACCTAGTCTTACCTGAATTTTGGTATTCCAATTTGGAAGTATTACTTCATAGATTAAGTGCTTCACTGAGATTTAATTTTTTTTTAAAGTTCACAGTAAAATATTTATTCATAACATTCATCTGTTCTCTGGAAACATTTTTACAGAGTATTCTTCTGGGCATACATTTTGCCCTTTTGTTATTTTTTTATTAGAATGTATCTATATGCTAATTGTTTTTTTATTATTTATCATCTAGTGAGTTGGGTTACAATGGGCCCAGGATAGCTTTCCAGGCTACTTATTATTCACAACTGGAAGGCTTCTCAGCTCCCACAAAGACAAGCTCCATGCTGCAAACAGGACTTAACTATATAATTCTATATGTAGTCAACTGCCTCTATTTCTAGGTACAAAGTCAGGATCAGGGTTCACCATCGAACTCACTCTGATTCTTGCACATGCTGTTCCAGGCAAAGGAGAGAACTTTGCACCTTACGGCCTTCCTCATATCTAGGAATTACATTTCGGTGCTTTCTGAGGATTGCTGCTGCTAGTTTGTCTCTCCTTAGCTTTTACTCTTTCCTCCCACAGAGTTCTTGCATTTACAAATATTTTGGAATATTTCCCAGTTTTTACCAAAAATAGAGTTTTCTTGTTTTTTTCCTTCCCTTTTCATTATTGGTTTTTGAAGCTTTCTAGAAGAAGAGACTGATGAATTTGTGTTGCCATGTTTGCACTGGACATCCTGAAGGATTCTGTAGGTGGTAGAGTGTTTTTGATCAGACCTTTTCATTAGTAGTGTTGCTCTAATTGAAGTATTGAGGATGGACAGGGATACACCAATAAGAAGCAGGGAAGATCCTGTAAGAAGCCACTGCAATTAATCAGGTCAAACGTCCTGAAGGGTCTACTGGTGCTAAGCAAGGAGAAAAAGAAGGGATAGACGTGTGAGATACTGTGGGGCAAAAATACCCCAAATTAGTAAGAATTTGCTTGAACAAAGGGAGGAAAAATGTGATGGAGATTTCGAGGCTGGAGAACTCCACAGACAGGGGCTGTATGAACATAACTGGGGAACTCAGGTAGAAATCAACTTTTTGGGGAAAGATGACTTTTTTTTTTTAAATATATGTAGATTTAAAGATAATTTGTTTGAATTTGGGGTGCATAGTGACACCCAAGGGAGCTGTCCAGTAGGCAATTAGAAAAGGGGGCAGGGAGGGAAGAGGGAGCTGGAGATACAACTGGAGGTCATTCGTACAGACATGATATTAAAGCCACGGTATTTTATAATTTTGACAGAGGGCAGAGTTGAGAACTAAGAATGTCTGATGAAGGAGACAAAGGAGGAGTCAGAAATGTAGAACACTCAGTACCTCTGACACCAAGGAAAGGTAAAAATAAATACGATTACTGTCATTTATTGAAAGCCAATCGCATACTAGGTATTTTACATTTATTATCTCATTTAATACTCACAAAAACCCTGTACAGTGAGTATCTTTATCCCCACTTTGAGGATCAGAAAACAGAGGCTCAGAGAGATGGAGTAACCTGTAGAACCAGGCTTTAAACTGAGGCCTTCTCTCAGGCTAGAAAAGAATTGCAGTAAGAAGGAGATAAAGTCGGGGCGCCTGAGTGGCTCAGTCAGTTGGGCGTCTGCCTTCAGCTCAGGTCATGATCCCAGGGTCCTGGGATGGAGCCCCACATCAGGCTCCCTGCTCAGTGGGGAGCCTGCTTCTTCCTCTCCCCGTGCCCTTCCCTGCCACGCTTGCTCTCTCTTGCTCTATCTCAAATAAATAAATAAAAATCTTTAAAAAAAAGAAGATAAAGTCAACACTGTCAAAAGTTTCTGAATGTTCAAGAATAATAATAATCATTGGGATTAGAAGAATATTTGGGGTCTTCAGGAGTACTGAAAGCTGTGTGCGAAAAGTGGACGGGGTCAAATGGGGAATACAAAACTTTGCAGAGTGAGCCAGTGAGCCCAGAAGTCAGAGTAGGTGGACGGTAAGGACAATTGGGGGAAAGGCAGACCGCCTTTCAGAGCCGGGAGGTTAAGAGGGGAAAAGCAGATGCTTCCTGGAGGGTCTTGGTGGAGAGGGGCCAACGTTTCCTGTGACAGAGAGCCTGCCTATGTTGAGAGCGGAAGGGAAAGAGCAATCAGAGAGGGAAGTACAAGTATATGGTGGATAAGATCCTGAAGCCCGGAGGCCAGGGAGCAGTCAGCCAGCAAAGAAGAGATGTGAGGCTCAGTGGAGAAACTAATATTCCTGAGGGGGCGGAAAAAAGGGAGCCTGGATGAAGCTAAATATTGAAAGTGAAGTAAGAAAGGTTACCACCTGCTGAGAGTAAGCAGGAGTGAGGAGCTGAAGAGAAAGGAGGAACGTGGAGAACGTGCCACAGGCTGAGGCCTTAAGAAGGAGGGGGTCCACGTGAAGTAAGACCTCCCAACTATGACATAGCACCAAAGGCACATATTGCAGGGAACGTTTATTTAGGGACCTGAGATTCAGTGTTTGAGGAAAGATTTTTTTGTTTTGGTTTTATTTTTTTAATACCCTGAGGGTCACTAAATACTTCGGTGGCTTGTAAATGGAGTTGTGGACTCCCTTTGAGAGAGCTGCTAAATAAAAATGTCAGGTGTGTCATCTGACCTTGATAGTTCAAGTATGATCCTGCGTGATGGACTGGGGTGGTGGAGGGGGCAGGATTTGCAGACCTTGCAATGTCCGTAGTGGTGCCATGATCGTCTGATCCGTAGGATGATACCACCTATCTCTATATTAGTTGAGAAACATTTCTTTTTGTGGGGGTCTTTGGACCTTTCCGTGTTTTATCTGAGGAATCTTGTCTGGATTATATATGCATCCTAGGGATTCTGCTCATTTCCATCAATTTACTTTGTTTGTAGATGTTGCGTCGAAATGCGATAGGGTCTCAGTCAATGAAGACCTCACCATCCATTCATTTAAAGACATCACATTCTCTTCCTATTTGAAAACCACAAAGGTGGAAAGGAACTAGCTGAAGGGCCCTGTCACGTGACTGGGTTGCTAGGAGACAGCTTCAGTGGCCCCCCAGAACAGAGCCGCCCACCTACCCCGGTGAGCCTCTCTTAGGGATGTGGCTGCTACATCGAGAAAAACCAAATTAAAGGCTTGAAACATGCACATAAAAAAGTAGATGAGGTCTGTGTATAATTTATTCTTTGCTCTATTTTCTTGCCCTGAATGATAACTATCTCCTTTTGGTAAAAAATAACTTTAGGTAGATTCCCAGGAGAAAGTTAAAAGGAATCAGGAAAAATTGGATTAACTTTAGCTGGAAGAAATTCACATTTGGTTTGTAAGAGACAAAACAGGCACTGAGTGGAAAGAGCCCTTTGCGGGAGGATAGGGTTTTCTTTCTCGGTTTATCTTTAGGAAATAAGATAATAAAACTAATATTTCTTTCATGCTTAGCTTGTGGCAGGCACTGCTTCTAAGTGCTCATGTATTAAATTCTCACGACAAACTATGAGGTGACATTACCCTCGTTTTGCAAACAAGGAAACGGAAGCACAGAAACCTGTCCAAGGTAAAGTAGCCAGGAAGGGCCAGAGGCAAGCTTCAAACGAAGGCAGTCTGATTTTAGAGCTGAATTTTTTTCTTTTTTAATTCATAGGAACTTAGAAAATTTTACTGAACTCATGATACAAACAAAGGGAAGTAGGCAAACAGGCTTTTGTGTTCTCTATCATAAAACAACCCACATTGCATGAATGAAGGAAGCCAGAATATTCTCTAATGCCCTATCATTAGGGCCAAAATTGATAAAATGAGATCTAAAATTCACTTATCAGCTTAATCATTTTTTATCTTTATTTTTTGTCAGCCAAGCCATTTGGGCTTGGAGATCGATTGATTGATTGATTTATCTGGTTTTATTATTTAAAAACATTTATAAGTGCATCTAAATTAGGATGCAGTTCAAAAGATACAGTTTGTCGATAAACTTTAAGGAACTTATTGATTGGATACAATGATGTACACCTGTTTGGGCAATATGAGCCCTGTCTGGATATTCCTAGATCCTGTTTATTTGAAGGTTCTGATTTTCATGATTGATAAGATTTTTATTAAGTTTTTAAACTTAATGAAGTTTAAAGTGGGAATGCAAACTGGTGCAGCCACTGTGGAAAACTGTATGGAGGTTCCTCAAAAAATTAAAAATAGAACTACCCTATGATCCAGTAATCACACTATTGGGTATTGACCCAAAGAATACAAAAACACTAATTTGAAAGGATACATGCACCCTAATGCTTATTGTAGCATTATGTACAATGGCCAAATTATGGAAGGAGCTCAAGTGTCCATTGATAGATGAATGGATAAAGAAGATGTGGTATAAATATACGATGGACTCTTACTCAGCCTTAAAAAAAGAATGAAATCTTGCCATTTGCAATGATATGGCAGGAGCTAGAGAGTATCATGCTAAATGACGTAAGTCAGAGAAAGACAAATACCATAGGATTTCATTCATATGTGGAATCTAAGGATTAATAAGATTTTTAAAAAGTATCCATCTTATTTTATTTTTTGTTATCTTCTTAACTTTAAATTCCTCTGAAAAAGTAATTGGCATACTATTTATTTGTCTTTCTTCAGGCTGTTTATTTGACATCACAGGTTGGCATTCTGAGAGGCATTTCAAATGCTGCCTCTATAATAAAATTTTCCCGGAAACCGGGGGTCCCCTTGGTTTGCACCTTTTTAGTGTTTTATTTACTTTTTATTATGATGTGTACTTCTACCATATTTTAAGACTCTGAAGACTTGTACAACTTGTACAAGATAATGCCTTGTAGGTGTTCCGGGGATTAACTTCTGATACTAAGACTGACACACAGTGGCCTCTTGAATGAGTTACTAGCCTGGCAGCAGCTTCTTGGTTCAATTCTTAACTGTGTCAGGTTACCCTTTGGGGGTAGGGGTGGGGTAAGTGTGAAGTAGGGGCCCTAAGGACTTTTTTTGCATTGAAGAGAAAGGGCTTATTTAGTTCCTGTGGGGCCTTGGGGAGGTTACTTAATCGTCAGACTTAGCTGCTTCTTACATAAAATGAGGTTAACAATATCTCCCTCCAGGGATTGCTTTGCAGGTTAAATAGAAAAGTAGATGGAAAAACTGCTTTCTTAAATTAAAGCACTGTGCAAATATTTTCAGTATCTTACTATTCCCAACACTGAAGTTGCCAGATTAATAATAATTTAATAAATCTATCCAGTCATAATGCCATCGGCAGGCAGACGCTCCTTGATGGAGAACAATTATCAGCCAGACTATTACTACAGTTTCTACTGTGGTCAATGTGAGTGATCAGGCGTCACTGAATTTTTTAAAAGGAATACTTACTACGTAGTAAAACAGGAATTCTCAGAATTAAGTGCTGACACTCCCTAAATTACCCAGGGCTTAGGCGCATGTCAGAATCGCTGCAGGGCTTGGGGAGTGGTCCTCTGATAGAGCTTGGGGAATCAATCAAATGCTACCTTCTACTGAGGTTTTCTCTTCAGACATTCCCTTAGGTGAGCGGAAGCTTGTAGGTGCTGATATAAACAAGAAGAGGTCCTTTTGTTACAACTCAGCAAGAGGCTGAGTTTAGATAGAAATGATCTCTTTGAAATGTAAGCATGGGCGATGGTTTTGTAGGAATGTAAACTGAGATACTGGGTGTTTTCCATATAATCTATAACCACATTCAATTAGGAAAGTGCCTCTGGCCCTTCCCCAGGCTGCCTGGTGTAACAGAACATCACTCCTGTGCATGACACTTGCTGCAACCTGCTGCGGGGTTCCTGCACCTTCTCTGGCCCGTCAGAGGTGACCTGAGGCTCTGTGGGGACTGACTTCTCTCAACCTTGTTCCCTGCCTGGAGGAAAAGCTGAACTCTTTCTCCCCTGGGTCCCTACATTTCCTAGACACTGAATCTAGCGGTGGGAGGAGGTGGTGATTAAACTTTGTTTTGTTTTTCTCCAATTTATTGGGTCTGTGTTTTCCGTGTGAGGTCTCATTCACTTTGAAAAACGGTTCGTTTCATTTCAGAGTTAGGGTGCAAGACTTTCATGGACCAACACTCCACCAAAACCTTACAAAGTCTGCTTGTCTATGTGATGATATTTGCCAAGAGTTTCTACAGGAAATATTGCTACTATTTCTTTGTGTCCTAATAACATATGCAAGCAAAAAGGACAAATGAAATTATATGGCTTATGATTAATAACATTGTGGAGCACTACGCTATTTCCTTCCTTTTGTCAACCTAGCTAAATGGATGAGTCCTCTTTATTGTGCCCTTTCTGCAATGAAAGAAGCCAATACTTCACAAAGTCTCCCATTAACATGTTAAAAAATTTTTTTATAAAAGTGTTCCTGTGTTATGCACAATATGCAAAACTGAGAAACGTTATCAACTTAAGACAGAGGGAATAAAAGAAAAAAAATTCTACTGGGTTATCCTGCTTGCTTGTGATATGACAAAAATGAATTCATTTACATGGATGAGTAAGTAAAATATTTGCATCTTCCATATTGTGATTTTTAGCAGGATTATATAGAAATGTACACTCTGGAGTTCTGGCAAATTTTCTGGAATTACTGCATTGATGATTTCCTATCTTCTGTTCTCTCTTCCTTTGTCTTTAACTCATTCTGTCTCTTTCGTTGAGAACCAGGTAATCTATTTTGTACTTCATTTTTACTAAGGTTATACATGCACAGATTTTAGAGTCATCTATTCCAACAAGATTTGTTATAAAATCACAAATCTCATCATCCCAGGCCTCTTTACCCAGAGGCAAGCACTTCCCTTCTTGTAGCTGATTCTTTTGGTCCTCCACCGTAGCTAGTCTTTGAAGAACGAGATATCTCCCAGCATTCACACTGAATCTGGGCTGCTCTTGCAAAGGCATGTGCCCATGGAATGCAGCAGAAATGACACGATGCCGATTCCAGGCTTGACTGAGTCTTAGGAAGACGGTTTGGTAGCTCCTGCTTTTGCCTGCTGTGTTGGGTGCACAAGGTGTCCCCGAGTCTGGTCCCTCCAGGGATTGCCAACACTTCCCTCTTGTGCTATAGCGCCCACTTCCCATATTCCACGTCTCCTCTTTCGGTTGTTGTTGTTTTTGGTTTCCTCTTTCATTTTGGGGGTGCGTACCCTCCAGCAATTTCCAAAGAAATAGTTCATGGGTAGTAAACGTTTGGATAACTCCTGTCCAACAATGTCTATTCTACCTTCGCAAGTGGCTGGTAGATTACGCAGGGAATTCTAGACTGCAAATAAATGTTCTTCAGAATTCTTAAGGCGTTGCACAATCGATTTCTACATTGTTGTTTAGAAGTCTAGGGCGCCTGGGTGGCTCAGTTGGTTGAGCGACTGCCTTCGGCTCAGGTCATGATCCTGGAGTCCCGGGATCGAGTCCCACATCGGGCTCCCTGCTCAGCAGGGAGTCTGCTTCTCCCTCTGACCCTCCTCCCTCTCATGCTCTCTGTCTCTCATTCTCTCTCTCAAATAAATAAATAAAATCTTAAAAAAAAAAAAAAAAAAGAAGTCTAAAGCATTCTGGCTCCTTTGCATGAGACCTGTTTTTCTCTTTGGAAGCTCACAGGAGAATTTTATATATATGTACATATATGTATATATGTGTATCTATATATGTATGTATGTGTATATATGTGTATTATGTATGTATATGTTTTATATATGTACATATAAAATTATATATATTTATAATACCATATAATATTCTGTAATATAACTTATGAACTATATAAATATTATATTACAATATATTAAATATAATTTATAAATATAATATTTATAATATATTAAACTATATGTAATATAATATATATATGTATTTGGTTTCCCATGTTCTGCAATATTACAATACAACTTGATAGGGGTTTATTTTCACCATTGTTCTGGGCATTCAATGGGACCTTATAATCTAGAAATGTGTGTTCCAGAGTTCTGGGACATTTTCTGGAATTATTGCATTGATGATTATATAATCATCATATATATTTTCATATACATATTCACATATATTCTTAGATATTCACATATATTCACAGATATATACACATATACATATATAAGATGCCTACCATATGTCAAGCATTTTTCTAGGTGTTAGGATACAAAGACAAGGAAGACGTAATCCTTTTGCTCCAGAAACTTCCTATGGAAGGTGGGTCTGTAATCAGGATGATCACACTTCCCAGTTTACCTGGATATTCTTGGTTTATTCTGTTTTTTCTCGCATAATTATTAATACTGCTCACTTTCATGGCCAAGAAAGTCTCAGTTTGGAGATAAATTATCTGATAACCATTCCACAGAGTTGTTGCAAAGATTAGATGATAAAATTTATGTGAAAATGCTTTGCGAATTGTAAAATGTACAAATAACAGGATGAAAAGATTTAAGTTCTTTTATTTCATTCTCCTACTGAGCCAAAAATGTCTACAATTGCTCTCTACCTTGCTCTCTGTTACTGCTCTAAGATCTACTTGGATTTGTAAGAAAATAAACTTGCCAGAAAATTAATTTCATTTTAAGGCAGCTTAGCACGTTCTCAACCAGTTTCAAGATGAAACTCCTGTTTGTGGATTGTTTTAGATCCTTACATGTATGCTTGAGGTTTATTTATTGGTTGCTTGTTGTTTGCAGATTTATGGGTCCTTTCGAATTTAACATTTTCTGATTCTGTTGCATTTTGGACATAGGGACATGCCAGTTCCCTAGGAATTTTTAAAGCCTCTTTGAGAAGGAAAAGGTATAAAAATACTAGTTGTTAGGTGTTTACCATAAAGAAGGCAGAGTGCCTGCCCTCAACGAGCTCCCAGTGTCAATGTCTCGGGTGTCCCTTATGTCCCTCCACATGACAGGGCTGTGATTTTCTTTTGCACAGGGAAGGGAACTGAGGCACATATATAGAGGTTAAGTAACCTAGTTAATAAATACCACAGCCAGGAAAGCGCTAGGATCTAAGTATATATCTAATCTGATTCTAAAGCCTGTTGATCATTCCTTCATGAGTTTAACAATAGTTTTTTTTTTTTTTTTTTTTTAGTTTTTGAATACTGATGACGTGCGAGGCGCTGTGTTGGTGTGTTCATGGTGGTGAGTAAAACAGAGCTGGTCTTTGTTCTCATATCTAGCTTGGCATCATCATCATCAGTCAGACCATCATTTATTAAACAGATCTTTCCAGGTACTGGGTTCTATGCTTTACTTCCATTATCAATGAAAATGGTGACAACAGCTGTAAGAGAGAGATTATATAATCCTTTGGGTTTTAGAGATTAGGAAACCGAGCTTCAATGAGGGGAAGCTGTTTGATCAACAGGGAAGAGTGATGGTTTGCATATGGGTGTCATTGTCACTATGATCAGGACCTTTGCTGGGCAGTCCTGCTGTGGCCGGTAGCCCACTGAGGGGCTGGGGTGGCAGTGCAGGAGCCCAGTGGGGAAAGCCTGGGGCTACCTGGCCTTTATGGAATCATTTTTTCTAGGGAATAGACTTTAGTCTTGGGAAAAAATGGTAAGAATGTAATTTCCTTGGGGCACCTGGGTGGCTCAGTCGTTAAACGTCTGCCTTCGGTTCAGGTCATGATCCCAGGGTCCTGGGATCGAGCCCTGCATCAGGCTCCCTGCTCGGCGGGAAGCCTGCTTCTCCCTCTCCCACTCCCCCTGCTTGTGTTCCCTCTCTCGCTGTGTCTCTCTCTGTCAAATAAATAAATAAAATCTTTAAAAAAAAAGAATGTAATTTCCTTTAAAATTTTTGGCAGATAGACTCAAGTATAGACTATGAAAATTGAAAAAGGTAATAGTGATTATAATAATACATAATCATTGTGTAGTAAAAAATATTAATAAGCTATATATTTAGGTCTACCTGAACTAAACCTTATGAGTATGGCTTGGGTGAATGTCTGGACCCTAATTAGTATTCATTCAACCTAGTTTCTATTTTTTGCCTCCGGAATGAAGAATTTATTCCTGATACACAGATTTTGAGGCATTTGCATTTGAGGCAAATCTGACACACTTTGACCCTCAGTACTTCTTTTCATACAACTTCAGAGAAGTATATATATTTTTAGTTGCTTTTGGCTTACTGGCACTCTCCTTCTCTACTTCGTGGCTACAGAATCTTTTGAGGGGTGGGGGAGGGGACCCATAATTCTGTGACTTGGGTGGAGCTGATCCCACCTCCCATTTCATGGTTGCAGGCATTCTCCCATGGCCTTTGCCACAGGGATGAATTCGGGGAGGGGCACTGATCTAAGGCAAGCATCTGCAAGTCCTCCCTGGGTCCCTTCTGCTCTAATTACCCGGAATTTAACGGGGATTTACTTAGTTGGTTGGGTATGAGCCTTGCACTGCTGATGGCCATTCTATGCAACAGGTAAACAGACTCATGTCTGAGAGATGGAGGACAGACCCTGATAACATCATTTGAGCCCTGGATCCCACTTTGCCTGAACTCAGTTTACCCTTCAACTTCCATGTCATGTAAACCCACAAACCCATCTTATTTATTTTTGCTTGAGCTCATTTGAATTGTGTTTCTGTGACTTGTCACCAAAAAGCTTCCTGGTTGAAACCCTATTCCACTGGTGGTCTAATCTTTAAAAATAAGACAAGGGTCAGATCACACTGATTCTTGCCATCACATTTGGAGAAATTGTGGGCATTCTGGTTTTGTCACTAACATATTGTGTGGGCAGCCAAGGTCATCTGGCAGCTAAGTGCTCAGAGAGTTTTAAGGAAGCAGATGTCTTGATCTATAAAGGGTTTGGGGGGCCCATGCCAGGACTCTACCTGCTTCTGGTCAATCTGCTCTGTGACATCTAAGTTAAAGATTTGACAAAAGGGGGCAAAATGAGCCATCAGGAAACAGGTGCCCATGGGGAAGCCTGACTGACAAGTCAAAGGACAGAAGGAAGACCAAACGTGGCCTCACACAGAGAAGGATTGAACACTTTGGAAAGAATCTTCATTGTAAAAATTACCTCGTGACTTTTGTCTCTAACTGATATATTTCACTGCTCTCCCTTGTGTACCTCCCCCCCATGCCCTTTTAAGCTTAAAATATAGTGACCATGCCACACATTTTGACCTTGTCAATCTCTTTGGATAAAATTTTATCTACTTCCATTTGTGTAATATTTAATAACTATGGTAACTTTGCATCTCATATAAATGATGAAAGTGTCAACATGAATGTCTCTCTCTCTCTCTTTTTTTTTTTTTTTTTGGCCATATTAAGGCTATCTAAACAATTCTAGGTTAAAAAAATATTATTAAAAGGAAAGCAATAAAAAAAAGGGGAAAGCAATCATGCATATGTTGTTTTAAGCTGCCTACACACAAGAAAGAG
The DNA here is from genome assembly GCF_011800145.1 of Mirounga leonina. Lineage (NCBI taxonomy): Eukaryota > Metazoa > Chordata > Mammalia > Carnivora > Phocidae > Mirounga > Mirounga leonina. The sequence continues at coordinate 8,472,601 of NW_023270615.1, read as the reverse complement.
GGATGGGACAGATTGAACATTTAATCAGAAATAATTTTTTATCCTTAAAGCAAGGCCATAATTAATTCCCATTAAACCTATTCATTAATCATCTGAGATCAAGCAAGGTAGCTTCTCAGTAAACACTTCTGGATGCTTAGTTGCTTTTGCGATCTACCGGGTACATAGAATTATTGGACATATACTACTTCAGAATAATGCCACAATTTTGTTTTACTAGGATTAATTAAGTCATTTAAAAACTAAGATGAGTTATTTAGCAAGCCTAATTGCCTTTTGATGTCAGGGCTAGTTTGTGATAATAATTGATTTTCTGGTTAATAGAGTCAGAGGGGCATGCACTCAGAAGTAGTTTCAAAACATTAAAATATATTGGTGTTTTTTTTTTATATTTTATCCACTTCCATTTCAAGTCTAGTTGTTTGTAAAGGTATAATTTTAAGGGAAAATGGTTCAGAACATAGTGATTTTCATTGTTTTGTACGATCTAATCAACAGCATTCTTGAGAATGTTCTAAAGTTAGAACATACTGGCTCTTTGTTTGGCATTTCATTTTTTCAAACTCCTGCCCTCATAGTTTCAAGAAAATTACAGATGTGTATCTTAAAAAGAAGTTGTCGCCCTCCACTTACAAGTATCATAAGTAATTAATTAGTTTATTAATTATCGATAGGATTAATTTTGTCTGAAGAGTCGAAACATAAAAAAAAGGGAAGAACTAGAAAGTTTTCTCTGAAATGACTGTGTAAGTCCATAGGGAAATTGGATTTCATACAAATTGCTTCGTATTAGTCCTGCATTCAAATATCTCCTGCTTAGATTCCCCAGTGAGATTTCTAATCATTTCTTATAGTGATCAGCTATTATCCACGCCTATCTGATTTATACAGACACTTTATATATTAAATACTGCCTGTACCTAGTCCAGTACTTTGATTACATATGTACCTGACTTTCACAGCTAATTCCATAAGATGCTTTCTCCTTTTTTGTCATTTGACATGACATGAAAGGTTTTCTTGGTGACAGTATGTTTCCTGCTCAGCTCCAAAATATATGATAGCACAGCTATCCTAATTTTTCCTTAAAACCTTAAAAAAAAAACCATGAAAGTCCATACTTCATTCAGATTTTCTTAGTTTTAAACCTAATATTCTTCCTTTTTTTCCGCTTGAGGATCCCATCCAGGAAGCCACATTACATGTGGTCATTATGCCTCCTTAGGCTCCTCTAGCCTGTGACAATTTCTCAAACTACTCTTGTTTTTGATGACCTTGGCAGTTTTGAGGAGGAACATAGAGTTTTGCAGGCCCTTGGAGCTTTTAAAAAATGCTTTCAAGAAAAAAGAAGTAAGCAATAAATGTCTTTTCCTGTGCCACAGAAGAACGTCTTTACCAGTGCAGGTTAAACCCAAAGAAAAAGAATGTCTTGCTTATGGAGGATAGCGATCGCCAGCCACATACTCTACTTTAGTACATGCATAGAAATGAAAGGGTACACACCCACATGATTTGACTTCTGAGGTGCACAAGAGAGGACTTAAAAATTGGAAGTAATTATATCCACAGAGAGGGTCAAGGGACCCTGCTATGAGCAGATGTTTTCTGGCTTTATGAGCCTGGAGCAGGGGTCGCTGAAGCAAGGGGCATGAGCACGTTGGCTAGGAAAAGGTGACTCAGAGCAGGTTGGTAAACACTGGATCGTTTACGAAGGTAAGTCTGGGTTTGTTTCCAGTGAAGCCTCTGGTTGCTATGACTTGGGCAAGGCCAGGCTGAGAAGGAGGCAGACAGAAGGGAACTAGGTGACTTCCCTAGATTTTTTAGTACTTTTTCCCCTAGAACCACTCAAAGGGTCTGAAATCCAAAAATATTCATGGCACCAGGCCTCCTCTGAGTAGGGAAGCCTGATTTAGCAATAAAAATACAAGACTCCCAGTTAAGGTTGAATTTCAGATAAATAATAAACAGTTTTTTCAGTATAAGTATGTCCCAGGCAATGTTTGGGACATGCTTATGCTAAAAATGTATTTGTTGTTTATCTGAATAGTCAACATCCTGCATTTTCTCTGCATTTTCCTTGGGTCCCCTTGGGTATGTGTGGCGGGGGAGAGGAGAGGGCAGAAAAGGAGAAGCGTTGTAGGTTGGACAGTTTCTAGCCTCAGACCACCAATCTCAGAGAGCAGTTACCTTAACATGAAAGACAGATGTGATATTGTGTATTCTCAAAAGCTACCCCAGGTCAGCCTTTGAAGAACCTGTGAGCCTCTAAGACCTCTGGAACAACATTCTTTTTATCTCCTTCTTTCTTCATTTTTGAACAGATACCCAATAAGTCTGTGTCCTATAAACATTATTCTTTAATATATACAGATACTGAAGAAAATTGAACCCAGTGGGATCAGAAACAAGGGGTCAGCAAAGGTAGAATTTCCCTACGGCCACCTGGTTCCTAACACATCCTTTTTTTTTTTCTTTGCGGGGCTCTGGATTTATGGACCAGTGTTTAGTCTCATGGCTTTCTCCCCCTCGGCCTGTCTAATTTCTAGTTTTTTCAGATGATGGCAAGAATAAAAACTTGACTATAAAAAATCCCTCATGCATGGGATAATTGAAAACTAAGTATAATTGTAAAAGTTAAGTGTTAAACCACGTTACGTGCCCTGGCATAATTTAAAAAAATACATAAGCATTATTTAACATAATTTAGCATAATTTAACATAAGCATAATTTAACAAACTAAAGCATAATTTAACAAACTAAAGAATTTGAAACTGATAGAAGTATGCTCTTGGCCTCCAAGAAAGTCAGCAAAAGGATTAAGCTTGACATCCTTCACACATCAACTGGGTCAAAATCAGAGAGCATTTAAAAGCCTTTGCAAAATAGAGATGACACATCATAATCTTTTAATGGCAGAAATTCCCATTAGCATCAGTTATAGTGATTAGAAATGTTAATTTCTTAGAGCAATCATAATTTCCTTTAATCTACTATGGCAGTGTTTTTAAACCCCAGGTTATGACCCATTAGTGGGTCATGAAATCAATTTAGTGGGATATAATCAGCATTAAAGAGAATAGAATAGAATAGAAAATATCCAATTTCATTGCATACAATGTAAATATAATTTCATGTGCTTTAATTTCAGCTTTCTAAAAACATAAGTATAACTACTTGGTTACAATATAAAATGTATTTCATATGGTCTGTCATGCAGTCAGGACACAATTATCCTATATTATAACAAATAAATTCTATGATCTAAAGATGAAACACAAATTTAAGTCACAAATTGGTGAAGACAGAAGAAAATATTTACAGTAGAAGATATTGTGATGGCTTCTATGTGTTTAACCAAATAATGGGGCCACTTCTCCATTTGCTGAGTTCTGGTTCAAGGTGATAAATGTGGAGTTCTACTTCTTATTATCAATGCAATTAGGGATGCCTTGGTGGTTTACGTAAGTGAGGGCTATGGGGGCAGCCTCTCTCTACTACTTCCTGGTCAGCTTATCTTGGGCATGTAACTGAATTGTTCTGTGTCTCGATTTCCTTACTGATAAGATGAGCCTTGTAATGAACTGGTCATCAAATTTGTAAAGATTAAATGAATTTATACACAGAATGTATCTAACACAGCGTTTGGCACTTAGCAAGTCTTCAATAAGTGTTAGTTAGTGGCTTTATTACTTTTTCTTATATTCGTGTAAGAATAGCCAGCTTTAGAGAATTTCTTGCCTCAAACTTTTAATTTTCTCTCTGACAATCGGAGAATGGAGGCCAAAGTGCGCTTTGTGGTTCCTCCCACGCATGGTCCCATGCATGAACTCTTCTTCATGTCTTTGTCAGTTCACTGGAATGAAATGCTTCAGAGCAAAGGTTCTCAACCTGGGACACATGATACACCTTGCAGTATTGTGTTTCTGAGATGTGATTGGGATTTTGAACGAATGTGCAAATACACCCTTGGGGGATACATGGAGGGGATCAATGGCTGCCAGCATCACCGGGGCCCATATGAGGTGCAGTAAAGAGTTAGATGGGCCTAGATCTAAGTTCAGGCTTATTAATTAGCACGGTAACCCTGAGTAAGTTACTTAAATCTTGTAGCTCCACTTACCTGTCTGTAGAATGGGTACACAATACAGTTGCTGTAATAATTTTTTTTTTCTAAATTTCTTTTTTTTTATTTGAGAGATAGAGAATGAGAGACAGAGAGCATGAGAGGGAGGAGGGTCAGAGGGAGAAGCAGACCCCCCACTGAGCAGGGAGCCCGACGCAGGACTCGATCCTGGGACTCCAGGATCATGACCTGAGCCGAAGGCAGTCGCTTAACCAACTGAGCCACCCAGGCACCCCAGTTGCTGTAATAATTAATGTTTATAGTATTTGTACAAAGCTTAGGATCAGGCATAATGGCTGCCACAGAATGGGTATTCAAGGAAGTATTAATAGTGGAAAAAGGGTAGGGAGACTGGAAAATAGAACACAATGGTTGCTATTCTGAATTTCAACTTTGGAATGTTAAGTCTATCACTGAATCATTAAGTAATCATTCATTCAGTAATCCACTCCTTCATTTATTCAACAAAAATTGACTGAATGCTGCCATGTGTAAGGGATTATGTGAGGTGCTGAGGTGTGTCTTATCCACGAATGGAAAAGACACATTCTCTGTCCTCACAAAGCTTACGATCCAGGAAGGCTTGCCAACAGGCAGTCACCAACCTTGTGATAAATGGGGCAGCAGGTAAAGCATGGGGCTCGGGAGAACGAGGGTGACATCTCGAACTCAGAACCACATTCAACAAGATTTGTGGTTTGGTTTCATCTTATAGTTCTAGTTTTCAGTTCAGTGCTTAAAAGAGATAACTTCCTTTTGTTTATTTAATGCTGAATGCTATGGGTCAAATGTATAGACCTATTAAGGGACATTAAGGGCAGAATTTGATCTGTGGAGCCCAGGGGAAACTGCTCTTCTCTTGAATATAGCTCCAAGGATGAGCACATGTAGTGACACCTCTTGACAGCAAGGGGACTAGAGAACAGGACAAACATCCACCTTCAAGGAAAATCCTGAAGCATTTCTATTTTTGCCTGGACTTCAAGGAAACTTAGAGCTAAATTTAATGTTCCATTACAACAAGTATAGTAGCCTATTTTTTTGTTTGTTTATTTCTTCCTCCTTTCCTCTCAATGATTTTGATTTTCCATTTTTAATGCATTATGATATCTCTATATCTATCATCTATGCCATATTAAATGGTTTTTGAAAGTAGACAGGGTAATAATTATTAAATAACTTCAGTAACTTAGTGTCTTACATATTACATTAGCCTTTTACTTTGTATATTTTTATGACTCAATGGACATGACCAAATTGTAATATATTTAAACTTTATGAAATTGAGTCATACTTTGACAGCTCTATCTATCATAGAAGAATTTCATAGCAGGAACAATGTCTTCCAGGAGAAGTCCTTATGTTATTAATAACTGGATGTCATGGTATCATTTGGGATTATATCTACTGTTAGGAGACAAAGTTGCTGTGTTAACCCATTTAAATTATTTTTGCACTCTCTCGACACAGAAAAACTCTTTTACCTTTGAGCAAAGCTGTCAGGATAGCTAAATCAATGTCCTGGTGTCCTTCTGATCCCATCCGAAATACCGTAATCTGCAATTTGAGACAAGGTGACCATTAGCAATGCATGTTTTTCCCCAAGAGAAATTCAGTCAAAGAGACCATATCTGAACACAGACTATCTTAATATCTACAAGGTAGATTCTTCACCACAGGGAAAGCAGACAGAGCCAGAATTCGGCTAGAGGGTTCTGCAGTTCATTAAGAGGAAGATGTCTCATAGCCTCCTAACAGAGACCACCTCACATAATTGCATTGATTATGTTTACAATGACGAGAAACAATGAAGGAAAATGTCCTCTTCTATCGTTTCAGTTTGAAAATTAAAACTTGCTGGATTTACAAAAAATGTGTAAGCTGTGATGTAAACTGTGAGTTGAGAAATTGTTTAAAAGTAGCTAGTTTAGTATGCCCTTCAGTAAGTGGTCCTACCGTGTCTGTCTGTGTATGTGTGTGTGCACGTGTGTGTGTGTGTGTGCATGCGTACGATAAAACCATCACCACACTTACTCCTCAGCAATATTTACGAAGGGTTTCGACATTGTGACGGCTCTAGATCCTTCTGTCCTCTCACTAACCTTGAACCCCCTTGAGCCCTCTTACACTGCTGGTGGGAATGCAAGCTGGTGCAGCCACTCTGGAACACAGTATGGAGGTTCCTCAAAAAGTTGCAAATAGAGCTACCATATGACCCAACAATTGCACTACTGGGTATTTACCCAAAGGACACAAACACAGTGATCCAAAGGAGCACGTGCACCCCAATGTTTATAGCAGCAATGTCCATAATAGCCAAACTATGGAAAGAGCCCAGATGTCCATCGACAGATGAATGGATAAAGAAGATGTGGTGTATATATATATATATATATATATATATATATATATATATATAATGGAATATTATGCAGCCATCAAAAAGAATGAAATCTTGCCATTTGCAACTGTGATTAGAACTAGAGGGTATTATGCTCAGCGAAATATGTCAGTCAGAGAAAGGCAATTATATGATTTCACTCATATGTGGAATTTAAGAAACAAAACAGATGAACATAAGGGAAGGGAAGGAAAAATGAAATAAGAGGAAAACAGAGAGGGAGACAAACCATAAGAGATGTTGAACTCTAGGGAACAAACTGAGGGTTGCTGGAGGGGAGGTCGGTGGGGGGATGGGATATCTGGGTGATGGGCATTAAGGAGGACACATGATAGAATGAGCACTGGGTGTTATATACAACTGATGAATCTCTAAATTCTACCTCTGAAACTGATAATACACTATATGTTAATAAAATTGAATTTAAATAAAAAAAAATAACCTTGAACTCCCTTGAAAATAACTTAGCAATTATTTCCAGGTTGTAAGAAGGGGAAAGCAGATAATACAACAACATCTTTTCCTTTTGGTAATCCAGGGGAGAAAAGTATTCTCCAGGGATGAATAACAGGAAGGAGAGTAAAGATAGAGCAAAGAAGGATTAATAATAATGTGGAACAATAACAAAGATCTCTTCTCCAAGTCAGAGGGAAGCCAAAAGGTTATTTGAATATCTATACGGAATTACTATTTTTCTCAGCTGTTTTAGGCTTCAGGTTTCTCTAGCTGTAAAATGAGAAAATAATAGTGCTTGCCTGTTTCCAACTACCTAGGAAGTAAACTTTATAGCATTTGCTAATGTATAATTCTAAGTTTTGCCCGTTTGAGGGAGAGAATAGACAGACTCAGAGACTGTTAAACTATCAGTTGCCTTAGAAATCTAGTCCACTACCCAAAGTAACTTGCTTAAGGTCACAAAATGAGTTAGTTAGGAGAGTTGTGATTAGAACTCAAGAGCTCTCACGTTCTTGTCTTGTGCCTTAAACACAGGGACAAAGAGAGGGGAAGAAAGATCATACAAACATCTGATTTGTGAGCTGCTTAATTCTTTCGTATCCTGATTGTTTACGTCCTGAGGTCAGAATGTGCAATGAGTATAAAGCAGAGACTGTAGACTGGAATGCCTTCGTAGGCATTTGAACTTAAAAACATGAAAAATAGAGAGAGCCAAACAAAATCTATCTACACACTGTGTTTGGCTCATGGGCCAAAGTTGTGGTCTCTGGTAAGGACCATTGGGTGGAGGCGTGCCCCAGCTCCATTAGATTTGCACTGAAATCTGCTTCTGCATGGCTATAGGTTTGGCTGAAGGGCCAACAGAACATCCTCCCAAATGGCTATTGATGCCGCCACAAAATCTACTTGGAAGAAGAGAGGCATCTCTTCGCGGTTCTGAACTCAGGAACAGGTGCGTGAATTGGGAAGACAATCTGAGGTCCACAGGATTAAGAACCAGGGAGCAGAAGTGGAACTTGGCCAACCCTACAGATTAACTCTGAGCAGGCCAGCTATAGTCTGAAAGGTATCATTGTGTCCTTAGCTGGGAGCAAGCCGAGGAGAATCAGGATAATATGTGAGCTCATTGTTTTAGAAGAATTTAAAACTTAGGCATCAGAGTTCCTTAAACACGGGACCTACTTGTTCTGTAGATGCCTTCGTTTTATTGCCTAATTAGAGAACATATTTCTTATGCAAATTTTTCTGAGGCAGGAAATAGAAAAATTTACCCTGAAATATAACATTATCAAGCCTTCCTAGGAAGAGATTTGAGGAGGGGGGAAGGAAGGTGTATAGTGTAGGGTTTCTAAAGGATTTGGGACAAGAGGCAGTGGAGACATAGATCTGTGTTTATTTTTTTTTAAGATTTATTTATTTATTTGAGAGAGAGAGAGGGAAGAGGCCGATGGGGAGGGAGAGAGAGAATCTCAAGCAGATTCAACGCTGAGTGCAGAGCTGGACACGGGGCTTGATCCAATGACCCTAAGATGAGGACCTGAGCCAAAATCGAGTTGGATGTTTAATGGATGGAACCACCCAGGAGCCACCCAGGCGCCCCCCTGTGTTTTTATTTGTCAAGGAGCCTGAAGTGGAATTGTATGCCAGGGCTTCATAGTTTTTCTGGGAAACTGATGTGGAGGGAATGGCTGTCCATCTGTCCATGCCTCTATTCAAGATGAGAAGGAAGTACTAAGAAGAGGCTGGAGGATCCAAAACGAAAATTTATCTCATAATTTTGCCTTGAGCTGACCTGAGATACCTATTCCCATCACTACTCTAAAACTTTTTTATTTGAAATTTAAAACATTTTAAAATCTCAATTACACCATGTATATAGCTAACCTCAGGGGGAAAAAGGTCAAATAAAATAAAATCAGAGCCATTCTACCAACCCCAAGTTTGGCAAAGATGCAGAAAATCAGGTATTCTTAAATATTCTTTGTGGGGTGTGAATCAAAAGAATAGTTTTGGAGTGTGATAGGTTGATAAAAAATTCATTGGTATTGATGTATGATTCTTTAACAACACTAATATTTTATTTAGGGTTTTTATAACTATGTTTGGAAATGAGGTTGGTACATGTCATCAATCTTGCCTCATTTTAGTATTAGAGTTGCACTAACTTTTCAGTATGAATTGGAAAGTCTTTTTTTATTTACTTATGCCCCAGAACAGTTTATATAACAAAAGAATAGATCCCTGATCACCTTTATAAATTTTCCAGCAATTATTGATCAATTTAGATTTTCTGCCTTTCCCTGAGTCAGTTTCATGTATTTTCCTGTGTAATCAAATACTTCATCTAGATTTTCAAGTTCATGGGTACACAGTTATATGCAGAATTTGCTCTCTCTCTTTTTTTTTTTTTTTAAGATTTTATTTATTTATTTGACAGAGAGAGAGACAGCGAGAGAGGGAACACAAGCAGGGGGAGTGGGAGGAGAAGCAGGCTTCCCGCTGAGCAGAGAGCCCGATGTGGGGCTCGATCCCAGGACCCCGGGATCATGACCTGAGCCAAAGGCAGATGCTTAACAACTAAGCCACCCAGCTGCCCCCAGAATTCTCTTATTATTTTAAAAATCTCCTTTATGTCTAGAATTATATGGATTTTTTTATTCTTTATTTTTAACTTAATCAAAATCATGATCATTTCAAAGAACCAGGTTTTCATTTTCTTGATCAATATTATTATTTATAATTTGATTATTTTCTGCTTTTATCATTATCCATTCATTTCTTCTGTTTTTGCTTCCTTAGCCATTCTTTTTCTAGAATTTTAAGTTGATGTGGTGGTCACGTTATTTTTATTCTTTCTTGTTTCCTAATAAATGCATTTAAGATTATGTATCTCACATGTTTTTATATGCATTATGTCATTTTCTTTCATTTTAAAATTGTTGTTAATATTAGAATGTGTGTAGTATTTGTAACATTTTGTAAACATGCTATTTTGCTTTAAAAAAAGCGTGTCTATTTGCTGGGTCCAGAGTTTTAGGTACAGATTACACGTACTTTTTATTCAAATACTCTACATATTTACTTATTTCTGAGAGGCATGTTAAAATCTCCTATTATGAGTACACACTTCACAGTTATTCCTTCAAAGTAAATAGTCTTCGCTTTGCATGTTTTGAAGCTTTAAAAAAATGTATAGAGGTTCTTGACAATCTGTTCTTGGTGGGTTGCAGTTTTTATCAACATAAAATCTCTCCCCTTCCTATTTAATGTTGTTGCTTTGTATTATATTTTATATTAATATTTATAGTAATATAATTAATTAATATGATTATAATTAATATAATATTGATATTTATATTTTAATTGCCATATATACTCTTAGGGGGGATTAGAATGTGTCTGATATATTATTCTATCTGTGCATTTGTGGGGGTTTTTTGGTCACTTTTTGGTGGTCATTTTGTTTTAGCTGTGTATCTTATAAACAGCAAGGTAGATTTTTTTTTTTAACTGAATCAGAATATCTTTCTCTTAAAGGTAAAAAAGAATCCAGCTAGGTTTAATATGATTACTGATTTCTTTCATCTTTTTTTCCATCTTATTTTATGTTTTCTATTTTCTAGACTTTATCATTTCCCTTTTACCTTTCTTTTCCTTTAAAAATATATTTCCTCAGATAATATATGCACATGGCAAAAAAAAAAAAAATCCCAACAGCATCAAGAAATATGTGGTGAAAATGAAGGGTATCATTTGTCTCCCCAGTTTTCCAGCACCTCTCAACAAAGACAAGCAGTGTGACCGGTTTTGGAGATGTTCTACACATAAATAAACAGAAAGGCACACATCTCTCCCTTTTAACATGAGTGGTAGTGAGCTTTACACATTATTATGCTTCACTTTTTTTCCTTGGCCATCTATCCTGGAGACCATTCCACTCAGCCGTGAAGAGTGCTTGCTTCATTGTTTGCTGACTGCCAAATGTTTCATTATATGCATGGACTATGATTTATTTCACCAGTCTTCTACTAATGAACATTGGGGTGGCTCCCTATCTTTGGTCATGATAAACACCATTGCAGGGAATGCACATGGAATGCACATGGCTGAGTCTATCTTTAGAACACTCCTATTTCCTGCCTTTGTTTATTCTGATCCTGTATGGTAATTGAAATAATTTTTAACTTCACAGTATATATATTTTTCTCCTAAAATAATTTGCAAGCTCTAATTTTTGTTTTTGTTTTTGTAAGTAGCCTCCACACCCAGCATGGAGCCCAATGCAGGGCTTGAACTCATGACCCTGAGATTAACACCTGAGCTGAGGTCAAAAGTCAGATGCTTAACCAACTAAGCCACCCAGGAGCCCTTGCAAATTCTGGTTTCTATACCTGCTTTTAATATTCCAGAAACTACTCAAAATTTCTTGTCTCCTATCATGGTATCTTTTTTCATCTTTTTCTGTGCTAAGCATTGATAGGGATTTGTTTCAAAAATATATATATATTTTGTTATTTTTGCCTTTTTTTGTATTTGAGGGGCAGGAAGGGAGAGATGCACATACACTCATTCTATCAAATCTCATCAATGTAGCCTTTAATAGAAAAAAAAATTTAATTATGTAGAAGTTATTTAGTTATTTTGATTGATTGATTTAGTAAATAAAGCTTGTTTTTCCTTTATCATAAAATTGGTATTTTCAACCTGTACCCTAAAAGTAACTCTTGGATTTGTTTGACATGGTTGCTTATTTTGTCAAAACGCTATGAAATATAGGAAGATTAAATGTTCTTCAAGATTGGGGATGCCTGGGTGGCTCAGTTGGTTAAACGTCTGCCTTTGGCTCAGGTCATGATCCCAGGGTCCTGGGATCGAGCCCCACATCGGGATCCCTGCTTGGTGGGGAGCCTGCTTCTCCCTCTCCCACTCCCCCTTCTTGTGTTCCCTCTCTCGCTATGTCTCTTTATCTGTCAAATAAATAAATAAATCTTAAAAAAAAAAGTTCTTCAAGATTTGAAAGAACCTCAAATATTTTGTTAAAAAACACAATGTTCCCCCAAATTCAGGCTGACATTTTCTATCTTCAGCTCACTTGTGGACAAATGGCCTTAGCCCAGATGCAATTCTGATTCTCAGACTGAAGGGAGGCTAAGTCTTTCCAAATGACAAGATGCCCGTATTCTCCGCCCTTGAACTTGCCTGCCAAGCAGCTCTTCTGCTTAGGTTCTCGCTCTCACTTTGCACCCCATTCAAAGTTCGGGAGTCAGGGTGTCGTATCTGTCATCCGCACCCCCTGCAAACGAGGGAGTTGTGGAACACAGATTCATCAAGTGTCTCTGTGCCAGGCACCATGGAGATGCTGGGAACAGAGCAGTGAACAGAGCTGACAAACAATTCCTGCCTTCCCAGAGCCTACCTCCTTCTAGTGCATTCTATACAGGAGAGGCAGAGGGAAGTGAGTAAGTATATGGTATGTCCAGGTGCCTCACGGCCTCCTCCTCCTTCTCAGTCCTCACTGTCACCGCCATTACTCAGCCTGCAGACTCGGAACTATTCAGGAATTTCTTTACTGGTCCTCCCCATGCTGGTCCTTCCATTTCTATTCTCCATGCTGCTACCCAAGCAATCTTCCTGATTATATCACCCTCCTTTACTAAAATTTTTTAGTGGCTTCCATTGCTAAAAATGTTTAAAAAAAAAAAAAGATTTTACTTACTTATTTGAGAGAAAGAGAGAGAGTGTGCCAGCATGCGTTGGGGAGGGGCAGAGGGAGAGGAAGAGGGAGAGGCAGACTCCCCACTGAGCAAGGGGCTTGAGGACAACAGGGCTCCATCCCAGTACGCTGAGATCACGATCTGAGCCGAAGTCAGACGCTTCACCAACTGAGCCACCTAGGCACCCCCATTGCTAAAAATTCTTAGCAGGGTATTCAAGGAATGCCAGTATCACACGCCTGTCTAGTTCTTTAGTTTTATCTCTTGCTGATGCACCACAGCCACAGCCCCAAACACCTCATGCCCCGGTTGTGATGAGCAACTTGCTCCTTTAAGGACCCCCAGCGTTGTTTCTATCCTCTTAGCCTTCGTCTATTCAGTTCCCCCCCCCTTTTTTTTTTGGAGTGCCCTTCCCTCTGCTTGCAGAACAAACCACAAGCCTTTCATCTGACACGTGCCACTGAGGAAGCCTTTGTAGAACGGGGATAGAACCCTCACTTCTCCCCGTGCCTCTTGCACACTCTGTGAAGCTATCCAGCACTCGGCTTTAGCCCTCCCTTCCCCTTATTTGTACACGTCTCTTGTCTCTGTATAAAAGAGAAGTCTGTTTGCAGACAGGATCACTAGCTTGTCCTTGCTCAGTATTGTTTGCTGAGCGGATGGATTGTTACCAAATCACTGTGTTAAGGAAACTGGTAAGTGAAAAAGTAGCACAGTTCACATGGGATGGTAACATAGCTAAAGTGAATGGCCATGTTAGGCTATACACCAAGCGCATATTTCAAGTGTTAACTGTCAGTTTAATTAAGAGTCTACTGGACACTGTATTATTGCTAAGCACTTAGTCAAACATTATGTGATAGAAACTGGGCTGCCCGAGTTTTAGAAATTGTTTGAGGCTTATTATGAATGTGACATTTTTGAGATACACGTAACACCGATTAACCCAGAAGTATGTTTCACCAAAGTGTCTGAAACTTTGGTGCCATGTAGATTAGACCATGTATAGAAAAAGATTCAAAGCAGGAATGTATTATAGAAAAATGACAAAATCCCAGAAGTATAAAAATGATTTGGGAGAAGTAATTTTATATTTGAAGATGGTCTGGTTCATCTTCTGGGCAACAAACAAGTATATTCACCACTTAAATAATAAAATAGAGTATATGTGGCTGAATTAATCATGGACTTTCCCCTTCTAAAACCCAGCAGGTCCTGGAGTGGAACAAGATGAAGGTACAGAAAAACATATTGGAAAAATTAAACTGACTCCTTTTCAAGGTGTCTATTAATTAGCTTAATTTGTGATTTGTATTTATGTGGGAGCAGGCAATCAGTCTGTCGAAATTGACATGGAGATTGAGGCAAGCTTTTGAAAATGAAAATAACCATGATATTAAGCTGAAAAATATCTGTAAGTTGCAAGGACACTTTGGCTCCATCTATCAAAAATAGAAAGGAACATTCCACAATCATTTCATGCTGTGTTAGCTATGTAAGAGACGATACTTGGGTTTGACAAGTGGTTTGGAACATGTCAGAGAATTTTAGAGAAACACCAAAGCTACACAATAGATAATCAGCAACATTTTTATGATTCTGTAGGAATTTAGAAGAGTCCACCTATAATAATGTTAACCAATAGCTTTGAGGACATTAACATGCTACATCTGAAACTTCCTTAAAAGAACTGTCTCTGAAATGTTTCCTATTTACTCATTCAATTTCTTAATAAAATCTGGAGATGTGTCTCCTGAGGACAGGAGTAGGGAGAGAGGGAGATGATTAGACCCAGAAGTCATTCAATCATCACAACGTGGTGACTTTTAAAAACCACCAGCAAGGGGGCACCTGGGTGGCTCAGTCAGTAAAGTGGTGGACTCTTGATTTCAGCTCAGGTCATGATCTCTGGGTTATGAGATTGAGCGCTGAGTGGGGCTTCTTGCTCAGCAGGAAGTCTGTTTGAAATTCTCTCCCTCTGCCCGCCCACCCCACCCCGCTCGCGTGCACGCTCTCTCTCTCTAAAATAAATAAATCTTTAAGAAAATCACCAGCTAAGCAGACTAGTTCCCTGATGAAATATTAATATTCAAAATAATTTGAAACAATTGAGTGATTAATAGGAAATGCAAAAATCTATGTTCATCAAGATGCAGAATGATACAAGACCCCTAATAAGGATCTAAACAGGAATTGTGGTGGGTAACAAAGGGCCTTTGAGCAGACACTGGCTTCAGTTTTCACTTTGGCACAACTAAAGGTCACTTGGGACAGGGAAGACAACAATGCAACTTGATGAATAGGATCCTATGCACCTAAAACATACTCCCATTTTATTTCCACCATCTGCAAAAAAGAACTCCTCTTGGTTGACAAAATTTTTTTCCTTTCTTTTTTTAAAGATTTATTTTTTTGAGAAAGAGAGAGAGAGAGTGAACAGGGGGAGGGGAAGAGGGATAGAATCTTCAAGCTGACTCTGTGTTGACCACAGGGCTGACACAGGGCTCAATCTCAGGACCCTGAGATCATGACCTGAGCCGAAATCAGGAGTTAGACACTTAACCGACTGAGCCACTTAGGCGTTCCTGGTTGACAAAGTTCTTAAATGTAATATTGTGCCAAAGGTGCTGGCCTGGAAACGCACATGCTGATTTATATGGAGGAGAGGAGGAAATCAGAGGAAATTCAAACACATCTGGAAATGAGCAAACCAAAGATCAGCGGAAAGTGAGTCAAAATTTTTGTGAGAAAATTAATATCAAGTAAGTATACTTATTTGTTATGGAGTTCCATATAAACTATATATTGACTCTCCATGTAATATTTTTGGAAAAGATTCACAGTCTCATATTGAAGTGGCTGAATAAAAAGCAATGTTATGGAGATAGAAATTGGATGAATTACTGTAAGTCTAGGATGCCCTACTTTCAAAACACTCAGATGTATGAATTTACACATCAAATAAAATATGCGATTATTTGACTTTTGAAAGGATATTTTATTACACATTGGATTTGCCAGTGTATTGATTGATTTGATTTGCCAGTTTATTTTAAGGGTGTGTTCTCTCTACTTTTGGGACACAATTCAGTTTAGGTTGCTTTTAGTAGATTAAAGCACACCCACATTACCATAACGCCATGCTCTCTCAAGGGACCTTCATGCATGCACAACTGGGCAATTACCTGAGTGCCAGAGAATGGAGGAGGTTTTGCTCTTTTGACTCTAACCCTTGACTCCCCTTTCTCTTTTTCCCACTGTAATTAAGAACACTAGTGTTTGTTTCTCCCTTTAAGAAATACAATTCAGAGGTCAGAAGCCCACTGGTGCCAATATGAGAAATAATCTTTTTCTTATTATAGAAGCATTGCATGACCATGCATGACTGTCATGAAAAATTATAGAAAGTTTAGAAAAAGTCAAATGAGAAATGATTTCCAAAATCCCAAGTTCTACCCAAAGATAACTACTAATGATACCTTGGTATATTTCATATAGGCACAGTATATATGTGGGTGTATGTTGGGGGGTGGGCATATTTGTGAAGTACTAGTTTGTATTCTCATTTTCTTTTCCATTAGCCTGATAACTAAGCACTTTCCTGTATTATTGGGAACTCTTCTAAAAGCATAATGTCCAGTATCTATAGAATATTCTGTCCAATAGATGTGAATAGCTCACTTAATCAATACCTTCTTTGTTGGACATTTATATTGTGTCTAAATGTCTGATATAAATAACAATGGGATGAATATCATTTAAAACCTGATCTGGGGCGCCTGGGTGGCTCAGTTGATTAAGCGACTGCCTTTGGCTCAGGTCATGATCCTGGAGTCCCAGGATCAAGTCCCACATCCGGCTCCCTGCTCAGCGGGGAGTCTGCTTCTCCCTCTGACCCTCCCCCCTCTCATGTGCTCTCTCTCATTCTCTCTCTCAAATAAATAAATAAAATCTTAAAAAAAAAAAACAAAAACAACCTGATCTGTATGTGGCATTCTGTCCTCAGGATAGATTGCCAAAAGCTTGGATCCCTTGTCACAAATTGTCTCACAGCTAGAAATGAGTATTTCAGTACATAAGGGAGTTGAAGAAAAACAGAAACAAAAACCAAAAACCCCCAAACCCAAAACAAAACAACAAAAAACACTCGTGTTGTTCTTGAACCAGATTTGCTGAAATGGCATCCAAACCAGTCAGTGAAGGTGCTGGACAGAGGGAGACAACTCTCACCAAGCTCATTGTACAAAGTGGCAATGGGAAACCCGCACCCTCCATGTTCATTCACAGCGCAGCCTTCTGATCTGGAGACACAGAAGCTCTGAGCGGGATCAGCTCTTGTCTGCCCTCTTTTTGCAACACTACCAACAACCGGCTCTTGTTTGTGGGAAAAGGGGTCTTGAAAAACAAAATGACCTCATCACTTTCTCCTACTTTCCCTTTCCTGATGTTTCCTTTAGCTCTTAGCTTGCTGCCTTGGTCTCAGGGCAGTGCTGGCTTAAATAACTGGAAGGTGCAAATGAAATCATTTGGTGAACATGAGCTTTGGAGACTTACTCTTTTTTTGTTTTTTTGCTCTTCAGCATGTTCAGTCATGTCACAGTAAGGAAATTGTTAAATATGAGTCAGGAACTCAACCAAGGCTTCTTGGATCATGACTGACATATCCTTCCCAGTCTGAGGAATACTTTGCGATCCTAAGGTGACACATAGGGAGGACAGAAAAAGCAGCCCAGCTGACTTTGTGATGAGGGCAAAAAATGGGAACCGGCTAAATTCCTCATCTATTAATTCTTTGGAGAAATTTCAGCAGGGCTCTTTAGGAGGTTGGAACTATATGACAACCTGTCATCTACTGTCTCCTGCTTTCAGTTCTTTTCCTGACAATTGACATTACCTCTTTCATTAGTTATATAACCATGTGATGTATCTCACTGGGTGCCAACATGACAGATCCTACAGGTCCAGCAATAACATTTCTAGAAGCTTCTTTATATATCTCATGGCTTTGGCTAGCAGAATCAAGAATATTTGTCATCTACCATCTTGTCAGCCATATACAGATGGGTGAAAATTCAATTTGACCTGAAGTATTATTTTCTGTCTCCGGAAGGGCATTATTGGATTCATGTGCGTTTTCTTATATATTTTAAAAAAATAATTAGAAATCTCTCTAAGGAGAATATGTAGGACCACAGATGGTTCTCAAAGGCCAACACCATATGGGCTTCTTATTGGGGCTGTAATAACTTTTAGGGGTTATTTTGGTGGCTTTATTTATTTTTTTTTCATCATTACAAGATAGCATTATATCTTTTTTCTGACTTCCTATTATATTTATCAAGACACCACATATTTCTGTGATCTCCCACAGGAGAGAATGCCAGGAAAGCAACATAAAGTGCTACAGATGGTGGGGCTCTCTTGTGACCCTTCTTAAGCCAGTCTAGTTCCCCCAACAAGGATCTTGTCAGTTTCCAGTGTTGGTAGACAGATGCCCTGGTGCAGCCGTCTGGGCACCTGCCTGTGTGAATGCTTTCAGATTCCTGGGATTTCTTTGTACGGCTGACAGGATGAGGTTAGTTTCATATGGCAGATGTCACATGTCAAAAGGATCTTGGCCTAATCACCTCACTTCTCTGAATCTTGATTTTACCATCTACAAAAGAAATAATAGCTTTGACTAGGTGATCACTGGGGCTCTTTTTAGCCTTATAGAGATCACAGAATTTCTTTCTTCATGCACAAAATGGCAGAAAATCTGCATTGGGGGCATCTAATAGGTTTGGCTTCCTATCTGATACATTCATTCCCTCAAGAACATCCCTAAGAAGGGACCTTGGTTTTTGTGCATGGAACCATATGAAAACCTCGTAGTTTCTTTTTCTTTTTTTTTTTTTTTTTTGCTGTCTCACTCTCATCTGTTTATTAGCTTTGGGCAAATTACCTTTTTTTTTTATTATTGAGATGTAACTGACATATAATGGCTTATACATTACAGGTGTATAGTGTGTTGATTTGATACATTTATATATTGCAATATGATTACCACTGTAGCATTAGCTAACGATATGATCCAGCAATCCCACTTCTGAGTATACATCCAAAAGAAAGGAAGACAGGATGTTAACAAGATACCTGCATTCCTGTGTTCACTGCAGCATTATTCCCAATAGCCAAGATACAGAAGCAACCTAAGTGTCTGTCAACAGATGAGTGGATGATAACACACACACTGGAATATTATTCAGCCTTGAGAAAGAAGGAAATCCTGCCATTTGTGACAACATAGATGGGCCTTGAGGACATGATGCTAAGTGAGATAAGTCAGAGAACGACAAAGACTGTATGATATCATTTACATTTGGAATCTAAAAAAGCCAAACTCATAGAAACAAATGACCATATTTAAAACATTCTCCTCTTAGGTCGTCGATCCACAGCACCATAATCTCTGTTCCCTGCCCTGAATGCCATATTGGTGATACTTACACACCCAGCTCGTTCCTCTGTTCTGGAAAAAGCTGATACTCCCAGGGTAACAAACCCTTTCCTGTGAACCCTGGGACTTCCTGGTCTAGCCCCTGAGTATGTTCCACAGCCCCCCCTCCACGGCCCTCCCGACGCCGACACAGTTTATGGTCTGGCTCAGAGAGGACAGGCTGTGTACGAGAGCCGAGCTTTAGACTCCTTCGGACTCAGAAGTGAATCATGCCAGCTGATAGATGGGCAACCTTAGGTTACTGCTGAGGTGCTCTTGCAAATCTCTGAGCTTCAGATTCTTTCTGTGCAAAGAGTAGGGATAGCTCCTTGTCTCAGAATTATTGCAAAACTTTCTGTGGGATCATCTTTTAAAATCATATAGCACAGTTTCTAGTATCTTGTATGGGCTTAATAATTGCTAATTCCCTTGCCATGTGCTAAGCTGGGCACGCTCCCTGGGGCTGCTCCCTCTCCCACGGCAGTTTGTCCTGTCGTCTCTTCTCTCTGATGATGCGTCTGGTCCCTTCAGCTTTGCCTGACTATCTGCCCCTTGTCCTCTCAGGCACCGTTCAAGTATCATCTCTTATGAACCCATCTTGATTCAAGCAGCCTTCCCTGGGGTTAGGTGTCTGTCCTCTGTACTGACCCCTCTGTCACAGCATTGACACTATGCTATAAACCATGTCACCATCTGTGGCCGCAATACCACTAAGGTTGTTTGTTGTGTATTTACAACGTGCCAAACGCTGCGCAAAGCAGTTCACAAACAGACTTTGGCCGACCCACAAAAATCATCTATCGTCTAGTTTCTATGATGATTCCCATTGCCCGGATGATGACCTGGAGGCCAGGGAGGTTAGATGCCGTTTGGAAGGCCACGCAGTCAGGAAAAGTTGGGGTGCGTTCAGAGCCAGGCGGCCTGGTTTGAGGGCACGGTCTCCTGTTTTCTGGCCTCCCTCCTTCAATAGTCTCTGATTTCTTGGAAGGCAAGGGCCCTTCTTCCATCTCTACACTCCTGTTACCCAGTAGTGTGCTTGCCATGTTGTGGGTGTCCGATGAATGTGGAATGAATCCTTCATTCCAAGTTCAAATCTGGCCTGTGGTTTTCAGATGGGGACCATGCATGACAAAGGCTCTCTCCTTGACCAAAGTTTAGCCTGGCTTCTCTGAGCCCTCTTCTCTACCAGGCTCCAACCTTTAGGCTTCCATGTTCACCCTGACATTGCCCTGTTTTAGCAAGAATCCTCCACCCTCAGTATCTGATCATTCTCCCTATTTGGCCAAATTCCTTATTCTCCACCATCCCCCAGTGATATCTGAGCACGCTGGCCTGCCTTTAGCAAGAACCTTGTTAGGTCTCTTTTGCAAGAATCCTCCTACTCTCTTAGTCATTTCCCATCCCCTCCCTCTACTCCTCCCTTTACTCCTTGACTATAAATTCCCACTCCCCTCCCTCTACTCCTCCCTCCCTCTCCCTCTACTCCTTGACTATAAATTCCCACTTTTCTTTTTCTGTTCAGAGTTGGGCCCAATCTCTCTCTTCTGCTGCAAACACCAGTGCATAGCTCCTTGAATAAAGGCTTTCTTACTGTCTTTAACAAGTGTCAGAATATTTTTTTCTTTAACATATCTGAGATTGAACTGTCCTCACTGGATTCCAGAAAGGCAGGGCTGGGGTCTTAGATGCTCATCCTCTGGGTTTGGGTGTCTATGTATCTCTGCATTGTCTGTCATCCAGCGACAAGTCAGGTTTCCACCTAATATTCATCCCCAGTCTCACCAGTAAAGACAAGATAAGCTCAGCCCTATATTCCAAGGGCACCCAGGTCCTGAAGGATTAGGACTCATTTCATGTGTACCCTTGTATACTAATCAGCAGCAAAACTGATGCTGCCATTTGGTCAAGAATGTCCCCATGTGGTCATAAGAACCTATACTAAATTAATAAACTAATTCATAGCCTGAGTGAGAGGGTAAAGAAAGAAAACCTTCCGAGTGGCTTTGTGGTTGAGTACACAAACCACATGATGGAAGGACCCCTGTTGGAAGGACATGTTGGGCCAATGTTGGGATGTCCTGGAGTATGTGTCTGACCCAAGATAATCCTGAATTTTATGTGTTTGTTTGAATGAATGTATTCGAAAGCATCTGCAAGTGGAGATACAAGAAGGTATAATGATTCTTGTCTTAAACAATGGTAGTTAAGAGAGAAAATCACAAAGATCATCTACTGAGAGTCAGACCTTCTCTAGACCCTCCTCTCGTTTCAGTTTGCATGCCAGCCCAGGGCTGCTCTCCTCTCCTGGTTCCTGTGTGCTTGGCTGACGGTTCCAGGGGCAGAGAAAATCCCTTGTTTATGTACACAATGTCCCGCCTGGGGACACTGCCTTTTTTCTCTCTTCCTTTCTGCAGGTCTTGATTTCAATGTGTGCTCTCTCCACAGCTTTTTTCTATGGATGCTCAAGAAGAATAAGAAGCAAGAGCCTCCTTTGTTATATGACAAGAATGAAAATACAAAGGGAAACAAAAAGCAGCTCCGGTAGGTTTTCCCCTTAAACCAGCCTGGCAAATTAAAAATAAAGCTGGCAGGAGAATGCAAGGCCTCCCCTGCATTTTCTGGCCCGACAATGGCAGGACATGACATTTGTTCAATGGTAAAAGGGAGTATGAGTCCAGGGCCCATCTACTGTCATATTCTACCAACCTACAGTGAACCTCGTTTTGAAGAGTTTTCTATTCTTTCAAACTCTGATGGGGTTGATTCGAGGAAAGCACAATTCAGTTTATCAGCTCCATTGTTTGCCTCTAAACCCAAGTAATCTCTTCTCCTTGGGCCAATATGGACACACAGCCCTGTATCCTTCCATTTTACAGTTGATTTCATTCACCTTGTTGCTCATTGCACAAGCCATAGCTGTTAACTATCCCAGGGTCAAATTCTTAGCATAATAAATTGAGGCCAAGGGGGTGTCTGGCCACCCCCTGCCCCCCCCCAAAATGCAGGCCAAGATGTTCGTACTATTGACTTCTTGGAGCATGATTGTTTAGGAAGGATAACTTTTGTCCCAAGTAGAGCAATTCTTTCCTCCCTGTCTCCCTAAGAGTTGGTTTACTGTTGCTTGTCATATGTTCCAGGTCATATGCACATATGTCCAATGGGAAAACATTTGGGGAAGAAATAGAGATTCAAAGATGCTCAAAATCAGGATGCTGTGATGAACACCATGAGAAAATCCTAACTAGGCTCAGGATATAAAGACGAAGGAGAAAGGTCATTTCTGGCTGGTGTGACCCAAGAAGACTTCAAGGAGGAGGCCAAGATTTGGTCTGAACATCGTGGGGTAGTTTGAATTTCAGTAGGGAAGTGTGGTGGTGGGAGGAGCAGGAAGAAGAAAATGGTAAGAGAAAATAAGAGAAAAGTTAACATTAAAACATTACATACAAATATTCAGTTTGGCTGGAGCCCTGGGTGAAGGGAACGTGACTCATGAAGCAAGCCTAGAAGGGAAGGTTGAGGCCAAGCTATGAATGATCTTCAGGCCCTAAGGAATTTGGACAGAATTCAGTACACACGAGGCCTGGTGCCAAGCACCTTATACCTGCTACCTTGTTAATCCTCACATCAATCCTATGAGGCTCAGAGATTAAACTGATTACTCGGAGCGCTTAGCTGGAACATGACTGTCAAGATTGGATCTCAGGTCTGTGCAGTTCTAAAGGCTGTACCCCTAGCCTCTCTAAGCCATCTTGCTGAAGTCAAACGCTATCAGGCACAAATTAATCTCGGGGTGGGGATTGGAGTTGGGGCCCAGGTTCAGAGCTGTTGCAGCAGGCTTGAGATGGATAACAAGGGCCTGGATTAGTAGGTGGCTGTATGATGGGGAAGAGGCATGCACGAGGGGCATCAAGGAGAATCACAAGGTGGGCTGACCTTCAGGGGTCAAGAATCGGGGAGGAAGCAAAGATGACTTCGATTTTCAGCCTTGGTGCTGACAGCATGGGGCTGCTCTTAACAGAGACAGAAACCAGGATGATTTGGGGCAAGGTGAGGAGTTTATCCATCATTTCTATCCTTTTTGACTGAGTGCTGAGCGGAGGCCCAGGGCTGACCCCACCAGGCAGGGGGTGACTCGGACAGCGCTCTGCCCTGCATTGAAACCCAAACTATTAAGAGTCTCTGCTGCCCACATGCAGTCCAGACCTCTGCGTTGGTGAGCAAAAAGAATGACCTCTTTGTTAAAGTGCCTCTCTCTAGAGCTACACCACAGCCCTGGGGAGGTTCTGAAGAGAGCTTCTGAATTTGGCAGACCTTAGAGGCTGTCAATAGCTTTTTTAAATTTTTTTTTTTTTAAAGATTTTATTTATTTATTTGAGAGAGAGAGAATGAGAGACAGAGAGCATGAGAGGGAGGAGGGTCAGAGGGAGAAGCAGACTCCCCGCTGATCAGGGAGCCCGATGCGGGACTCGATCCCGGGACTCCAGGATCAGGACCTGAGCCGAAGGCAGTCACCCAACCAACTGAGCCACCCAGGTGCCCTGTCAATAGCTTTTAAGGGTATTATTGCCCCAGAGCCATGTGTGTGTATGTGGAGAACCCCAAGACTGAGAAAACAGAATCTCTCATCAAATTGCTCTCTTTTGCTCTGCAAAATTGGAGGGAGGTTTTATACATACCCGCTTGCCTATCATGGCAATAGGAAGATACATGCACACACGCAGTGGTTTTTATGAGTCATGTGACTAGGGCCATATTAAATATGCCAACCATTGTCCCAGAAGGCAACTCGGTACCAGCTTGAGTGTGTTTCTCTTGGATGGCAGAATGTACATTTTAACCAGCCTTGCCATTCCCACAAAGAACCCTCAGAAAAATGTTTGACTTTGTAATTACCATGTCCATCAAATACCAGTATTTTTTCCACACGCCCGTGTTACACCGATTGTCCAGTTATACAATGATGTCTATCCTATTTAGAGACATAAAAGAATGAAGTGTTCCACAGAAGAGAATTTTCTAGTTAAGTATGGATTATCCCTTACTGCCAAGTGAAAACATGTTAATTCTCCTGGGTGGAATTTTCTACAATGCAATGGACACATTTGTCTTCTTAGACAACATTAAATACAATGAAAATTCACTTTTTTTTTCTTCTGGCATGATTTAGTGGTGTTCTCGTTGACAAGAGAGGTAGGCCCATTTGGCCCTATCTAAATGGCCCAGCTTCTCACGTTTAGAGACCCTGTATCTGCTGTTTATAGATTCTGGACACTCGGTCTGACTAACCTTCTGACAGTGCTCATTCATTTTGCCTCCCCACTTTCTGGCTGCAAAGGGCAGGACGACCAGGCTAAGCTGGAGCAGAAGCGTGGTGATTTCTGCGGCATTTAGTGCCTATGACCATGTGGGATTTCGTGCACAGATTGTCTGATCTCAATGCTGACATTCAGATAAGTCTTTTTTTTTTTTTTTTCATTTCTTATTTCCTGGTTCACAGTAGTTGACATTTCTGTATAAGAGATTTTTCGATAAATTAGGTATTGTCATGTTTTTTTTTTTTAGCAGACAAATTTTCTAATTAATTTTATTTCAGCTCCTCTGGCTACTCCCTGCTTAGGGAGGAAGGATATTGAATATCTCTAGACTCTTAAGGGGAGCAGCTGCTAAGTGAAATCAGCACCTCTGCCTAAGGTGGGAACGGAAGTGAGCCTTTCCTGGTAAAAACAGCCGCTAGGCTGGGCAGACGCGTCTCTAAGCATTCTGTATGTGTGACTCTCGTAGGTTCTTCCCCCAGACCCTCAGTGTCATCATTCCTGTGTTCCAGGAGAGATACCTGAGACTTGAAAAAGTCCAGTAGCTAATTGAAAGTCACACAGTTGGCATTCCCAGGCCGTGCTCTCAGACACGACCCGGTTGAAGACCTCCCCACTCATTCTGCCGGATGGCTCATTAGAATTTCCAGGCTTCTGTGGAGGGACAGAAGCAGGAATGGCAGCCACACTGAGGGCACAGGTCATGTTCCATCGTTGATGCCCATGGCCACTGCTTGCATGCAAGTAAAGATCTGCTGGAAGAAGGGGTGGGGCAGCAGAGCCCTGCAGGTGCCATAGGAGGCCTGATGGCTCTCAGGCCCCCTGACCAGCTGCCCTGTCACAGGAGCCTCATTTCCCCTTGTTGGGTGCCATGCAGTCATCTACTCAGTGGGCTGGAAGGAAAAGAAAAGCCCAGCAGAAAGAAATAATCATGGCAGTTGGCCCGTCTCCCTAGTGCTCTCTAAAGGTCAGAATTCATCTCCTATTTCCTGAAAACCACCAACTCAGAGGAGAGGGTAAGAAGAACGTGATTACAGAGAAAGAGACACGGTTACCACCCAGCCTTGAACTTCCTCTCTACTGTTTTGGCAAGAGCACCTATTGATTGGTTAGATCATCCAAGCAGATTCTATCTGTCACTGATCAGCAGCTCCTCTGGACGTTGCTTTTTTGAATAGAGAATTCCCTAGATGCCCAGCAGGAGAACTAGCATGGAATAAAGCAAGCTGCTGAAGAAAGTCAAATTCCCAAAAACAGGCACAGGAGGATGGCTTGAAAAGGTGCATATTTTTAGCTAGCAATTATAAAGCTACTGCATTTAATTGAGGTGACAGTGGTGCAAAGTATGTAATTATTTTCTGTCCAGCACCTGTCTTTGAGTCTGCCGCTCTGCTATTCACTTCTGGACATCGGTGAGAGATGCTTCTCTGCTTTTTTAACCTCTTCCTTATCAGCCCATTGCAACGAAACATCACATAGCTTGAAAGTTATGTATGCATAGACGCATGGGAACATTCAAGGAACAGTGAAATGCTGAGTCCCTCTCTCGTACAAACCCTGCATTTCTTTTGGTTGTATTTTCAGCCTCCTCCTCTCTTTCCCTCTTCATTCCTTCTCTCCCTTCCTTCTTTCCTTCCTTCCAAAAATATTAAGGCACTGTACAATATACACACATATAAATTTAAAGGCTCCTAGCTAATATGTGCATACACACATATTAATCATATTTAATATATTGTATTCTATATAAATATATTAATAATATAAGTAATAACTAATTATCAATAATTAATGTATACATATATACACATATTTACTGGGAGCCTTTAGTTAAAATATTAACTAGGAATCTTTAAATCTTAAATCTTTAAAATCTTTAAATTAAATCTTTAAATTAACCAGGGCATAGTCACCTCCACGGTGACCTACTTAGAGGCTACTAGTTGATATGTGTTAGAAATATACACACAGATATTACATATAATATACTCACGCATACCTACACATGCCTAGGAATATATCTCTATTATCTACATCTGTTTATATTTATGTACTGTGCCTGCCTTTGGGATCACTTGCTCTTTATCTCATGTTTTGGATAATTGAGTACATACAACTCAATCAACACTTTACTGAAGCTTAATGATACTGTGATTCTACAGAGATATTTATTTCTATGGAATAGGAACTATATAGATTAGGTAAAGCTCAGTTCCAAGTTTAGAACCTTAAAAACTGCAATGTTATTAGTTAAAAGAATATAGTTTTCACAAGATAAGAAGAATGTACCTAAGAGATATATATATATTTTTTCTGGCCATTGCAGTACAAAACAAGAAACAATAGGATATATTAACAGCTTAGTGAAGCTAAATTTAGCCATGGGGAAAAATTATTAAATTATAAATTTACCATGGGGTAAAATGGACAATTCTAATTCCTTGAAAGGAAACCAGGTTTTATATTTATTTATCATCTAGAAAAGAAAAACCTAGTTTTTATTAGGTAGTAGAGTCTGTTTGAGAGAATGACACTACTGTGTCTCTTCATAATTATACTGTCAATCTGAAAGGGTAGGTAAGGCCAGGTTCATGGACACCATAACTCCATGAGCCTAAGACCTGATAGAAGTGAGACAGGCTGTCCCTAAAATAAATCAGGCAATAGGAAGATTTTTTTTTTTTTCAAAAGAAATATCATGTGAGTGACAAATCCTTTACTTACTCAAGGCACTATCAACTTATCAAGTATCGCTCATCAACTTTTAAAAAAGGCCACCTAGGATCAGTCGGTTAAGCATCCAACTCTTGATCTCAGCTCAGGATTTGATCTCAGGGTCATGAGTTCAAGCCCTGGGTTTGGCTCCACCCTGGGCATGGAGCCTACATAAAAAAAAAAAAAAAAAGGAAAAAAAAGCCACCTAATGCATGACCACCATGCCACTAGGAACGAACAAGGAAGACAGCCCACAGCCACCAGCATCCCTGGTACTGCAAAGAAAGGAGGAGGCTCGTGAACATTTTCCAGGTTGCTGGGTGTCTGTCAGGCTAGTTCAATTTCTCCACGAATTCCCAGATGTGACAGGCAGTCAACAGCTTTGTTGGGTATGACAAGTTTCATTTCAAAGAGTCCAGCTTGTAATTTCAAGTAGGACAGCTGCTGTTAGAGGTCCAGTGAACTCAAGGTTTTGACTGCTTCCAAGCACTACTTCGTTGAACACACTCTGCAATGACAGAACCACCCAGGCCAATGTGGTAAAGGCTGGGGGAAAGAACTCGAAAGTCCCTTAAAGCAAAAGGATATTTTAGCAGCTTTCTGAAACAAGCATTCTACATGTACCTTTTCATACTGAAGGAGCCTAGACTTTCTGATATGCAAGAGGAAAGGAGGTATTTCTGGAACTGGGATGGAATCCAGGGGGAAGACTTCATCTTTATCACTCATAACTTACTTATGCTGACTTTGAAAGAATTTTGGATGCTCCTGCTTTCACTCCAGCTCAAATTTTAGTTGGGTTTTACCTACCGTTTTTAAATGATGGGGTTTTTACCTTTTACAAATATTTGACTAGATGTCAATCCCAAGAAGTTAAAAAAATGGCATTCCACGTTTTACACTGACACACATCTAATACACACACTATATAGACACATACAACACATACACTAACTACACACATGGAATTTTCCAGAATCGTTCCTATTTCAAATATTCCACCCAGATGGTAGCTCACATCCAAGGCCATCTAGTCTAGATTTTAGTACTGAAACTATGGTTTCTGGACCCATATGATTCACTGTGTTCACTTGTTCTAAGAGTGACATTCAGATTTTGATTTAGTAGATATTTTCTGAACACCTTCTCCAGTTGCAGGGTTGGTGTTTCAATTCAATATTTAGTGAAATCAGAGGACCTTTATTACGTGGGATATGGCATATTATTTTTTCCTGATTGGCCTCACCAACGCATGATGGAGGGATCGCAACACTCTTGACTGAAATATTTGATGCATAGAACATTTTAGAGAAATGAATTTTTATAAGTTTCAATATAGAATACTTATTATTGGGGCACCTGGGTGGTTCAGTCGTTAAGTGTCTGCCTTCGGCTCAGGTCATGATCCCAGGGTCCTGGGATCGAGCCCCGCATTGGGCTCCCTGCTCAGCGGGAAGCCTGCTTCTCCCTCTCCCACTCCCCCTGCTTGTGTTCCCTCTCTCACTGTGTCTCTCTCTCTCAAATAAATAAATAAAATCTTTAAAAAAATTTTAAAAAGAATACTTATTATTATATAACATAATTTTGTTATGACTCTATTTTATCATAACATAACATGTTATAGATAATATAATCAAAGATAACCATATAATATTTTGGGCCACTTAATGGGCTCTGTGGCCTTGAGCATGTCATCTGTTTTACAGATGATGATACCAACAACACTATGAACCACTAAATTCTACCTCTGAAATGAATAATAGACTATATGTTAATTAAATGGAATTTAAATAAAAAGATTGCCTTCATAGGCTGTTGTGAGAAAAGTGAATTAATATGTATAACACAGTCAGAAAAGACCACAACATATTCTTGGAGAAACTGAACTAGCTTGAATAGATGGGCACAAAAAACCAAGCCACCTGGAAAATGTAAGTATTCAGTAAATACTGTTGCTATTACTGTCATTTAAAGCCCTGATTTCCTCATCGGTACCTTGAATGGGTAGATTTAATCTTGATTGTCCCTAAAGTTTCTTTCTCTTGCTGTGGTGTCCTTTAACTTCCTAGGGAGTGACCCATATCCTAGATGAGTGGGCCATCGTAGCAAATAGAAGCATAAAAATAACTATTCTGTCTCTATGCTTTTTTTTTTTTTTTAATAATGCCAGAATGATGAAATGATCAGCCCCAGATAATTCCCCCTGGGGGCTTAACTAGTTGGCTTAACTTTGAATGCTTTGGGAATCCAGAAGGAGAGACACCCCACTCAGCCTTCAAGGAGAGCAGAACAGCTTGTCAATTGGTTGTTGTAGCTCCCTGGAGGTTCATTCTGACATGGCAATTTTATGTTATAAATTCAGGAGAATGTTTGGACAGGCTGAGGGCCAGTTGTTCCAACAACTGCTACTGTAAATCCTTCATTCCCCAAGCAGTTGCTCTCTTTCTCAAGCGTCCTCCTATGCAGAATAAACGCTAGTCCTGGGGGCTGTGAACTCCTTAAAATTAGGCTTTGAGCTAGCTGAGTATGGCCTCTCCTAAAAACGGTATTTTTTCCTTACATTTCCCAGTATTTTGCCTCCACCCAACTTGAGGGCTATGTTTTTTGCTTCCAAATGCATAGAAAAAGTATTAAAAAAAAGTAATGGTGAGAGACGAAGCAGTTAAGAATATATGGGTGTTTTCGTTTGTTTGTTTTAGAGAACTGTCCAGAAAAGAAAAAATACTATTCATCAGTAGTTCAATTTCAGGGGAGTTTTACAAAACGAACCACTTCTGATCAGGTGTAGATTTATTGGTAACACTGCTTGCAAAACAATTCAAAGGGAAAAGAAAGACAAAAAGAGAAACAGAGCCTACGTGAGAAGAGGCGTCAAGAGGGATTCTCTTTGGTGGTTCTAGTTTGTTTCTACCACCATCGCTGACATAGCCTTTGCTGCACGTGAAAAATAACACCAAACTATGACTATTCAATAACAGGTCATTGTTTCGTTGGTCACTACCTGGTATGGAGGTAACCTTGCTGGTTGTCTTATACTCAGCAAACAGGAGACTTACAATGGGACTTTCTCCGGGGCCAACATTAGAGCCACATTCATGGAGAATGCAAATTCAATCAAGGTAAGACTGGTAGGAATACATCAGTGAAAGATTGCATTTATCAGTGATGTCAAGTCCAGCCTGGGTCTTCATATTTCTTTTTGTCACACGATTTCTTCTTGTCCTGTGGCTCCTTCACATGGACTGCATATGCAGGGGACAAAGGTTCTCTAGGAGGCTTTGACTAAGGTCAAATCCCGCCATGTCTAAAAATCCATGACACTCTCTAACTCGGCAAATCGCCCAACAAAATGTTTGGACGTTACATGAATTAAAATTAATTATATAAACTTCCCGAGTGAAAAGGGTCCAGTAGTAAGGACCATTTCTGCATTATCATATTTAACGATCATCCTTTGTTCAAATGCTGGAATATTGTGCATTTTTCAGTAGGTGCTCATAAGCAGCATTCATGGGCAATCTTAATGGTGAGGAAGGTTTTGTTAAGGTGACGTAGGATTGGCCTGCTACTAAATCCAAAGTGTTTTAAAGTGTTTCAGTAGAGTTCATAACGCTGATAATTCATGATATTGATAATAGGATGACCACAAAGTTAATTCTTGTCCAGGCAGACACCTTACAGAAAGCGGGTTTGAGAATCATGGCAGAGAGGGGAGGAGTAGCTATTGGTAGCACTAACTCTGGTATCCTTATAACTAGATACCTGCTATTTCCTAAAAGTATGGGTAGGAGGGCTTAGGTACATGATCCATGTCTTTTCCTGAGTTTAAAGCTCAACCTAATGTTTTTATTATTTTTTATTATTTTATTTTTATTTTTATTTTTTTAAAGATTTTATTTATTTGACACAGAGAAACACAGCGAAAGAGGGAACACAAGCAGGCGGAATGGGAGAGGGAGAAGCAGGCTTCCCGCCGAGCAGAGAGCCTGATGCGGGGCTCGATCCCAGGACGCTGGGATCATGACCTGAGCTGAAGGCAGACGCTTAATGACTGAGCCACCCAGGCGCCCCTCAACCTAATGTTTTTAGTGGGGGAATCCCACTATCAAATGATGAAAGATTCTACCTTAAAAATGTATGTGTATGAGTTACATGAAACAATGCAAGTGTTTTAACACTAAATGAAAAATCTTGTTGTACAAATATATACATGATTACGACGGTGTTTAAAACAAATCTAAAAACTCACATATAGGAAAAATAAAACACCTTAGAAGGAAATTTAACAAAAGTCATTGTGCTTGTGGGGCTGTGGGCAATATTTTTCCTCCTTTTTATTTTGTGGTAGTCTCTAAATTGATAATAAACATATTTTTAATCAGCATGCATTGCTTTTACAATGGAAAAAATGAACTGGATCAAAGCTACGTTCATACTCAGGTTCAAGATGATTGTTCCCTGAGAGCTGTGAAATTAACCTCAAGTATGGAAGAAGACTCTGAACTTGTAAATGAATGACAGGACCCAAGAGAGGCAGTGCTGGCCGGGACCCAGAGGTCATTTAGATTGTGTATTCCATCTAATCAAGTCATTGGAAGGTGAGATTTTTAGGCTGGAGAGTTAAAAGCCAGTCCTTCTTACATTAGCCGAGAGAAGTGGAAAGTACTCAAGACGTTTATTCAAACAAGTCTGGATTCAAATCTTGAGGCTGTTACTTAACCCTACCTGTCACTTGGGCAAATCATTTAAACTCTCTCAGCTTTAAAGAGGAAAGATGACAATAATACCTAGTTGTTAGGGTGGTTTTTGATTTAAACGAGAAAGGGAGAGAGAGAGAGAAGGGGAGATAGAGAGAGGGGGAGAGAGAGAAGGGGGGAGGGAATATGTATAATTTCCTAGTATCTCATAAGCACCCAATAAATGGCAGCTTTTAAACATTATTATTTGAATCTCTTTGATTTCTCAGTGGTCCCCAGGCCAAAAGAATTTCAATGCCATTTCTCTCAGGTTTAGAAGAGAATGAAGATAATTACCAAAATCTCTGTCCTGTGTGCATCTTCCAATACTGAAGAGGGTAAATATTTAAGGTCATGGAATTTTTTATGGACGAGAGTTATTGTGATACCATCTCTTGATACCTGTCCTCCTCTGGTCTCCTCATTTTTTTTAAATTGCAAGAGTCCTCAAAAACATTTTTTATTCTCACTCATTTCTACTTCTCACAAGTTTCATTCTTTCTTGAATGCACTGCATTTGGGATTTTCTCCTATACCACCACTGAAACCACACTCCTCAAGGCCACCAGCGAAATCCATCTTGCTAAATCTGGTGGCTGATCTTTAATCCTGGTGGTACCTGATATATGAGCACAAGGCCATTCCCTCCTCTGTTCCATGTATTTGTTATTTCTTTACTATCTCTCCTCCACTGGCATGTAGGCTGTTTGAGGATCGGTACTGCTCTAACCCCAGCCCCGTGACTACTTCTCGGCACGTGGCAGGCACTCAAGAAATGAATGAAAAACTGCAAACATAGTTTGTTGAACCAAAGAGTATTGCAGGTAACAGAGAGACTCTAGCTTGCTCTGGGTGATTTAGAAGGGGACCCTAAATGGAATGTGAATGAGTGTTCCCACCTGAAGCCCACCCCGTGGACACCATGAGCATTTCCTGAATACATTCTGGACTTCTGTTCCATGCTCATCATTTATTGGCATGTGTGATGATTTGGCTTTTAAAAAAAAGATGCATGTCCTGCCTGGATTTTCCCGCAGTGAGCTTTCTGCCTATGCCCATGATGATTTGTGTCCCATGTGTGCTGTGCCTGGCATCTGTTCTGCTTCCCGCCCCTTTGTGTGCCCGTGCCCACAGGGCATCTGGGAGTTTGCCGGCGTGTTGTAAGGAGGTTGGAAAATTCTCCTCTCTGAGCTCTCTGGCTTCCCCTACTGGGGCTGAGAAAGCTACCAAGTATTGCTAGGCTGGCAGAGCAACAACATCACCCCACACAAGGAGCTAAAAGAGCTGCAGTGGGGATGGAGAACTTTGGAGGACCAATGAGAGAGGAAGACAGAGATTACGGCTCATGGATGGCAGATGGTGGAGGTCTGGTTAGAAATCAGGTTGTCGAGAAACATTTTGTCTTAGGCAGAGCTGGAACATTGGCATTTAATGCCACACAAGGGCCAATGACAGGTCCTGACAATCTTGGGCTCTACTGGTGTCAGGATGGGGTCCTCTCCTTCATCGTCCTGCCCCCATTTTGGTCCATAATGGAACCTGCAAGTTGGCTCTCATGAGTCCTGAGTTTGGGATGCCAGTGGGTGTGTTATCTGGGCACTGTGTCCTATTCCAGAGTATTCCACCATTGCAAGGGCATCTCTCTGTAGGTGCAAGGATTGAAGATGTGCAGTGAGGTGCTGGAAATATAGGTATTAAGAGAGATTTCCAGACAGCCATGGAAAAGGAACTTGCTGTTCAAAGTGACTTCCTGACTTCACTGTTTCCAGAAAGCGCTCTCTCTGGCAGCAATGACTACTGTGTTTCCTGCCAGGGAATGTGCATGTTTTTGGCAATGTGAAATGGGAACATGGGTAGAAAGAATGAACGCATACAAGGAGAGGAAGAAAGATAAATGAGAAGCATTGTTGTCCAAGTCTTTGGAAAGTTACTCATCCTCCCTGATACTGTCTTTTTTTTTTTTTTTTTCCCCCACAGAGAAAGTGTCATAGAGTGAGAAAAGCAAAAGCTTTGGAATTAGACACATCTGTGCTTGAATCCTGGCTGTTTCAGTTATGATATTGGCTTAGGCAAGAAACCTAATTTCTTAAGCCTTAGTTTCTTAATCTGTGAAATTGGAGAAATAACACCTATCACATAGTGTTATTTTGAGTTTTAAATGAAATATATGTGCAAAGTGCCTAGCATAGGGTCTGGAATAGAGTCCTCCCTAAATAGTAGTTGAAAAAAAAAACGGCAAGGGGAGAAAATACAGCATCAGATATGGTAGACCTGGGCTTGCTTTATTTATCAATTTATTCAGCAGATATTTAAATCGAGCATCTGCTTTGTACCTAGAGACATGTGACATGCTGGACAAGAACATGTCTTCCTAGAGGTTAAAAGCGCAGATAGACAAAAACACATGCAAATATGAATAAATGAGAGAAGTGCACCAAGTACCATCACAAAACAAACAGTAGTGTGAATGGGGGAACAGCTTTATATAGGGTGGTCAGGGAAGGCTTCCTGGAGGAGGGGAGGTTCAAGCTGAGAACGAAAAATGATAAGAGCCAGCCATGTGAAGACTGGAGGGAAAGAGTGTCAGGCAGAAGGAAGGGTACAAGCCAACGTCTGAGACCAAAGAAACCCAAAGTGGCTGAGATGAGAGACCAGGGCCGGAGTAAGGAAAGAGACACACGTGTTAAGTATTGGCGGTCATTCCCAGGGAAAACTTCTCTTGAGGGTCTACTATTTCCCCCTGCCCCCCCCCCCCCAAATGCCACTTTGTAATAATGAGATTTCTCCTTTGGTTACGAGTCTCTCCTCTATGGGTTTGGAAACAAAATGATGCTCCTTTGTTGAAGTCAGGTGGTCTGCCTCTATTCGAATCATTGGCATTTGATTGTTAGTGTTGTTAGATGACAGAATGGTGTGCTTTTGTGAATGTTCTGTTGTTCTCCACGAGAACCACTGGCTCCATGACACAAGTCGCCTGGCTCTCTCCACGGGGGGAGATGAAAGGACTCACACTCTGGGGCTGGCTGGAATCTCCTGGAGGAAGTTGTGTTTCTCCCCTGCCCCAGGGCCCTGTGGGGGTTAGCATGCTGCCAGGAAAACTCCAGCTTTATTTCTTGGGCCCCACATCAGCCTGCCTCCACCTGAGGCTGAGAGGGGCAAGCTCCCTCTCCTCTGGGCAGAAACTGCCCATCCTCCCCCCGGAACAAGGTTGGTGGAAAGCTGCAAGGGAACTTTATTTCATTCACACCAGATGTAGGGTGGTTATCTTCGTTTTTCTGTTTTTCTTTTTTTTTTTTTTTTTTGTAGGCTTTAATTGACTTTATTTTTCTTGTATAAAGTATGTGGTGGCCACAGCGGGAGCCTGGGTCCTCTGCACGGAGACTCTGGTGTGTGGGTTGTTATAAGATGGTCAGCAAATCTGATAGGGAGACTATCGGGTGGTGAATGCAGTCTGTTTCCAGAGTCGGGGTGAGCTAGCTGTAAGTCTTGGGAATGGTGACGGAAGTGGCCTCGGTAAAGTAGCCCAGGGTGGCAGTGCAGTCCCTGGCTGAGAGGGGGCAGTCGTCTCTACCGACCCCCGCCAGTAGCTTCTCTGGCACAGGGGCTGAGGCAAGGCCAGTGCCCCTGGGGTCAGGGGTGAGGCGCCCCAGCACAGAGCCACAGCGGCTGGTCACCTTGCATGGGACAGTGGGGGGCTTGTCGATCTTGTTCCCCAAGTAGCCTCGCCACACTGGTAGATGGAAAGCTTGTCTGGAATCATGGCCCCATGGATGGCAGTGGCGACCTCTTTGGATCACTTAACACCCAGACCACCGTGTCCACAGTCATCTCCGATGGCAACAGATACCTTGAACCTGGTCCACTGGCCAGCACAGATCTGCTTTTTGCACCAGCATAGTCTTCAAAACCTCATCCTTGAGGGATGCCCCCAGGAAAAGTCAATGATCTCAGATTCCTGGATGGGCAGGGAGAAGAAACAGATCTCCTCCAGGGACTTGATCTTCATATCCTTGACCAGGCGGCTCAGCTTGGTGACAGGCATCCATTCCTTGTCTTTGGCCTACAGAGAAGCCACTGTGGTCTCCCATTCCATCACCCCTGGGACCCCCAGGCCCACCCACAACCTTGGTGCCATCTGACACTTGGTGTTTTCTCGAGAAGAAGCAGGGCAGTTGTCTTTGAATGGATGGTGGGCAGTGGGCGGGAAGGTAGGAGGAGGCCCGATCACACCACTTACTAGCTGAGTGATCTCAAGTCAGTAAAAGCAGGGAGGATATTCTCTGTCTCTTAATGTTGTGGGGAAGATAAAATTATAAAGCAACTGGTAAACTAGGGATTAATTTACTCCTCCTCTTCTACTTCCTGCCTTTCCTTCTCTTCTCTTCTGTCCCTCCTCTGTTCCCTCCTTTCTGTCCTTGATCATTGACTGTCTCATCGTGGGCACGTGCAGAGCCCTCAGGATGGTAGTGAAGCCCCCACAGTCCTTCTGACCACTTGTCAGAAGTCATGGCCAAGGGCTTGGGGAAGAATGTGGTCACAGTACAGATGGTTCCCAACTTAACGATGGTTCAATTTACAATTTTTCGGTTTGACTCTGGTGTGAAAGTGATCTGCATTCAGTAGAAACTGGGCTTCAAATTTTGAATTTGGATCATTCCAGGCTAGTGATATGTGTTAGGACACTTTCTTGT
The DNA here is from genome assembly GCF_011800145.1 of Mirounga leonina. Lineage (NCBI taxonomy): Eukaryota > Metazoa > Chordata > Mammalia > Carnivora > Phocidae > Mirounga > Mirounga leonina. The sequence continues at coordinate 8,435,974 of NW_023270615.1, read as the reverse complement.
GATGCTGGGCAGTGGCAGCCGCAGCTCCTGGTCAACCCCGCAGTCGTGAGCGTCAACAACCGATACACTGACAACCATTCTGTATCCATACAGACATTCTGTTTTTCACGTTCAGTATGGTATTCCAGAAATTACATGAGATATCCAACACTTTACTATAAAATAGGCTTTGCGTTCGATGACTTTGTCTAACTGTAGGATACCATGTTCTAAGCACGTGTTATGGCGGGCTCCACTAAGCTATGATGTTCAGTAGGTTAGCTGTATTAAATGCATTTTCGACTTAACAATATTTTCGTCTTATGATGGGTTTATCAGGACATAACCCCGCTGTGAGTTGAGGAAGATCTGAATTTAAAATCAAGTTGGTTGTGAGTTTTGGGGTGGCGGAGCAAGATGGCGGAGGAGTAGGAGACCTGGATTTCGTCTCCTCTCAGGAATTCAGCTGGATAGGGATAAAATCAAGTTGGTTGTGGCCAATTTCACCTAATTATGCTTTTTTCTCTGTTCCAGCGCCCCACCAGGCCTGTTCTTAATATATCATGACACTTCATTTGGTAGCATCTTTGGAAAATGAGGAGTTTCATATAAGTGAAACCTTAATTTGTTTTCCAGAAAACTTAAGCCCATCTCATTGTGACAAATTATACCAGAACTTCTCTAGGCTCAAAGGCACAGAAGGAAATAGGATGTGTAAGTGGTAATGGTGCAGAAGCAAGAATTTCCTTCTATGAGAAAGTCCCACCTGGAGAACTGTCCACATCTTTCACATTCAGGCCACATCCCAGGCCAATGACACGAGCCTCCAGGGGTGGGATCCAGGTGCCTGTTGTTTTTAAAGCTCCGCAGGTGATTCTAACACGTGGCTCATGTTGAAACCACTGCTGTGTGGTTTCTTAAGACCCCAAACCTCTATGTTTTTGTGGGTTATGTGTCTATGTTTCTATGAATTAAAAAGAGGGAGGAGGAGGAGCAGGAGAAGGAGGAGGAGCAGGAGAAGGAGGAGGAGCAGGAGAAGGAGGA
>NW_023270615.1:8317563-8434941 GCF_011800145.1 Mirounga leonina | reverse complement strand
GAGAAGGAGGAGGAGCAGGAGAAGGAGGAGGAGCAGGAGAAGGAGGAAACTACAATGGTGTGGCCACCAGAAGCCAATGCCATGGTCCACAAGGATGGGGGTAGGGAAGTGTGAGTCACGTCATTATGGAAATGAAGAAGACAGACCAGCTCCAGAGGGAGCCTGAGCTCTGGCCGCAGCTGATCACAAACCGTGGAAGTGGGCAGGAGAATAAAGAAAACGCAAGAGAGAAAAAGGCCAGATGAGAAAGAGAAAAAAAAGCAAATCCGATTTACAAGAAAGGAGACTGGCAGGCAGGACATTTAAATTCTCTTTGAGGGAGAAAATAACTAAGTAAAGCAGATAAAAATCAAAGATAAATGATAGAGATGATAGTGGCAGTGATCATTTTTATGCAGTGTATGTTTGTCCTCCCCGATTAGGATAATTTTCTCTGGTCAAGGTTTAGGTTTGGTGAAGGCAGAAAATAAATTGGGAGAATGGTCTATTGGGCGACACACGATCAGCATCAGGCTAATGGCCCCAGGGCTGAAATCTTGGGATTTGATGAATGTATTCATTGCCTGGGCATCACACCTAATAAGCAGCATAAATACTAATATAGATGGAAATGTGGGTGAATGAGTTCAAATGACAGGAGGTACTGTATACACATTGATTAGCACGGAAGAGAGAGCAGAGAGTATCTGGCTCTTGGACACCTGGCTTACAAATAACCTGTGCTCATCAATGGCCTCTCTAGCTCCTTCCCATTTAATTTCCCCTCGGCCCACACTGTGGGTCAAACCACAACAAAACATACAGGTTTAAGTACATTCTGTGGGATTGAAGCGATGGAAAGAAATACGTTGGGAACCACCTGTGTCCTTTGGAGCTGTAGTTTTCAAACTATAGTTCTATAGTCTTTGGTCAAATGAAGTGTTACTGGGAAGGGCTAGAGAACTCAGATAAATTTAAAACAGAGAAAGGGTAAGCCAGCGTCTGTTAAGCTTTTTCTCCTTGCATTTGGCCATGAAGGAGATGCTGGAAGAAGCAGAGCTTGGAAAAGATGTGAATATGAGAGTTGACATGAGATTTCCAAATAAGACTGGACAATCTATGTGATTGCTCAGCCCTTCTGACCCCCCCGCCCCGCCCCATATTTCCCCCTTCACTTGTTATACTGCCTTAGAATCCCCTAATCAATAATTCCTTCGGTTCCAGGGTGCCTGGGTGGCTCAGTCGGTCAGACCTGCCTTTGGCTCAGGTCATGATCCCAGGGTCCTAGGGATTGAGCCCCGTGTTGGGCTCCCTTCTCAGTGGGGAGTCTGCTTCTCCCTCTGCCTCGCCCCCTGCTCTTGCTCTCTCTCACTCTCTCTCTCAAATAAATAAATAAAATCTTAAAAAAAAAATTCCTTCGGCTCCATATGCATCCTCCGTCAGAAGCTTAAGTCGGTTACAGAGACCAAAGGGCTCTCAGTCCCACATCCATGAATATGAATTCAATAATACTGGCCTTCAGATTCCCAGGTAAGCTCATCTGCAGTAAGATCATGGTATTGTACCAGTTGGGAGATGGGCAATGCTAGAGGAATGAGATGGGGAAATTCTATTCGGGTGTCCAAAGAGGCTTTGTTGGGGGCAGGGGTGGGGTGGGCTCTGGGAGCAATGTTGCAGAGAAAGAGGGAACAGGTTCTAAAATGTTAATACATTAACAATTTTGTTGAGGGTCAATCCTGTCCCAGAGAAGGGGATGACAATCTTTTTCTTTGTAACTACACTTCTTGGTTTCCTGTTCTCAGTCTCATTATAGCAAACCAGAAGTTTGCTGTATTATTTACATGACTTTATGAAACAGTGGGTTCTGAGCTATAAATAGATCTTTGGATCACAGCCCATTTACAAGCTGCTGGCTTCCTGAAATGCATGATTGACTGTTTATCATGGAAGAGATTACATCTACAGAAACTGTTAATGAGAAATATGGAGGTGCACACATTTCAACAGTGCTCAGAGGTTAAATGTTCATCCAGATGGGGTATCTCTGAGGGACTAGAAGGAATGTAAGGCAGTGTTTATGGCTCCTGTGATCCAAACTTAGTTGTTGCCACGAAAAGGCATCTACTACAGTGGTTCTTAACTCTCTGGAGTGATTCATCCTGGGGGAATCTGAGAATTGGATGCATTCTTCCCATAATATGCTTATATGTACAGAATTTTGCATATATTTTCAGGGGATTCACAGAACTTAATGAAGACTTACTGCTTTTCTTAGACATGAGGCTAAGAACTCTTACTCTATTGAATTCAGGGAAAACACTAGTCCATGTATTCCTTTTTGTGGATAGTAATATTCCTATTTGAGAGTCGGCTGTAGGGTAGGGGTGGAGAATCCATCCCAGTGCTTCCAGAAACTAGTGCATTTAACATTTGAAAAGAGGATTCAAGAGCTTGTACAAAATACAGAAAGATGTATAAGGCATGGTGTTTCTCCTCAAGGAAAATTAGGTTTGGTTAGACTGGAGTATAAAAGTGGTGGTACCAATAATTGTGGCTGGAAAGGTAGACCAGATCCAGACCAGAAAGGGCCTTGAAAGCTACATTAAGGAGATGCAACTTAATTCTGAAGGCCAGTATGTTCCAACCTAATAGTCTTTCTGGTACAGTCCTCACTGTTTCACCATTTCTATATACCAACACTACAATCAGATTGTTTTCTTCAACTTGAGTCCCCTTTACAATTTGTGTTTATTTAGACTTACTATTCAAGGTTTTGTGTTTTGTTGTCATCATTTGTAATCTATATGCAAATTAATACATGCCTCTTAAAAATATTGATTTGCCTTCCTCCTGAAATAATCTCATATGCACTCAGTATTCCTCACTTTGGCAAACACTGCTAAGGACAGTGGGGGTTTCTGATTGGGGGGAAGGTTGTGTTAGGAGAGTTGCTCTTTAAGACGTGTCATTCCACAGTCAAGTGTCAGCTGGAACGGAGGGGCTGGTGGTGGTGTGGCCAAGCAGAGCCCGTTGGTCAAGGCAAACACGGTGAGACCCTGGCCTAGGAGGCAGAGTGGGAATGCATAGTGGAGGTAAGATGTGAAGTCTCTGTAACTCAGTTTAGAAAGGCCATCTTAGTTGGGGCACCTGGGGGGCTCAGTCGTTAAGTGTCTGCCTTCGGCTCAGGTCATGATCCCAGGATCCTGGGATCGAGCCCTGCATGGGGCTCCCTGCTCCGCGGGAAGCCTGCTTCTCCATCTCCCACTCCCTCTGCTTGTGTTCCCTCTCTCGCTGTGTTTCTCTCTGTCAAATAAATAAATAAAATCTTAAAAAAAAAAAAAAAGAAAGGCCATCTTAGAATTGACACTCAAGCCAATTGTTAGGTAAATTCTTTAGTACGTCAGCTCTTAAAGGGAATGCAATAATATGTTTATTTCTTGTATATTTATATTTTATTTACTGTATTGTTTTATTTTTCTCAGGAAAAGAGTATTTTCTGTGTTTTTCTATTGCCTCGAATCCACTGATAATGTTTGGTGACTATGGCTGGGAAAGGTCAGGGGCATTTCTGTTGGTTCTGAGAGAGTCTGAGACCTTGATAGTGAGAATGGAAGGCAACTGGGCATTTTCTGTACACTTCTGTGGACTCCTCCATTTTGTTTCATTTTTCTGGTTAGCTGAAAAATAGATATAATTCTCAGCCCATTGTTGTGCAGTTCAAATGACACAGGGATGCAACAGAACTTTGTCTATTATAAGGTGTTCTTCTACATTATATAAGATGAAAGAGGTTAGCATCATTATTAGCTGTCCTGGCAAGGAATTGTGTAAATGACGTTTCCTTCAAAATTTTTTTTTATTTCAGTGAATATTTTCCGAGAAGAACATAGAGTGAGTCAATCTCCAAATGGGGGGCTTCTAGTTAGTCTGATTAAAATACTATCCTGGACAAGAATAATTTCAGTTTGCCCTTGATGCAGAAGGATCAAGTGGCCTGGTCTTTGTGCTTACATTTTCCTTGTAGGCATATGATGGCTGCTACATAGGGGCATAAAGGGCATTCCAGAAATACCAACCAACGGTGTATTCTTTTTGTTCCAGGAATCTTGACGTCTAATAGATATTTGTTCAGATTACTCCAGAAATGAGAGAGAAAATGGGTTCCTACTTCAAAGTCATTTTTAACATGGTCATACCTGGTATTTAGAATATGTTGACATATGGTGGGAAGTGCTCAGTCCTTGCAGAAAGATGCTATTGGTTCAAGTTCTAAAGTTGCTACTAACTAGCTGCATGACTCTGGGCCTGTCACATAAGTCCTTGAGTTTTGGTTTCCCTCTATAACATGGAGATACTAATAGTGACCTTAGCAAGGTTCATTGTAGTATCAAATAAGATGACATGAAGATGATCTTTGTTAAATATGAAGCACTATATCGACATCATCACCACTGTCGTCATCATTGTTACAATGAAAATATCTATTGAGTGTTTATTATGTTATCTGCATCCATTAACTTATTCAATTCTTATAATTAATCTCATAAATGCAATTATTATTATCTGGAGGAAAAAACAAAGGCATCTAGAGATTAAATAGTCTGTGGAATGACATGCATTAAATAGCAAATCTGGGATTTGAAGCCAAGCAAATGGATTCCAAAACCTGCATCATCCTTATTCCTAGGAAGTGATATTCTAATCATCTAAAAGAGTTTCAGAACTTTAGGGGCACCTGGGTGGCTCAGATGGTTAAGTGTCTGCCTTCAGCTCAGGTCATGGTCCCAGGGTCCTGGGATCGAGTCCCACATCGGGCTCCCTGCTCTGCGGGGAGCCTGCTTCTCCCTCTCCCACTCCTCCTGCTTGTGTTCCCTCTCTCAGTATGTCTCTGTCAAATAAATAAAATCTTTAAAAAAAAAAGAGTTTCAGAACTTTCAAAAATCAACCTGCACCCCACTGTGTGTTGAGAACACAATATGGAGAACATTTTTAAGGGAGCAGTACTTCTTCTGCATCTTTTTCCCATGATCTCATTTAAAATATTTAGATTTAAATTATGTTAAGATGACATTTAGATGAATTTAAAAGGAGTTAGGTACAATTCAGCATCTATCTCAAAGAGCATTTCTATTTCTCTCCAAACATTGTGTTGGAGAGAACTGTTTTTTAAACTTGATACATGACTCTATGACTTTCAGCCATTTGGCCTAAAAAGCCTTTTCCTTTGCAGCTTGAAGAGTGTTCTTCCCTCATGACCTTAGGAGTCTACTGTGCTTGTTTGGGCATTGGTGTTCAACAGGGAAGACATTGGGAGGTTACGTCTGTGTTTCCTCTTGTCTGTACTCTCTGTCCATTAAGATGAGCAAAGAGGGGAGCTGGAATGTAAAGGTGGGATGACAAGTCTCTGAGGTCAAATTGTGCCTCACTGACAATTTTAGCGACGACTACGAAAACACAAGGGCAAGAGTAGACATCTGTGCTTACACTCAAGTTAGTCTCTGTAGTTACTCGTAGAATAAATGTAATTACAGTGAGAAGTCATCCAGTGCTTCCTAGAACCACACACTATGCCAACATTCTTTACCCATGCTAGAATGCTGAATTCTCTCAGTAACTCAGGGCCATAGAGTAACTGGGGTCTTCAAGAACATTTCTTACATGATGCTGAGACCCTAACCTGCCAAGTAACACTCAGCCACCGGCGCATGGTATTAAGAATCTGACAAGCATCAAATTTTCCAAGCAAGGAACATCTTGGACTTTGTGGTCCTTCCCTGGATATAATAGGCCTGTTGGTAAAAAGAGAAGAAACCTCTTTGTTTAGAAGTCATGTTTGCTTGGTTTTTATGAATCTGTGAAAAGATGGGTAGAAAGTTGCCCCTCAGTTTCCCAAATGTGGCAGAGATTGTGATGGGATATGAGCATACATGTTAACTATACCCTCATAAGGAAACACATGTCCCTGCACTGAAGGTAGCAGTCTTGGGCCTCCAGGGTCTCATCAGTAGGGCACAGACAACACTCCTCTGTTGCCCTCCCTAGTATCTCTGGGAGATTCGCCAGTTCTGGAGCCTGGGACTGTCAAACAAGAAAAGGAAGCCATGTGAGTGACATCTGGATACTGCTCAGCCTTGTCCTTGGCAGAGTATGGATGGAGGGCATGTGAGACCCTCGGGCCAATCTTGATCTTTTGGTCTATTGTGATATTTGTCTCATTGTGTTCCTTTAACATTTTTTTAAAAAGATTTTTTTATTATTTATTTGACAGAGAAAGAAAGCACAAGCATGGGGAGCAGGAGGGGGAGAAGCAGGCTTCCTGCTGAGCAGGGAGCCCGATGTGGGGCTTGATCCCAAGACCCTGAGATCATGACCTAAGCCAAAGGCTTTACTGACTGAACCACCCAGGCGCCCCTCATTGTGTTTCTTTAAAAAAAAAAAAAAAAAAAAAAAGGATCAAAGTATAATCTGTACCAAGAGGAGGAAGTATGGCCAATCCTAGAACACATGGGTATTATTAGCACTCCCCCTTAAAGTGGATAGTCCTGGGGCTTCATGGAGTTAAGTCACTTGAATGATGAAGCCAGAATTGGGATCCCGGTTTGTCTGCTTCCAGAGCTTGCTAACCACCACATGAGCATACCGCCCATAACTGAAGCAGATGGTCCTGAATCAAACCTGAGTCCATAAACCAAATCTATGACTCCCTAAGGAGATGTAACACTGCATTAGTGGAGATTTTAAGGCAATTTAATGGATATTAAATACGTATCTCTCCTCTAATGTATATTCCTCTGAATTCATTCATTTGCTCGTCTATTAAATAAAGATTTATTGAGTGTTTGCTACGTATATGCTGTGCTACTGAGGGATAAGGGATGAGTGAGTGCAGGGAAAACAGAATAATGAATTAGACACAGATTCCGCTCTCAGGAGCTTACATGAGAAGTCAGAGATATACGTAAATGACTTAAGGTATAAATGATGAGCACCACAAGACAGTTGCAGATAAAGGAGTGCAGTGTATTCTAGGGGTGTGTGTGGGGGTGTGTGGGTGTGAACGCGTGCATGCACACGTGTGCATTCGTGCGCACGTATGTGTTTGGCAATTGGTTATGGCGAATGAGAGAGCTCTAGGTTTGAACAAATGCAGGGAAGCAGGCAATAAGAAAATAACTGCAAGAAGACTGGTTTAGTTAGCATGAAAGGTCCATAAAACAGTGGTGGAATTTAAGACCGGAAATAGAAGCAACGCGTTACACCTTCCATGCAGAGAGCGATGCCATTGGTTCTGTGCTTTGGTAGGAAGTAGCTGGCATTACTGAGCAGCAGGGGCCAGGAAACCACAGCTTGTGGTCACATTTGGCCCATGGGCTGTTTTTCGATGGCCAGCAAGTAGGGAATGGCTTTGAGATTTTGAAGCGTTGTTTAAAAACAAATAAGCACATAAACAAAGAAACTATGTGACAGAGACATTCTGCAGCACACAAAACCTGAACGTTTGCCAACCCCTCAGCGTATAGAACAGATTGCTGGAGGGTACTGGATTAGGGGACACCAAATTACTGGGGGACAGCAATAGTCTAGACAAGGAAGACGAGGAGGGTGTGAGTGACAGCGTGAAGTCTGGAAACGCAGGAACCCGGAGGGAGACAAAGCTGGATATTTGTGCACTTGGGAGTTGTCTCAAAATGAGACCTGAAATTCGAGTAGTGAATGCAAGGGGAAAGAGCCAAGGATCGCTCTTTGATAAGTGTCTGTTTATAGAGTGGGGAGGAAGAAGAGGAACAAGCAAGCCCGCTGAGCTAATATCATTGCTTCCATTTGTTCCATTAGCACATGCTCTATGCCCTTGGCTGATATTTGCCTCAAGGTGCCCTCCTCCAGTGAGAACGTGACGATACTGAGATGCTCCCCCTTCGGCTGCTAGGACAGAACAGGGAGCTACTCCTTCAGTTTCGCCTCTCAGGCTATGTGTCCATCATCTTCCAAATACAGCTCGATCCCAGGTCCCCTCTAATTCTCCCCAAGCTGCCTCTTCTCTGTGTCCCTGTGGCATCCCTGGAAGCTTCTTGATTGATGAGGTTTAAGGAGAAATCAGTTTATTTCTCCCCTCCCCCCGTACATCCTGAATTGATGGACCGGATAAGCATCCTTAATAGTCTAGTTGCAAAGTTTGCTTCTACACTTTAGAATCACTACCACACAGGAGAGCTAACTGTAGGAAAGGAAGGAGGACGCTCGTGTGGCCATACCATAAAGACTGTGACATGTACTGCAAAGGCCCCCAAGAGGCCACCAGGAGACTACCAAGGTTTATAGCAATTGTAGGGAGCAGGAGAGGTGACTGATGTCCCTGGAGGCCTATCTGAGTAAGAGCCAGATGACTCCACTTTGGGAGGGTACGGAGAAGCACCAGACCCATGAGCAGAGGGACGGGTAAGTGAGAGGACCCAGGCAAGCAAAGAGGGGAAACAGTCTGGACTCTCTGTGAGGCACAGGGCAGAGAAAACTGCACTCAGCTACACTCTGCCTCCATGGAGTTCAACTCTGACGAGCAAATTATGGAGAAGGTTGGTGTTCAAGTTTGAGATGAATGAAGTGATGGTGGTGAGTGGAGGAGGGAGGGCAGCTGTGTTTGCAGGGATGTGTGTGTGTATTTTAAAGTCTTGGATTTGGGAGCAGCGTACGTTCTGGATGCAGACATGACTCCCAGGTGTGACTGACAGGGGGCGGCAAGGTGGCCCCTGTGGGGGCCGGCAGCTGAGAGAGGACAGCAGATGGGAGGAGACGTCAGCGTGGAAATGGAAGGTGGCAAATGAGTCTCTAGACTTTCTAGGAAATTTACAGGACTGCTGAAATGGGTAGTTCTGGTAAGTTTTCATGGTTGGCATTGGGGAAACTGTTAGCACGCGGTCAGCAGGAAATCCGTCCTACATGCAGCAGGCTCTGGGGTTCATGCGCCCCTTTGGAGCTGGAGGAAGTGTTTGAACTGAATCTCCTCGTGGCTGTGAACCCCATCTGTGCCCTGGGTTCTCTATATATACAAGGTGGCCAGACTACCTGGGTCTATGGACACTCAAGGATTAGAGATGGAAACTTTCACACCAAACCTGGAAGGGGCTGAAGGTTCTCACAGAGGTCATGTGGATGCTTTCTGGACATGGGTCTTGCTTACTGGAATCAAGTCCTGTTTTCCTAAATGTTCGGTTTCTCAAACTCAGAAACTGCCTCCTTCCCCTGCTCCCCTCCCTCCTGGGAGTCTCAGTGAGCCTGCCACAGTCCTGGGCACAGGGACACCATCATGAGCAAGAGGGCTCCAGACCACGCCTGGAGGAGCTGAGGGTCTGGTGGGGGAACTGGCTGAGAGCGACTCACTCCAGCCCCTCCCTACCCTATCTGCCTCCCTGTGGTTGAACCTTTCAGGGTCTGGTCCTGGCATCCCTCTGAAGGAGAAGTGCCCCGCCCCCCCAGAGTCCCCAAAGATAATCATTCCAGGGTGCCCACACAGACTTGAGGTGGTTCAAAGCCTGAGTGAGGCTTCTGCTCAGGTTTAAGCTGTTCTTTTAACTTCCCCTGTCAGCAGGCAGGCTCAAGTGACCTCTGAGGATAGTCTCTGCTTGCTGAGGTGGGCAGGGAATCTGCTCAGAGGGGGCTCAGTGAGACAATATCTGATAAGAGCGTTTCCCACAGTGATGAAATACCGCGGTGTTGAGTCCTGCCTCCTCATTTACTAATCCGTTTGCATCTCCTCATCTGTCAGGTGAGGATAATGATCCTACCTCTCTCCTTGGGACATTTGTAAAGATGGCAGCAGTTAATACATGTAAAGATTTAGCATGCTGCCTGGCACATGGCAGTACTCGTTAAATGTTAACTCATGTTATTTCTGTTCACTCTAACAGAAGGTCTCTGTGATGATGCCACATTTGCAAGACACTTGCACCAGATGTAAGAAATATTTCAGTAGTTATTGGAGGACACTTCAGAAGCTACAGAAGTTTCCAGCATTCCGTGGGCACGTCCCTCCCTTTTCTACCTGCATGGATTAGCATGTGAGCATAGCAGTCCTGTGTCACTAAGATACGTGACAATAAGCCCATCAGTGATTCCCTACTCCCAAGCAAAGGGAAGCCCTGAAGGGAAGTATTTTCCAGGAAGAAACCTATTTTCTCTCCTCGACTCATTTGGTGGAGGCAATCGGAAGCATTGGGGTGAGCTTAAGGAGGGTGCTGAGGCCTGGCTGCACACACTTAATTAAATCTGGGCAGAAAAAGCAGTGTCTTAGCTACTGAGGGGAGGAGGCTACAGGAGCCAATGGAAACTGAGGAACGTTACGAGCTTGGCTGGAATAAAGAACAGTTGGTGTGTGATTCAAGAAAATGTTTCGATGGACAAAGGGAATATGGAGGGGACTCTGCCACGCATGGGAAACACTATTTACATACCAATTCCTTCTTCTTCATGCACTCCATGAGGATGATGAACAGATGCTGGGCTTGGGTCCGAGTGTATGTGAAAGTCTTCTGGATGGTCACCAGCAGCTGGTCTCTCAGAGATTCATTGATAAGTCTGCAATTAGAAACAATGTCAACCACAGGTCAACCCAGCTCCTCTTCAGAACATGTTCCTGAGAAATATTCTAGAACACAGGAAAGCACTGTGGGGATTGATTTTAAACAGGAGTTATTTCTTCCTGTATTTTTCTGGCCACAGTTATTTCAACTGCGATAATTAAAAAAAAAAATGCACTTAAAAATAAATCCATTTTAATGTCTCAGAACCTAAAAGAGTAGTCAGAAGATGAATTTGGTTCTTTTTTTTTTCTTTTTCTCTTTTTTTCTTTTATATGGCATGTGTCTAATACCCTGTTCCTCAAATGCCGTTATCAAAGAAAGCCTTACTCATTAGCATCTTGGTAAAAATTTACTGCATTACTTATATGAAGATTTAATTTTCAACTTCATCTCTAATTGTGGGGGAAAAGCTTCCATCTCAGTAATTTGAGCACCAATGAGGAGCAATGGGACTTACGTTTCTTCTAAGACCATTTCCTGTAGGTGGTAACTTATCTGACCTATGATTCAGGTCATCATTTATGTCAAGCATTGGCTCAGCCAAAAAGAGTCCGATTCAGAGGAGGTCTAATATGGACTATTTCAGTAAGAGAGAGCTTTTGTGCTATAGAAGAATGAGGGAAAGCAAGGGAGGTACATGATACCCAACCACTGGCCTGTTGCCTCTCGAAGCCGAACCAGCTAACTTTTAACTCTGCCCTCACTAAATGACCTGGTGAGAACTGGGTTATCTTTATTAGCCATCAGGGGATGAAAAATCACTTTACTGTTCATAGATTCTGTCCAAAATCAGGAAGATAAAACTTCTTTCAAGGACCAGCGACAAAATTACCATACTTTGCCTAGCATTTTATGGTTTTATCATTTTTTCCCCATAATTGAAGAACCAGAAACTCTTATCTACAACAGTAAAATATAATTATTTCATTTGGTGCTCATGGGAACCCTGTAGGCAAAAGGTCTGTACAATTTAAAAGGGAAGGGTATTTTAGCTGGAAAGAGCCAGATGCTTAAGGTCATCAGCAATTAAGTGGCAGAGCTAAAACCAGAATCTAGGTCTTCTGATTCCTTGTCCAGTACTCTTTCCATTACACCACTGTCTCTCATTACACCAAGTGCACTATACCTTGGCCTCTCTTCCTCACTGTGGCTACTTGAGAAGCAAATTATAACATATGCTTTAATGTGAAAGCATAACGAATTTTGTTGCTTCAAAGAAAGCAAGATGGGAGGCTTGAGGATAACCTTTTGTGCCCCAGGATTGTGTGAAGATCACCTGAACCCACTAGGTTGGACAATATGGTTCCCTAAGCTTTGGGGAGGGTGCATTCCTCATGACAGAATCATACCAAGGGTCCTGGAATGTCACGCAGCTCGATGGAGGATTGGGTTATGCCTTCTGCCCTCCAGGAAGGTTTATATCATGAATAGTTAGAAAAAGAGAATGATCCAGATGAAGTTGAAAAATAATACCAGATCCTCTCAAGATTACTAAATTATTCTGGACGACTCTGTGGCCTTAGGTGTAAACCAATCTGAAACCATTCATTCACTTACTCGTTCATTCAACAATTGCCTAGTGATGTCTATTTCGTGCCAGAGACTGTAGTGCCTGCCAGGGCTACAGGGATAGATGAGAGACACACTCTCCCAGCCTTCAATGAGCTTACACAATGGTGGAGTAGGAAGATTGGAACTAGCAATTTAACTGTGATTGGTAGTGGTAAAGAAGTAGAGAACTTGTGACAGTTGAATATAATCTAATCTAGGTGGTACAGCGAAGACTCCTCTGAGGAAGTGCTGTTTAATCTGAGACTTGAAGAATAAAAGAGCATTAGCACAGGGGCGGGGGGGAAGCTAAGTAAGAGCATTCTTGGCAGATGAAATAGTGTGAAAAGATGAAAAGCCCAGTTTTGAGAAAATAAGGTCAGTATGCCTAGAACATGGAGAACAAAAGCAAGAGTGGAACAAGATGGCGCTGCAAAAGGGGTGAGTACGGATAAGATCATGGGGGACTTTCGAGATGGTTAGAGACTTTGGATTTTATCCCACAGGTAGTGAGAAGCTGCTGGAGAGTGACATGATCCCATTTGTGTTGCCAAATTTCCTGAAGGGTCAAGACGTGAGCACTCTACTTGACAGGCAACCCATGTGGATGGGTCTAGAGAGTTTTGCAATATTGAGTGTACATAAATGTTGTACATGATTAACAACACAAGAAGAGACTCTCCTCATTAGCCACTTGATAGATCCAATCATTCATCTGCAGGTGTTTAATTTTGATAACAGCTCGAGATTTGTTTTCCATTGCTAACGATCTGTAGTGAAATGCCAGTTCCCTGAGGTCATTAACTGTTCGGAGGATCTGTCTGTTATTTGTACGTCGTCTATCACTTTGTAAAAATTGAGAAATCATGTGAAACTTAGTTTATTGTGAGCTTTGTTAGTGAGGAGAACTGAAAGACATTGAAGATGTCTTTATACTAAAAAGTATAAGATCTTTATTTTGCAACTGAATGAAGTTGTGCCTTTGGTTAAATCATTTAGCAACAAACACCCAGAATTCTACTTCTAGAAGTACAAGGATTCTCTAGATTGGTGTTTTCTAAAGTGTGGGGTGCCAATCACTGATAGAGCAGAGTGGTTTTAGGTGAGACAAAGATGATTTAGTCTTTCCAAAGCATTAAGTTATACTCATTAAACATTAAATAACTATTATTCTGGCTTTAGTTCTTTTACTTTCCTGATTGCATCAAGAGGAAAATCACATTTTTGATGTTTCTTTGGTTTTATTAGCTCATGAGCATTTGTAAATCTCCCCCTTTTGGCAAAAAAATAACAGGTATTAGGTCCCATGCTTTTTGCAGAAAGAGTTTAAGAACTTTTAAAAGAAGATCCTGTAAAGCATTTGATGTGTTCAGAGCACTTCATGGTTTAGGACATACAATGGGATCATATCATTTGATTTTCACATCAATCTGAGAGAGAAGTAGGTATTAATTCCATTTTGCAGAAGAGGAGGCTGTGGCCAAAGAGACCAAATGATTTGTACAAGACCAAATGAGGTTGATGATCTTGGTGCTTGAGCTGAGTCTGCTGAATTCAGCCTTCCATTGTGGTGCTGCTTTTCCTGTTTGAAACCTCTAAATATGTCTTTTAGTTTCCTAATCATCTGCACTGGAAGTAGAAATTTAAGTATATTTGTTTTAGGAAATTGTTCTTCCTTTTTGTGATAGAACATCTGAAGGAAATCTGAAGATACGGGGAAGAGTGAGGACAATGGCAAAGTGCATTTAGTATGTTGAAGATTCTATCGCTTCTCATTTCCTCACAAGTATTTGCTAAGCTGAATGATATGTTTTCTGTTTGGCACAAAGACTTCCCCTGTCTTCTCTAAGGACCTTTTCTTACTTTGTGACCATATTTTGTAGGATATTGGGAAGCCTGCTTTCTTGAAATTATTGCTTTCCTAGCTCTTCCCGTTTTTTTTTCCTGCACAACACTGGAAGGATTTAAAAATCTTGACCGTGATATTTGATCACCAGCAAAAAATAGAAATAAGCCCATTTTAGATTTCTTTTTATGGCACAAGAATAGTGACTGAGAATTTCTTGACATCAAAACATGGTCAGAGTATTATATAAAATTTTCATTTTAGAATTGGGTCTTTGACAAAATGGTGCCTATTTACAGAAACTTAATTTGTGGCTCCATATGGACCAATGCTATTTTTGGTATACCTCAAATTAGAATGTTTCTTGATTTAGGAAGGGTAGTCATTGAAGTGAGGAAAATCTCCATACTATGGCATTTGTGTTTCCATTTAAATGCTGAACTTTGATCTGGAGCTTTTTGGATGAGTCACAGAAGTATCTGAAATAGGTCAACGTTCATCCAGTGCTCAGAGTAACCAAAGGAACTTCCCACACTTGGCTACTCTCATTCTGTTCAAAGGGTAGCAATACAACCCACGTGTGCACACTTTTCTCGGAATGACTTTAATTACCTGTCATATCAGAGTTTTGTTCCTCGATTTAAAAATTAGAAAATGCATTTAGAATTGAATGGGACGCGAAGAGCTAGACTTAGGTTAATGGCTTTCATCAAGGAGCGGAGCCCTTCTCCTGCCCTCCACACATGCTCTCAGTTCATTTATTCAGATACAATATGAGAAAATTTTACCTATATAAATAAAGATCATTAATAGTACCGCATTTTGGTACTTAAAAGACATCATTTCCCAGAGAATCTCTAACACTCTAAAGAAAAATAAAATTTTGTCATTTGCTTCATGCCAAAGCAAATTACTACATGTAACCTCAGGAGACAGAAAGGTTACATGTCTTGCCTAAGGGTCACAGAGAATGGCATTTTTCTTCTCCTCATCCTCTCCCCCTCCTCCTCCTCCCATCCCCCTCCTCCTCCATTTCCTCCCTCTCCTCTTCTTCCTCCTTCTTCTCCTCCTTCTTCTTGGTTAGTAAAAGTTACCCCTTCCTCCCAAGTGCTATGACTGTGGGGTCACAAGTAACAGCACGATTCTTCCCGGAGAGGGAACCCACATTGTGGATAAAAACCATCACAGTCACCAGGGTTAGGCTGTCTGGAACAAAGCTGTCACTTGCTAGCTATATGATCTCGTGCAAGCTGTTTAGTCTTTCCATGTCATGTTTTTCATGTATGTAAAATGAGAATTATAAGAGTGCTTATCTCATAGACTTGTGAATATTTAATGAGTTAATCTTTGTAGAGGGCCTGATGCGTAGCAAGGTCTATGCAAGCATTTGTGTTATTAAAACACAGTCCCACACAGCTCCTGGCTCACTGACATTCCTTCTTGTTCAGTAGCATGGCCAGTGGCTGGGGTCTTTGTGTGCAATACAGAAATCTCTCCTGGGACCAACGGTGCTCTGCATCCTTGCTCAGCCCAACAGTACAAGGCCACTCCCAAACCAAGCTGGAGAAAGAACTTTCCCATTTCAGAGAGGCCAGGGATCACCAGCTCTTTCTTATGTTTGGGAAAGAGGGATACATAGCAGATTTAGGAGGCTTCATTATCTGTGAAACCTTGCAAACCCTCCATGCAGTCTTCTGCACATCTATTTATTTATTCATTCAACAAACAATACTGGTGCCTACTATGGGCCAGGCGCTCTGCTAGGGGTAGAGAGATGAATAATATTTAGTTCTAGCCTCAAGGAACTCATAGGGCTGTAAGCCATATATTTTGGTAATAATAGGTAACACACCCTCAAACTTAGTGATGTAACAGAGCATTTTTTTTTTCAATTGTGTTGATTTTGTGGGTCAGGAATTGAGGCAGAGCACAGTGGGGATGACTCATGGCTGCTCCGTGAGAGCTGGGTCCTCAGCTGGACAGGATGGAATGGCTGTATGTCTGGGGCTCCAGTCTTCTCTACGTGGCATCTGTTGGGGATGCAAGGACTTCTTTGCTCCACTGTCTGGTACCCAGCCTGGGATGGCTGAGAGAACTGAGGACTGGCTCATTGTTCTTTCTGGTGGTTGCACAGTGGATGGACTTCGTACACAGCAGCTGGCTTCTCTCAACTTGAGGATTCCAAGAGTGTGTTTGAAGAGGCCCAGGCAAAAACTTCAAGACTTCCTCTGATTTAACCTCACAAGTCCCAGAATGTCATTTCCTTACATTCAATTAATCAAGCATGTCTAAGAGTAGCCTGGGTTTAAGAGGAGGGAGGGACTCCATCTCTTGGTGGAAGGAAAGCAGGAATATACAGAGAAGGAATATATTGATGGTGGTCATCTTGGAGACCAGCAAATCCATCAAGGGATTCTGTTCAGATGAGACATTATAAAGCATCAGTCTTTTCCACAGTTTAATGATAAACAGCCTCAGCTGTCTTACTTTGCGTTTTTTCTTTTAATAGCAGATTATGAAAATCACCCTTTTCCTTAAAAGTGATAGTCTAACCACTCAGAAGTATTTTCAAAATGTTATTACTGATTTGAAGCATAGAACCTGCAAATATTTTCTCTTTTGCCTCAGTGGCCTATTTACATTTATTTAGCATATACTATGTACCAGGTATTTCTTTTAGGTCTTGGGCATCGGCCGGAGCCTTTTTTCCAGGGATACCATCACCATACTTTGTCCCTATCAAATGCAGCGTGCAAGGGACATCTTCAGTCAAATGTGTGCATGCTTGGGTCAGCCTTAATGCCCAGCTTAAGTCACCACCAAAAACAGTGGGGTGTTTTCTTGGTGCCATCATCTTGCCTTGAGGTCTGTTTAGAGAAGAAAAGCAACAACAAGCACCTGCCAAAAGCTAGAGAGAAATTTTGACTTACTAATGTATTGTTCCAGTTTATGTTATTCTTTTTTTTGGCGGGGAGTGGCAGAGGGAGAAAGAGAGAGGGAATCTTAAGTAGGCTCCATGCCCAGCACAGGGCCCGATGAGGGGCTCGATCTCATGACCCCAAGATCATGACCTGAGATGAAATCAAGAGTCAGACGCTTAACTGACTGAGCCACACAGGCACCCCCAGTTTACATTATTCTTGATCTACCTTTGTTTGGGCCCTCCTCATATCTTACTCAGATGGTACTAATAGACTACTAATTGCTTTCTTTTCTATCCTCCTTTAATCCATTCCACACATTTGATTGAATGCTTGTTCTACAAAGCAAAGATGATTCCATCACATCCTTCTTAAAACCCTGCAATAGCTTCTCATCACCAGTAAGATAACATTTCAACTTCTGATTTTTCTGGAGTTTGTATGTTGCTCATCTGAAAATTCAGCTGAGGGATCTGAACTTTGGAATAAATTAACTGATAAAATTTAGGAGCCACCATTTTGTAGATGAAGGGTCTGGAACCTGCAGTGGGAAGTTAACTTGCTAAAGATTATATACCTGAAAGCATCAGAGCCAAACTTAGAGGACAAGAGAGTCAGGAAGGAAGAATCTTTGATAATGAACTACACTAACCTAAATATGTAGGCTCAACTCAGTGTGGTTATGTAAAGTTAGTGATTTGTTGTTTAATGACTAGATACAAGTGGAGATTTCTTCTGTTTTACCCCTGAGACAGGATGTTCTTTATCTTATGTGTGAGAAGACTGAGACTGAGTAACGTGGTCCCAAGGATCCAATTTTTCCCCAGAATTACTCCCCAGCTTCTCAGATGCCCAAAGTTCCTTTTAATTAATTGAGAGGCCAACAAATATTTTGCTCAACAATTGGAAGCCCTAAGAGCAACTCTTAGGTTAAGTGATATGAATGGGACCCAGGGAAGTGACCAATAGATGGGATGGGATGGGGAGGGACTTACTTTGCCCAGCTTTTTACTGAAGATCAACTCCAGATACAAATGCCTTCTATCAGCTAAGACCTGTGAAAATAGTACCTCTAATCTTGTTTTAATATGTAGCTTAGAAAAGTGGTTCACCTGGGCTTTTCCTAAGGGTTCTATCTAGTAATGCGAGGTAGTGAGAATGATTTTGGAGAAGCTGCCTGTAATTGGGAAGGATGCACACTTGTGGATGCAATCTGTTCAAAAAATTTCATTTACCACTACCCACAGAGGGAGCATTTCTTATTTTTGTTCACTTTCTCCTTATTTTTTTTTTTACTTTTTTTAAAATTCACTCTAGAATCTTGAGCTAGATATGGTAAAACAGAAGGCGCAGATACACATACAAAAGGAAACAGAAGGGGGGGTGATGCAGTGGGGTTGAGCGTTGTAAGGAGGGGCCCTCAGTACCTATTAAGATTTGGGCTGGGCATTTTATGTGTGGCATTTCATGAAGACAGATTAATCCAAGAAAATCCTAACTAGATTAACTCCTTGGATGCATGGATGATGACACGTGATATTACTTATGTATTCTCTTTTCTCAGTCTTCATCAAGGACCAAGGTGCTGAAGATAGAAGCTTTGCTACTATCCCCTTACCTTGATTCCCTTCACCCTTCTCTTTTCCCATAGCATATCACTTTCTAAAGTATTATACAATGTGCTTATCAAGTTAATTACTTATTATCTATCTGATCCTGCCAAAATGTAAGTTCTGTGACCACATTTTTGTCTATTTTCTTGACAGGTGTATTTTTGCCAGTGTCTAGAAGAGTGCCTGAAACATAGTAGGTTTTCAAAAAATATTTGTTGAGGGGTGCCTGGGTGGCTGGGTCGGTTAAGTGTTTGACTCTCGATTTCAGCTCAGGTCATGATCTCAGGGTTGTGAGACTGAGCCCCACATTGGGCTCCATGCTCAGCGGGGTTCAGCTTGAGATTCTCTCTCTCCCTCTCCCTTTGCCCCTCCCCCAGCTCATGCGCTCTCTCACTCACTCTCACTCTAAAATAAATAAATAAATCTTCAAAAAAATATTTGTTGAATGATTGAACACACAATGTCAGTTGGATGAAAGAATGTAATTTAAAAAACGAAGGGAACAATGTCCAATCACATTGAAAATCCGTCAGACACTCAAGGGGTCCCCGAGGGGTGGAGCTCAATTACATAAATACTACAGCTATGTTCTCCAATATGGGAGCTGTTAGCCACATGTGGCAATTCAAATTTAAATTAAGTACAGCTAAATAAATTTAAAATTCAAATCCTTAGTCACACTAGCCACAGTTCAAGTGCTCAGTGGCTATCTGACTGGGCAGACAGAGGACATTTCCATCATCACAGAAAGTTCTATTGGAAAGCAGTGCTCTTGAGGCAGACAGGGCTGCCAAGCTCTTTACCTTGGGCAGAAACTAGCAGGACATGTAGGTGAAAAAATCCTCAGCAGTGTTGGCTGTGTCTCTGTAATTTCTCTCCTTTCCTTCTTTTGGGTATGAACATACCCAAGAGTGAAAACTGTTATGTGTTGCCAAAGCACACAGGGACTGCCACATGGTCAGGTAGCTTCTCTGCTGCCAAAATTGAAGGGGAAAACACATCCTCTGTGTTCATTCCAAGTGTAATCCCATCAGTGACCATTGCATGTAGCCAGGCAGGAGGAATAGTGGGATTTTTATTGTTTTAGGCCCTCCATAAAAGACAGAATCAGAGCTGGACTTAGATGTATGAGCTTCTTGGGCAGGCAAAAGCACTGGCACCTCTTTAACTGACATATTTTAAAGGTTGGTCTAACATTTATTCAGAGGAGAAGTTCACCTGCACGTGAGAGAAGGGGGGAAGCTGGAAGCTGTTGTTAACAATCACTCAGCTCTGGGGCAAGCAAGCCTCCTGCAGTTACTGGTCTCATCTTCCGAGAGGCAATACGGTGTAGCTGTAGTTTCCAGCCCCAATGTCCTTGGACAGACCACTCCCTAGTGGTGATGTCGAGCAAACTTCCTAATCTTTCTGTCCTCAATTTCCTTATTTATAAAATGGGGATAATTATCGTAGCTACCCTAGAGAGTGGATGACAGACTGTATTTAGATCAGGTTCTTGCATGCAGAAGCTTTAAAAAATATTCAATTTTTCAAGTATGCTTTTGGGAAGAGGGTCAGAGGTGTGGGGGAAAGGGTGAGGCAAATCTCAACTCTCTCTCAAAGTAATTTGTCAAAGATTCCTTCTAACCCCATATTCTACTCTATGAGATCTGGGAGCAAGTATAATTTTATTTTTTTCAGATGGATTAGTGATGGACTAATTCCTCGCAGTTTTTAAATTATTCTTTCTTATAAATTATCCATGGATAACTGCTCAGTTAATCTGTCCCTCAGTCCAGCTTCAAACAGTACCCCACAACAAAGAGCCTCTTGTTTTTGATATCCTATGTATTATGCCTGTAGGGAAAGACTCATATTGTCAGACAGTTTAGACTGATGTGCTTCACAGTGTTGATGAAACATGGACTATTTCCCAGACATCTTTTAGGCAGATAAATTTCTTATTTTGCCCTTGGCTTCATAATTCAATGTGCTATTTGATGACTGCTTGGTAGTGATATATGGGGTTATCTATAACACTTGGTCTTCACTCCAGAATAAAAGTAGCCATCCATGGCATGTTGACTGTACATTTCTTTCTTTGCATCATTGTTAATCCACCACAGAAATCTTTCTGCTGAGCCCATATGTGGCCTCAGACTCATTCTCAACACAACATTCTAGGACGCTGGTACCAACGGATTGTTGTTGACACTCACGATGAAAACTATTTGTCATGCCTGCATTAGAGATAATAAAATCTCAAATATATTATAAAATGATGAATACCAAGGATATCACAGGATTGAAGAACTCCAAATTTTAGGTTTGTCTCCAAGACACTGAACTAGGACTTCCGTGAACTTAAAGGAATTGATTTTTTACTGCTTACTTTAGGGATCACTGCTTGTGGATACTTGATTTGCACTGAATATCTCCAGAAAACACAATAAATATGTATATCAACTCTAGGACAGTTGTCCAGCAATTACGACAGCTAAAGAGAAAGCTTACTGAAGCTGAGAGGAGACTTTTCTTGACAACAGTAGTACAGACGTGAGTTAACCTTGGAATGCTACTTTAATGCACCTTTAGTGTGTCTCTGGTGGAAGACGCTTTTATAGCAGGTGGTCACTGCTGTATTCAGTTTTTATGAATTATGGTCCATAATCAACAATGAGAATTGCATGAGGAATCTAATGGAAATCTATTAAGAACACTGCAAACATTATCTATTATTAATGATACCACCGGGGAGATGTTAATCCACTCTATTTCTAGAAGCTGCAGGTTCTCGTGTCAGCCAGGATGATTCAAAATTCATCTCCTCTAAGGTAGAGGGATTAAATACCAGGGCATTTTATTATCTGAGGCTCCCTCAGATACATTTTAAACGTATTTGTGGATCTTAAAGTCCTCACGACTTCTTTTCACGAGAGAAAGAGGCTGTCTTGTAGAAACGGGTAAGGAAACGTACGTGTACATCTCCTGCTAAGACAGAGCAGCTTACGGCAGCAGTGGGGAGGACAAATCAGTTGGGTTGTCTGGTGAATGGAAGGTTCGTTGAGATGGCCCTAGGGAGAGGCTGGGGCCAGAATGCAAAGGGTCTTGAGTCCAAGCAAAGAAATGTGGACTTGACCTGTGGATTAATGGTCTTTAACTGGGTTCCACAAAGAAGCCCCTCGAATTTTGAGGAGGTGCTCCAAAGCTGCCTCAGAGCTGCCTTAGTGGGTGAGAGCCAGGCAGAGAGAGGGAGGCTCTAGACCAGTGACTCTCAAATTATGGTCCCTGGACCAACAGCATCCACATCTCCTGGGTACTTCTTGGAAGCACAAATCACCTGGCCAATTAGACCGAACTAGAAAATCAGAGATGGAGCCCAGCTATCTGATTTTTTTTTTTTTTTAAAGATTTTATTTATTTGAAGAGAGAGACACAACGAGAGAGGGAACACAAGCAGGGGGAGTGGGGAGAGGGAGAAGCAAGCTCCCTGCCAAGCAGGGAGCCCGACGCGGTACTCGATCCCAGGATCCTGGGATCATGACCTGAGCCGAAGGCAGACGCTTAACGACTGAGCCACCCAGGCGCCCCAACTATCTGATTTTTAATAAGCCCTCCAGGTGATTCTGATGCAAGATAAACACTTGAGAACCACTGGTCTAGGCCTTCCACCCCAGCTTCACCAGAGTAAACATGTACGTATCTTGTCTGTCTCATATACTGCACTTCTGAGGTTTCGTATGAGAAGGGACCCAAGGGCTTTCAAAAAGTGAAAATCAATGCTACAGGCAAGTGGGAAATTGGGACTCTTAAAGGGTTGTCCCCTGCAACTATAGAGTCTAAGGAAAATGAGCCAGGACCTTCTAATGCTGAACATAGTGGCTTTGATGACTGCCAGTGGCGTCTCCAACAGCAGAGAGAGCCGTCATTCAAACTGGCACCATTTGGGGTCTAAATACTTTTATGTTTCTCTTTCTCTTTTCCCTTTTGAAATTGGTCATCCATTTTGACCTAGTCAGAAAATCATTTTCAAAAGAAAGAAGGAAGTGAACTGAACGCCCTTAAGAAATTCATGTAAATAAAAATATGAACAGAGAAATCTACCAGTCCTGTCAAAGTGAGTATTTCTGTGGCATAGCTTTCTCTTCAAGGGAGGGATTTTCAAGTCTAACAGATGTTTGGAACCAAGAACAGCTGTGATCAAGAAATAAATGAGGTGATTCATGCTAAATAAACTTTTCAAGTCAACTGGGTTCCAGAGCCACAAGGTGGCAGAGGGTACAAAGTGCTTGTGGTAACAAGCTGGTGTGCCCAGCATGAGCGTGACACGCAGAAAGTGAGGAAGCTCTTTCTGAAAACATCAGGGAAGTGTGAAGACAAAGCTCATTTGTATACATTTAAAAAGAGTTTCTGAAAGTGTGGTCCATGGACCACTCTGGTTAGAATCACCAGAATTTTTTGTTTTTTTAAGATTTATTTTTTTAGAGAGCGAGCCAGCGAGCAGGGGGAGGGGCAGAGGAAGAGGGAGAAACAGAATCTCAAGTAGACTCCTTGCTGAGGGTGGAGCTCTATGGAGGGCTCGATCCCAAAACCCTGAGACGTGACCTGAGCTGAAATCAAGAGTCTGATGCTTAACTGACTGAGCCACCCAGGCACCTCGGCATCACTGGGATTTTTGTTTCAAGGACAGTTTCCTGCACCCCAGCCCAGGTATACTGAATCAGGATTATTCAGGGGAATCTGTGTCTCCTAACGCATTCTCAGGCATCCTGAAGTGTGATAACTGCATGCCTATTTTCAGTGTTTTCTGTGTAACAGGTGGTCAAGAAGTCAGCTAAGCAAATCTCAGAGGAACGTAGTTAACCCATCCTTTGAAGTCTTCACTTGGCATTGATGGGCTGTTTAAAAGTCATGGGCAGTGGTTCTCCGAAAAGGATTGCTTTATCATAATGGATTGCTCGGCTCTGTATTGTTTTCGGATGTTTGCTGTTTATATTCAAGGCCACACTTTCCCAACTTGGAGCTGAGCAATTCTAAAGCAAATTTAATCAATGTGGAGAACTGACTGACCAATTGAGATCAATAAAACTTTTCCCCTCACTAGTACGTTCTTCCATGAACGCTAGCTAGGTAATTGTCTTAAAGTCAATGCTTTGTTCTCTCCATGCTGACACAACATGGAGGGATCAAGGAGCCGTATTTTATTTTGAATAACTGAAGCTACTCCAGCCTTGTGGAACTTGGGAGGCAATGACACAGGTATTTATATAGCAGTATCTTTAATACATTCCATGGAGGGAAAAACTGCAATGTAAAAATTGCAAAATTGCAATTAAATAATTACAGGCATTAGTGTGTGTATATATATATATATATATATATATACACTAATTATATATATAATTAATTTTATTAAATTAATTTGTCATTTAAATTGATTTCATTAAATTAAAATATAGAAATTCAATATATAAATATATAATATAAAATATAATTAATATATCAATATGTAAAATATAATTATATTTTAAATTATATTAAAATTATACTTAAATTAAATTATATACTTATATTAAAATTATACTTATAATATATTCACATATTATATTAATATATTTTAATTATAGTTATATAAACATATAATTAATATTATATGTTATAATATATAATATATACTTAAATATATATAAATTTGAGTATATATAAATTCAATGTAATAATATGTACACACACCTACAAACACACTATCTCATAAAACTATCCCTTTTACTGACTTTCCTTCAATACTATGCAGACTGATTCTTTGTTTTTCTCTGTTGAGTTACGTAAAAGAGGGTCAGAGATTAGCTTTTTCTTGGTCATTCAGGCTGATGATCCTCAGTTTGGATCCAGTTTTTGATGGAAAAGGAGAACAGGAGCAACAGAGTCACTATATTGCTATTTTGTGGGTAATTAACATACGCTGTTCCACTGAATAGATTCTTGGGAAGAATGCCACACTCAAGTACTTTGTCCTCTGGGCTCTTGAAACACTTTGTACGTTTATCACAGCACACGTGACCTCCCAGTTATCTGTATTCATGCCTGTGTTTTAATCTCCATTACAGACTCTGGGACAGGGCCGTGTCTTGCTCATTCTCCAGCAGGCCCATGCACAGAGTAGGCATTCAGTAAATGTTAACTTAGAAAACAGTTTACAAAAACAACACTTTTTATAAATAAAGCCCCCAATAGCCTTTGTCTGCGCAAGACGTTTCCAACTTTCTTTCCTTCCTTCTGGGGAAGGAAACAGAATCAAGTTTTGACATGCTAATTTCTTATAGAAAATCTAGAAAAGAGACAAGGTAAGATGAAATTAATGGAAACTGAAATGGACACTTGAAGTCAGCATGCTTGATACTTGTTTCCTTCTTTCTCACTTGACGTTCCAATTATGTCTAAATCATACTGGGATACAAGCCACTGAGATCAATTACTTCCTTTCAGCACATCTCACAGAGACAAATTGATAGGGCTGTGACATCCTTCAGCCTTAGATGGAAATCTCAAGCAGCAGAAGAAAGCATTAGTAACCATTGCATAGAGTGATATGCCCTAGGGAATACAGACTACCACCTGGATTCCTAAAATGGCTAATTTTCTGGCGACTTCCTCCTGATTTTGGTCATTCTGATGTATACTTGGAGAGCAATACACTTTTGTTACATCTGTGCTAGGATACAGTGATATAATGTGAAGCCATGCAACATATTTTTTCCTTATTCATCTCCACTTTGTCTTCCATTTATGCCTTTACCTCAGCTAATCGAAAAATGTAGGGACCTTTATTAAGCTCCCCTTAAACAGGGAAAATGAGATTTCTTTATTTGATTTATTTGATTTTTTAAAATCTATTCCTGTCCTCAAGATCAGGCCATTCCTCGGTGTTTCTCCACAATATCTAATACAAATTCCACTGACACATAAGAATGGGAAGAGTCTACTGGTGTTTGGCCCCATTGATAACTTCCCAAAAGTTATCAACAGACTACTTAAGATCTTTAAGGCTTTCTGCTACCACAGGTTCTGCTTCTCGTCCTGGGCTCTCTAAAAGTGGTGAATCCATATAATAACTTATGGGGAAAAAGACACCAAAATAAATATAAGGCTCGGCAATAAAATCCAGATGAATGAGCTGCATCATCTCAGAATGCACATTCATTCAGATACTTTTTCACGCTGACATTTTTTCATCCGTGCAGCACTTTCTCACTGACTGATAAATGAGGAGCTAGACCACGTTTCTCTGCAATCTGAAACTTAGATTATGAATTTTCAAGCAGTCTCTGATTTCGACTGCAGGCACCTATCACCTGAAAGGTATCCCTGACAATGGGTGATGTTGGTCGGCTTGCTCGGTCAGCCTCAAAAAGCAGAATGTCGGTATTTGAAAATGTAGGTAATCAAATCTAATGCCCCTTGGGTGGCATTAATCTGTTTCTGTTTGCAGTATTTAGTCATGCATGATTCAGAAAAGAAAATTTGATAAGATTTTTAAGGAATGAAATTAGTTAGGGAGAGTGACTTGTGACTCATTTTAAACTTCGACTGATGAGAAATAGAAACTCTAGTACGACAATAAGGGAAAGAGAGAGTTTGGCCATTTCTTCTGGGGGGCTTGTGCGATGGAGCAGAGACAGAGGAGAAGGCAAAGGTAAGAATTTAATTGCAAATGCCTCCTAGTTTATCCAAACCCATTTGTGTTGGGATAGATGCGGCCTGTCTTCCCCTACCTCAAGTAATCTCATCTACAAAAGTTAATTAGTTTTGCCAATTATAGTTTGCTTCCAAAGTGATGCCCTTTCAAATTCATATTCTTGGAAGATGGTTAATAACAGGGAATATAAAGGCAAAATATCAAGTTCACAAAAGTTAAATTAGAAGGTGTGTAAATTTCATTCACTTCTTTAAGATTATAAAATGAAAAGCTTTAGAGCTGAATATACACATTTACGAGTCCTTGGACCTGTATTATTTATTTAACCACCTATAAATGAGTTTAAAACATTTTAAAGCATATTTAAATTACCAAAATAACCAAAAAGTAAAAATCAATGATTCCAAACTCTGATTCAGGTTTTGTAAACAAGGTGTGTGTGTTTTCTATAATCAATTTTATATGTACAATTATACCCCTTTATTTATATAGGTTTGTTTATATGAACATATAGTTATACATTTATATTTATTTGTAGTGAAACATGTCCCAACTCTGTCATGAATCAAAGAAGAAATTCTTGGTGAATGAAGTCTGGGATGGGTTCATCTTTTTTTTTTTTTATTTTTTTTTTAAGCATAAAGAAAACACACTCCTGCAAAATAATGTTCTTTGGAAATGCTTTTTTAAATCGGCTGCACATGTGTGGCTAGACAACTTCTTAGTCAAGCTAAGTAAACATGATTAATTCTGGCAGTAATTCAGATGACACAGAGAAATGTCATGAATTCACTGGATCAGGATAAATTTATAAGTGCTTTCCTGGAGCAAGAGTTTACTTTTATCGTAACAGCCTATAAAATAAATAAATATAGATTTATATATTTGGATTGGCAATAACAAAGCTTCTCTTGAAGTTTCTACTTTCTTAATCATGGTTTCTAAATGTTTCTTAAAATATTTAAAGTTTTAATTTCAATGATTCCCAAGGGGAGAAATTATATCTCAATTCTTTATCTTCATGCTAGTTAATTCTTTGATAATCAACCATGGTTTATATATTTGCACAGATCCCATACAGATTGTGCTTTTGCATATTTTGGTCATAAAATAGTCAGAACTAAAACAAAACTTTGGTTTTAAAGCGAAAATTGCTAATTAAAGTTAAAAGGGCATGGTATTTCTGACTCTTAATTTGGGACTGGACTGGGGAAAGGAAAAAAATCTACATGACACCTGAAACTAATATTATACTGTGTGTTAACTGGAATTTAAATAAAAACTTTAAAAAACCTTAAGAAAAAGAAAGGGGAAAAAGAAAAGGAACCCACGTTGGTCAGCCTGGACATTGGTTTACAACCAGGAATGCATTGATTTTATCTTTTTGGGAATGCATGAAATAATACAAAAAATTAAGAAATTATAAGCAAAGGGGAAGCTAAAGAGAACTTAAGTGCACTTATATTCAAACAACAGTATCACTGAAGTACTACATAAAAAGCATGAAGGCACATACCACAAAATCCATTTCAGCAAATTTTTATAATAGACCAGAAAAAATCCTGGCCTGGGATCATGGGCAAGCACATAATTGCTCTGTGTATCTCTGTCCCCTCGGTTAAATAATATAGAGACCCTGCCCCCTCCGCCCAAGCTCTAAAATGTGTAATATTTCCCATGTATAAAAAACAGAATCAGGAAGAGCAACTAATCAAAAACTGTAACATTTTCAAAGTATACAACCCACAATAAGGACAAAAAGGAGGCCCTGGGTGGAGACCTTCACTGTGTACAGACCTAGAAAACCTGAAATACTGAGATGAACAGCTCACTTTTCCAGGAATTTTCTGAAAAGGAAATGTGCATTCTGAATGCAAACTTGTATCTACTTTGTGGAAACACAATAAAATAATTACAAGCACTGGGAAGCCAAAAAGTAAGCCAAAGCAAAAAACTGTATAAGTTCTTCCGTTATGTTTGAAAAAGGAATACGTTGCTATATTTAAATTGATGAGAACTATGGCTTAATTTTTTTTTTTAAAGATTTTATTTATTTATTTGACAGAGAGAGAGATAGCGAGAGCAGGAACACAAGCAGGGGGAGTGGGAGAGGGAGAAGCAGGCTTCCCGCCGAGCAGGGAGCCCGATGCGGGACTCGATCCCAGGACCCTGGGATCATGACCTGAGCCGAAGGCAGATGCTTAACGACTGAACCACCCAGGCGCCCGGCTTAATTTTTAATAAAAGTAAAGCACAGTTGAGGATCCTGAGCTCTGGTTAGTAACCAACATGGAGGCGTTTGGGCAAATGTTCTTTTCAGTTTTTTAGCTAGAGAATGGACCAATATTTACAATGAAAGGAGAAGATAAAAGTCATTTAAATTTGCCAGGAAGCAAACTCCAATTTCATGCTCAGGAATATCGGTTTTTTGTTTTTGTTTTTGTTTTCATATCAAAAGCTTTCATCAGGGGACCTGAAATCACTGTTACTGTTTGCAGTGTTACTTGGAGGGCCCGTGACTCTCCTATATTTAGGTCCATACACTTCCCCGGGCAGGGTGCCTGTGTTAATGGCTACCTGGCCATGACAGGTGGGGTAGGGAGTGTCCCGTAGTCCGCAAGCTCTCCGGTCACTCGCTATTATCATTACACGCTTGTCTACTTACTAGACTTCCTAGGAGCTATTTGAGGGTAGGAAGAGTTGGTGTGCTTTTTCCCATCTTGGTGCGTGGCCCCCAGTAGGCACTTTGTGTATGTTTGTAAAACGGGATGAATAAAAGATCGCATCTCCTTTGGGGCTCCTTTCTCTCACCAGGTTCATGGGTTAGGAGAATTGATTAGGTGAGGAAGTTCCTTATTTAAAAAGTTAATGACCAGGGCGCCTGGGTGGCTCAGTTGGTTAAGCGACTGCCTTCGGCTCAGGTCGTGATCCTGGAGTCACAGGATCGAGTCCCACATCGGGCTCCCTGCTCAGCACGGAGTCTGCTTCTTCCTCTGACCCTCCTCCCTCTCATGCTCTCTGTCTCTCATTCTCTCTCTCGCAAATAAATAAAATCTTAAAAAAAAAAATTAAAAAAAAAAAAAAGTTAATGACCAGGGGTGCCTGGCTGGCTCAGTCAGAAGAGCGGGCGACTCTTAATTTTGGGGTCATGAGTTCGAGTCCCATGTTGGGTGTAGAGATTACTTAAATAAATAAAAACTTTTTAAAAAGTTAAAAAAATAAAAATTCAATGACTCCTCCTGAGTTTGCCTTCTTAAACTCATTCACACCTTGGGATGAATTACTTTGATCTAATAATATGTACGAGTGCTTGGATTTTACCATTCACTGGGTGGGACCTCAGATTGGCAGGGAAGGTTGGGAAGAGAAGTCCTCCTTGGGGTTGGGGCTTTGGACTGTTGAAAACAGCAGCAGGGGATAGACAGACCAAGGAAAATGCATGGGGGTGGGGGTGGACGCCAGTAAGGGTGTCCAGAGTGGTTAGAGGCTCTGCTTTCTGAGCTGATCTAGAAGGATTTGACAGCACAGGCCACCCAAAGTTTGGGTAAAAATTTGGCCTTTGTAAACCTACAGCAGTTTGGTGAAGCTGGTGTTTGGAAACTGAGCCTGGAAGCTGCACATCCCAGCTTCTCCCAAAGTACTCACATGAACCATAGGGTCCGGATTCGCTGTGCTTTATGTGTTCAAACCCAGTCCCTGCTTCTCCTCAGCGGGAGGAGCAGAAGAGAGAAGAAATGAAGAGAAAGGGTACCAAGTGCTATGACCCCTCCTTCCCTTTTGTCTTCCTTATTAGTCTAGTCTAGTGGGGCTTTCATAGAATTTCTCACTTCATAGGACATCTAGAATATATTCCCCTGCTCTTCCCCACCACCTTCCCAGACCAAACGTCTCCATCAACTGATACCATCTTCCTGAGCTTGGAACACAGCTTTGTACTCAAAGGTCTCTTATAGGGCCTGGCAAATTACCTACCCGCCTTCTTCTGAATATTTATGCCCAAATGCCAGGATGTCAGATGCCCGTCCACTCCCATCACAGACAACAACAGGCACGGGAGGGGTGTCTCGAAGGTACTCCAAGACAATCGAGATCACATTGGGTCCTCCTTCCACAATGAGTGCCACCACCGGAACTCCTTGACCGATTCCTGCATTAAAAAAGGAAAAAAAAAGGGAAAAAAAAGAGAAAAGAACACAAAGCCAGCAAACCAAAGAAACAAAAAGGGAAACAAAAAGCACAAACTAAAATTACTGAGCATGGGGGAGATCACAACATATGAAGGGATAAAATATGGAGCAAAAATTGTACAGAAACTCCTTTCACAGAATCTTCCCACCAAAGTCTATCTGATTTTGCCCTCTCCTCAGAGTTCCCGGGGTGCTGGGGCCGGTGAAGGGACCCACTGCCGTACTTTACCGGAGGTGGGGTGCATAGGGTGAGGAAGGAGAGGAAGGAAGGTTAGTAGATCAAGCCTTGAGCCAGCAACCGAAAGACTGGAAGCTAAATGTGACCTTAAGCAAGTCTCCTATGTACCCAGTGGTTCAGTTTCTTACGTGAAAAATGGGAATTTAAAGCAGGCCAGATCCCTGATGTCATCACAGTGCTAAGAAAACATCTGAACGGTTCACTTTATTAAAGATGGTCAAAATCAGCTGGGGGCATATATGCACTTGTTGAGTCAACTACTGGCTACATTAGGGGTCTATCTATATCTGACCATAAATGATCCGCTTGACTAAGGGTTCTTAACAGCGTAACAGTCATGATAAAGAACCCAAGAGACATGGCATCTGCCATCTGCCGCCTGCCGATACTGTGTCCTTGACCACATGGCGGGTGGTCCGGAAACAGTGGTTGAATTCAGTTGTTGAATTCTGGGGTGTCACAGACCTTTTCTAAAGTATTTAAGTTATTAATGGTAAGCTAGAAGACGTAAAAATTGCCCTAACATCAGTACTCATGTGGGGTTCAACCTAACATATTAAAGATGACTATTAAAAACGAATGTCCATGAGAGACGCGATGACAAAGAAATGAAGTTCATTTTCAAGTGACCTCTCAAGTGTCATCATGGTTCATTGGATAACATCTTGTGCTCATTTTGGTATCACGCTGCATTTTCTCACTCTTCACCTTCCCAGAAGAGTTAAGAAATTGAGCAGTACCATAAAAATGAGATGGTTCTGTACAGAGCAGTTATCTTAAAAAATAAATAATCAAGATTCTGTACCACTTCTGTAAATACGAACTTAAAAAAAAAAAAGCCTTTAGTCATCTCAGTTTTTCCCTTTCCCCTTCCTGCTGTGGTTTTTTTTCTTTTATCCAGAAACCGCTGCCCTGTGAGAAATAATAGTATGAGGTTTGGTTTCTTGCTCCATTAGTGAGAGATTGTATTTGACTTGGGGGCCCTGTTATACTTCTACAGTATTATCAGTCTCCTGGGGGCTTCTCTTTTCTAAGTCAGTGTTTTTGATGATTTGATTTTCGTCTTAAAGGAATGGCCCAAAGTGTCAGTTACACAAAAATGGGTGCTGTTTTTAAATCTTTTAAAAATGTAAGAAAATGACAATTGTGGGTCCCCAGATTTCTTTTTGTGCTCCAGAGGGAATTAGAAGAGAGGGATGACCCGTGGTGCCATTCGATGTTTCTGTGGATGGAAAAGGTTTGAGAATCCCTCCTTCAAATCCAAGAAGAGGGAAGAGAAAGATCAGTGCTGCTCCCCTTTGGCTCAAAGGCCCTTAATGATTCAGACAAAATGTCCCTTTAAAACTCTATTTACATGTCTATGAAGGAGACATCTTCCCCACTGCTGATCATGAGATCAAGTAAATTCTGTTGAAAGGCTCTTTGAAAATTAAGGGCTAACTTGAAATGTTAATACAGCACACTGCTTTTGGAAGAGAACTTGCTGACATAGGAAATACCCACCCTACGTGGATTTGTATTTTAACATGCCTTGGAAAAGGGTCTCTTTTCCAATGTTTAAAATTATTTTATGAGGTATTTCCCAAAGAACTATGCTATTTAATTTTTCACTTTTCCTTGAGCTAGCACATGCTATTGTATTGCTTCCTATCAAGGAACAGTACGCTGTGTTTGCTGTTTTATACCAAATGATTTATTTAGACTCATTCTAGGATCTTCCAAGAGAGGCATTTGCCAAATTCTGATCTTGGGCACTGATTCTGTCAGTGGAATCTTTACTCCAAATCACAGACCAATAGTGATCCACTCAATGTTCTCATGGAGAAAGAAGTCTTAGAATGGGCCTTCTAGAATTTCCAATCATCTACAATCTACCAGACAATAGGCAAGATGGCTGGAAACATCTCTTCCCTTTGCAAGGATACATAGGTGCAAAGGATCAATTTTCAGAGCAGGACTTGAGAGCAATAAACTGTCAAATGATTTCATATCAATGTATTTATCAATGTACCAAATTGTTGTAACCCCTAGAAACAGAGAAACATTTTAGATGATCAAATTTCCTATATTTAGAATGAAGCCATTATCAATTACAAGGATGAGAACAATTATATTAACTCATATTATTATTATAATAATATGACCCAGTGCTAAAAATTGGATGAAGTATCAAGATAGAATCTCCCTTTTCAAAAGTACTGAATATATCTGGTCTCCAAATTCTCTTCCATTTCCTACACTGATAATACATGGAAATTCGTTCCATAGACAACAAAAGCTCTTATAGTCTGAAATAATGTACTTTTGAATTTCTTAGTTATGGGAGGTAGAGAATGAGGCTATATCTAAAAATATCATGCTTTATGTAAACTAAACCTGCCAGAATATGGTAACATTAAGTCTTCCTGTCAAGACACACACACACACCCCCCACCTTTGTTTCTGAGAAAGGAAAATGATATCAAATAATCAGTGATGAACAAAAGCAGTGGTTCTTAGCCTATTTTTTTTTGGAGACAAGGGTCTCTGAATACTTTTGTGAATCTGATGAAAGCTAGTGACCCCTTCTCCAGAAAAATACACATATGGATAGTCAAAAAATGTGTCTATACAATTTCAAGGGTTTATGGATCTTTGAGAGAGATTCATGAAAAACCTATGAATGGACGCTTACAGAACTCCACCCTAAATTAAGCACATTGTTACAGCTGCAAAAGAGCATCAGCTTGCCTTATTTTATGAAGCTCACTGACACCTGTGAGAGAAGTTCTAGAATGGGTTTTCAAACGAAACTCTGTGCCCAATGGGAACTATATCATACTATTGCTGTCCAGTTAGACTGACTGGCTAAACTTCCACAGAAAACACTGTCTGTAGGGTATCACCCTTCCCTTCATTCTCTCTCGTTTTTCTTTATTTCTTCTGTTCACACTTTGGTTCCTAAGTTACATTTTGGACACAGGATATTAAAGATACCCTAGAGAAAGTCACAAATATAAAAGTTAGACTCTGTAGTATATGACCTCATTAGTAAAGAAAAAGCTTCTTAAATTATCAAGAACAGGACATTTTCTATTAATGACGTAAAGAAAACATTTTTCTTTCTGGAATCCACTACATACTCAGCTCGATTCACATGGCTCACTACTATTTTCTTTATGCCCATAACAAAATTAATATAAATTCCTTTGAAGATAATCACAAGTTTATACCATACTCAGCTAAACCTACTAGCCATTCACACACACACACAAAAATAGTTGTTCAGATGTATAGTTTTAAAAAATATAACCTCTATTATTAAAGAAACTTTTTTCATTTTATCTAAAGCCTCAGGGACTTTTGTGTGTGTGTGTGTGAATACATTTCCTGTGCTTTTGGGGAAAAATAGGTTAATTCCTTAGTTGATCACAATAATTTTTCATTTTCTACCATAACCAAAGGCTTTCAGTAGTTCTCAGAGATTTCCATTAGAATTTAATTTTAGAGTAATGTGGAGTTGCTTAAGCAGGAAGAGGCAAGATGCTTGCCACACGCTTGAGCTTTTGCAATGCTGGAGCTAGAGGCATGGCCTCCAAAACTGTGGGCTTGGGTAATGGATTTAACAGCCACATTCTACAACATTCCAAGCTGAGCTAGGGCTTTCAAATTACAAACTGCACCCCCAATTCATTGTTCTTTGCAGAAGACAACCCCTTGGACTTTTGTTACATTTTGTTCTGACTGCTATGTCCTTTAGCTTGGGCTCCCAATGAGGCTCAGTGCCAAAATTGGCTTAAGCAAAAACTGGGTTGGGTGTTGTGAGGAAGGGAGGCGGCAGGAACAGGAGAAAGCCTTAAAATTCCAAAAGCGCCCCCGCCCCCCACCTTCTTTCTTTCTGCTGACTTGAGATCATAATCTATGATCAGTTCGGGCACTTGTGAAACCATTCAGTCTGTTGTAGTGAAACGCCTGGATAACGTGAGCATTTTGATCAAAGTAAATGAACACTTTGGTTTTATGTCAACATCACCATATATGATCTAAAATGCCTACGGGCCTAAGGAATAATTTATTTTCTGTTGGGAAATGAAGATGGAGCATAGAAGGTTGATCTTAGGTAGGTCATAATGATGTAGGCTAGAGATCATGTGATTATTACAGTAGAAGCCATTTAGAAAGGAGGGATCAAACTTTCTGTGAGAGATGGCTTCCTGAAGATCTTAATGCATTCAAGACTGAGTCCGTCAATGGTGGGTGGGCATTTCTGTCAAGCCCCTGAAATTGTGCCGCAATAACAACATAGTTAATTCACTGGCCTTGCCACCTCTGGGATTATGTGATTCTTGATGATTTGGAAGTTTGTGTGGAGAATTCACATGCATTGAAATTATGCATATGGTAGGACTTCACCAGTATATTTTATGTTTCACAATTTTAAAGTTACATAATTAAAATTGGCATAAAATTTGAAAGCATTGAACATGTCCCCTTCATCCAACTTCTCACTTCAATCACCTGGTCTTTGGTTCAATGGTTGGCTTCTACCAACAGAACACTGGTCACTATCTCCTGTATTTGGGCTACAGAATGAAGCCATAGTAACTCAGCAACTGCCTAAGATTTTGCATTCTTCAAACAGAACCTTGCACAGACTTGGGGGACATTAGCAATTACTATAGTGATGGGAAGAGAAGCAGTAAGCTGTTTGCCTCATTTTAATGGATACCAATTTGCTACCTACTTGAGAAGTAATGGCTGAAGTTTGCATAATACAGAGCGTTCAACAGATAAGAGATTCTTGATGCTCTTATCTATTTAGTGAATCTCTTCTATGTTCAGAGAAACTGTGGACAGATTGATAAAAAGTACATAAATCTGGTAATCATTTGTGTTCAACTGAC
Source organism: Mirounga leonina (assembly GCF_011800145.1). Classification (NCBI taxonomy): domain Eukaryota; kingdom Metazoa; phylum Chordata; class Mammalia; order Carnivora; family Phocidae; genus Mirounga; species Mirounga leonina. Next base: position 8,399,477 of record NW_023270615.1, on the reverse strand, counting down.
AACACTCGACACTATTCTTGTTTATTAAGTTTAAGGTGCTTCTTATCATTAGGAAGATTCATAACACTTGAATATTCAGGTACGACTATAGAATATTATTGTCCACAAAGGGAATATTTTAATATGCTGTACTTTGAGAAAGGGAACACAACTGGAAATCGTTGAGCTACCAAGGAACAGAGCAAGCCCAAGAAAATATCTAGGGAATGACATGAGAAAACATTTTTTCTTCTTCTGAAAAGATCTTTTCAGTCTCCTGTGGAAGCAGATGTTTTGGATATTGCCTTCATGTTTAGAGGTAAAATATACTATCTATTCAAGATGACAGAACTATAACCGGAATGTGGCTGGCCTTATTTGGAAATGGGTAAAAAACCCAATTATCTGTTGGTGAATCCCGGTGATGTAACAATTGGTAAATGCCAAACCCTGCAAACCACTCCTGTGCATCATTGTAATTACTATACCTTTTTGCCACTATAATTCTGCACCTAAATTGATGCTTAGGAAAGCATTTGGAGATATAAAGTACCACACAAACTCTTAGGCAGCAAAAATAAAGCCACACACAACAAGATGCTTCACTTCTGGATACTTATGGTTCTCGAGTGGGAAGGAAATTCCTGGAAAGATGGCTGGGGTCTTTCCCGGTGGTTCGGACTTCCCAACATATAAACTTCCAATTCCTTTTAGGACTAGGCAGGGGGAAAATAATGTGAATTCCTTAAATGTCCTTTCCTATTCACCAATTCCTATGGCAATTCCCTTACTGATATTTAACGTAATGGGTCCCCTTCCTATACAGTCCTTCCTGTTTACAGCTAATGCCGATAAGCCATATGTATTTTATCTTGCCATTTAAAATCTCAGCAAATTTGGCTGGAGACAGGCGGTTGTTAAGACACTAAAGATACAGAGTTCGAATTGATGGGAAAGCCTCTCTCAGCGATGAATGACTGAGAGCTGATGGTGTAGCCTTTCTTTTCCTGGGGGCAGAGAATGCAGAATCTATCAAATTAATATGGCAAAACCCTTCTTGTCCAGCTTGTTTTCAATACTGTTGCACTAATCTATTTTGTGCATTATCGACACCACCAGTATTTTCATAGGAATGCTGTACTAGCTCCCACCGGCTGGCTTTCATTTTGGATGAAATGCAAAATTCATCGATTTTTGCTTCGATTTTCTGTCCAGCCGTCAGAGGGCAAAGGACAGCCTGGGAGGGTGGACGAGTGGATGAAGTGAGGTATCCTGTAGACCAGCCATGGTACGCTGTGGCACGTATACTAGAAATACCTGTCATGTCCTCCATGTCCACACTCCCTGTCAGAGAATTGACCCGTTCACAGAAGCTTGGCCTTATTTGGCTTCTTTCAAAGCTGGTTGGACTAGAGGTGGATGGCAGACCTGCAGTGGGCCACATTTGCCTTCCTGGAATTAGAGTGGAAATCCCTAGGTCTGGAGTGAATAACTGGAAAGTGGGTTGGTGGGGAGTGAAGCCTCCATGGGCCGCGGCTCTGGTGGGATCATGAAGGGTGTTTAAGCAAGCAGAGAAGAGTGTATTCAGGGAGAAAGGAAGGGGCAGAGGGTACCCTGGAAAAGAGATTATGTGACCTGAGTGAGGGGAATGAAAGGGTGTGTGGTGTGTGTGTGTGTGTGTGTGTGAGAGAGAGAGACAGACAGAGAGGGAGGGAGAGATTTATAATTAGTCATTATTTATAAAACACTTAGAACAGAGTTTGGCACTCAAGAACCATATTGTTAAACAAACACAAATATAAAGATTCTTATTTATATTTATTAAGCTTATAAAAGATTTCTACTTTAAATATATGTAAATATTCATGAGGATGAAAGAAAAAGAAATGCATTTTGTATGTTTAAATCAAAAGGATGCTCTGACAAATAATCTGAAACACGTTTTTCCAAAGTTTGAATGTTCTCTCACGCAGACCAATAATATGCTTAGGAAGACAAATTTTTTTTTATCTTGTATCCAAAAGGCTAAAACTTTCTGGTTTGGGATAGGTGACTCTTTCTAGAGGGGGATTAGGTGACTTCTTGTATTACTCCCAAATGCCTTCTACCCTGGGCCTCTCCTCAACCAGCTTGGAAAGCCTTTCAAGTTCTGTGGGTTGGACAAAGATGTAAATGCCAAATAACAAAAACCCATAAACCAACTCCAAGTATATTATATGCTAATAAAGTAACTTGGCCTTTGACTTAGTCAATGGGAAACAGTTATTCCCTAATGGCCAACGAGCTCTGATCGAAATATCCTGCTATTAACATTCGCTTATTACCAGGACATGCAAGTAACATTCTCTGTGAATCGTTTCAATAGAAAGGGAACAGCCAATCCCAGGGGCTGTGGTGCAAGTATTATTTTCATAAAAGGAAAGAGCCAGTGTTTTCTTTGAGGCCATTGTTTGCGGGCTGAATGTCTTAATGTAACTGATCTAAGTCTACAAGAGAAGTCACCCAAACAAAGCTAGAATCTTCTTACTTTCTACTCTGTTCAAAACCTCCACATCAAAAGGCATCCCTTGCCTTCTCAAATGTAAGGTAATCAGAGTGGTTCTAACTCATTTTACTTTATAATACTTTGCCTATCCTCCCCGATAAATGTGCCAGGATCTAGGTCCACGGCCCATACAAGTTCGTTTGGCTTCTGGGTGGAATTAGCAGGCAGCAGAGCAGGCCAGGGAATTATGGATTTAACAAAACATGGAAAGACCCGGCCCCCAGGGCAGGACAGAGGTGGGAGGAGAGGGAGACGGTAGGAAAGAGCAATGTTGTGGGTAATGGCAAAATGGTGGCATGTGTATTAATTTGCCCTTCTAAAAAAACAAAAACAAAAACAAAACAAAAACCTTTCTGTATTAGTTGAGACAGGCTGCAATTACTTCTTCCTGCCCCAAATGTGAAAAGGTCTTTTCTCTCTTTAGGGAATGTTCTTTTTGACTTACTCTCTGTGAGGAACTCATACTCATCCTGCAGTTCTCAGGTTCACAGACAAGTCTTCCTGAGCCCCCTCCCCCTTGCCCCACCGGGCAGAATTAAACATTTTCACTTGTGTTTCCTCATAGCATTTGCTTTTTTAAAAAGCCCATGCCAATGAATATATTTTATAACTTTGTCCATTAATTACTCTGTTTTAATAAAAACATTCTCATAGCACCTTTCATCCCGAAGTTTTAGCTCATTAATGACATATTTAGGCACCTCTTTTCTCTGTTAGGTAGGTTTATCTTTGTATTCCCTGCACACCATACAGGGCTCTACACAGGATAGATGCTCACTAAAACTTGGGGTACAGAAGGAAGGCGGGAAGGCAGGGCACTGCATTACCATCAAGTATCTCCTGATTTCTTATAGGTTAAATGACAATATAATTATTTCCACATTAAGTTTTTGATGTTTTCTGACATAAGCAATTTCCCCCTCATTCAACTGGCCTGAGTTCCAGGGCACTGAGATCTGATTTAAATTCTCATGAAATCAGGAATTATTCCAAATGCCCAGTTTCTATGCTCACTGGTATGCTCATTCCTGTGGACTAGCAGAACTGCATCCTGATTTCCCTGCCTCCACAATGATCACCACCAGCTAGTTACCATCATAAACACAGTCTTCTCTACAGCCATCTTTAGTGGGTTCCCGTGGCTCATAGACAAAATCTCACATCTTTCATGTGACAGGCAAGGCTCCTCATGTTCTGGCCCTAGCCTCCATCTGCAGCCTCATCTCCCTCCAGAACCTTCTGTTCACCCTAATTCTAGTCTCATCAGACTATCATCATGATCTGCCATCTAGGATTCCTAGACATCCTAATTTTTAGAGGGAAATATCTCTCCCCACTCCTGGTTTCATGAAGAAGAATGAGGTCTTCCAGTTTCTCCAGGGGCCCCGTGCCCAAAGCTGTGTGTGCTGGGGTGGGGGGTGAAGGCTCCTTGTGGGATGCTATCTGATTTGAGGGAGCCCCTAGGCCCACTTGACTAACAGACTTAAAGCCACATCTGCTAACTTGCCCAACAACAAAAACTGGTATTTTGAGTCCCATCAAGTACTTTTTTAATTTCTCAAGTTGTTCAGAATTTGGATGAGGAAGACAGGTGCTATGTATTATGGCCCCTCAGAGAACCCCCAACTCCATCTTCAAAGTCCAGTCTAAATGTTACTAATTCCTGAGGCACTTCCTAGCTCCCTTGGGTAGTATTAATCATTCATTCCTTTGTAGTCCATTGTTGATTTGTTTTTCTTTTACATAGCTTTTGGCAGTTATTTTATTCTGTCTTGCTTTAATGAAAATTTTACCCATTAGATTTTAAGTTTCTTGGGATAGGACCCTCTTAGGCAACATCCTGGTTTCCAAAGTGCTTCACACATAGAAGGTAGTTTAAATACTTGTGAAATAAAACAAAATTAAAATGCACAATGTCTGGGGTCTAGACCTTGGGACCAGCACAGTTGAAGGGACAGGAATAAATTGGTGGTTGTAAAGGGACTGAGTGCCTTATCGCAATACTATTGATGTGTCCGGCCGACAGTAGAGATGATAACCATAAATGGTTCAAAAGTGGCCTCATGTTGGCGTTTCCCAGGCCTTAACTAACAGGACTCAGCAGTAGTCAGAGACCTAGAGAAGAAGCTGAGTCACCCAGGTGGGTGCTCACATTTCACTTGGTCCATTTGGATTAGGTCTGGACGAGTCCAGATTCTTAGTGACTCACAGAGCCAATTTGGTTCAGCTGTCTTGTACTTTTAAATTGAAGGCTCATTGTTTCTCAGAATTGCACCCAGCTGGAGTGACAACGTGTTCTGGTCATGGAGGGGGAAAGACGTAAATAGAGGTTTACATTCTTCCCTTTGCTGGAACAATATCCACGAAAGCTATTACTTCCTCCAGATGAAATGAATAGGGAACTACATGACTGAAAAGGCGACCTAATTCTTTTCCCTCTGAGGTGATTGATGTGATTCAGCCACTAAGGTGCTGTAGGCTAGGAGTGACCTTCATTCACCACCAAGGTTATTAAAGTAACTGCCCTATCACATATGAGACAAAGGGAGTGTTCTGATTATTTGGGATCTAGTAATGGCATTTAGTCCAATTTCTGACCAGCAGTTGGGAGAAATGATAAATTTATATTTATCTGGGCATCTTTTCTAAAAGACAATGTGTCAAGTCTAATCAAATCTTTATTGTGACTAAATGCTCAGTGAGAAATATGAATGACGTCACAAAGAACCTTCTTTCCCCTGGTTTCAAGTTTTGGTGTGGATGGAGGTCTATTAGGGTCATGCATCTAGCCCCTTGTCCTTCCCTTACTCCTCTCCACATATAAAATTGAGCAACTTGATTGGTGGTGACTAATGTCTGGCCATGTTTCTCAGTTAGAATAAATCTACTCAAAGTCTTCCACTGAAGAGAATTTAGCTTCTTTCTTCCTCTTCCTCCACAGACCAGTGCCAGTCAGCGCTGTTAGTAAAGGTGTGTTTTGTAGACACAAATTTCTTCTCTGGTTGGCTGTCTGGAGGCTGAAGTGAGTAGGCAAACCCCTTTGGCCCTCACACTAAGTCATTATTTCCAACAACTTCACCATTAATAAAAATGATATTTTGATCTCCATCTGCCTGACTCTGGTGTCCAACTCTCAGTCAATTTCAATCCTCTCCCATCAAGGGTGATGTATAATTTATTGGGCTTTCTCAAGCTCCAACATCACGAATTACAATACTGTCATTTCTCTTTCTGGCCTTCACTTTGCAGCAGAGCATCTAACAAACTTGAGCCTCTGTTCAAACCTGTGAACGTGAAATTATTTTTCAAGTGCAAATATGGCCTTCTCTGAAAGACAGTTTTTTTATTTATGTTTTTATAGCTCCTCCAAGGGAAACAACAGTTAACAATACACTAAAAAAAACCTAGTTATAAATGGAGCCCAAACAAGGTCGCTTATGAATTTCTGAGTTGCAGTGAACGATCTCATGTAGTGAAGTCCGCTCAGCCAAAAGGCTGAAGGCAGTTTCTTTTTCTCTTAGGGGAAGGAGCAGGTGTTGAGCACCTACCAGAAATGGCAGCCTCCAGGCGGGTTGCACTGGCTGACTCAGTCTGCTCAACAACCCTATGATAGAGATATTACTATCCCCATTTTATAGTTAAATAAACTGAAGCCTAGAAAATAAACTGCCTATCTGAACTGGGTTTCCCAAACAGGGGCCTGTTAGGAAATGCAGAGTCTGGACACTGTACTCTTCTGGGTTATCTCTCACAGGGGTGACCATATGATTTAGCATTCAAACACCAGGACACTCTTGCAAGGGAAGGGGCCATCAATCCTTAATAGTTTTTCTGGGATGACAGGTATAAGCCAGAACTATCTGATCCGGGACAAACCAGTACATAGGATCACTCTAAGTTTCTCATGTCTTAGCGTCTCAAACTCGTTTCTGGAAGATTTTAAAAGTTTTTTTTTTTTTTTAAAGATTTTATTTATTTATTTGAGAGAGAGAGAATGAGAGACAGAGAGCACGAGAGGGAAGAGGGTCAGAGGGAGAAGCAGACCCCCTGCTGAGCAGGGAGCCCGACGTGGGACTCGATCCTAGGACTCCAGGATCATGACCTGAGCTGAAGGCAGTTGCTTAACCAACTGAGCCACCCAGGCGCCCCGTTTCTGGAAGATTTTAAACATGGATGCCACCCTCAGATATTTAGAAAGGGGCCCGAGTTGGCTGGCTGTTCCTTTGCTACATCTCTTCCTGGCTTAATAAGGCCAAGACTCACTGCTGCCCCTCTGTGATTCCCTGGGATCAGGTTTCCAGCTCCTTCTAAACCACAGCTATTCATTATCAGAGATATTCCTTCCTGTTAGGTACTCAGAGAGATGAAGCTCCGGGGAAGGATTCGATCATTAAGCAAGGGAAAATAGCATCTACAATCTGGCAGCACTGCATAAATCCTGGAGGGGGAAAATATCGATTTACAGTTTTTCTCATTCTAGCATATCCTTGATGGTGCCGAAAATAAATCACTTCTACTCTTCTCTCTTATAAATAAATGCCTCATTACATTCTATCACTTAAACACATTGGAGTGCTGGGATGAAGAATCGGCAGACAGTCATGGCCCAGGGGCATCCAATGGTACTTTGGGTCCTTAACCACTCACTCATTATCCTACTCTGTCATGTTTGTGTGAAACAGCCACTTGGCTTCTTCCTACTCTGCCACCAAGAATCCTTTGACTGCAATAGTAATCATCCTAGAAAGGGCATGACCCTAATGTTAAATATAAGAAAGTGGCCCTCTAGGAACTGTTCTTAAAACCCTAATGCTAATGTACAAAGAACTAGTTTGTGCACTGAAAATTATCACCGAGAGGGGTGTGTAGAAATGTCCATGTCAAGTTCTTAGCTCTTCTGATCAGTGTCTGCTCTAACGCATGGCTTTTGAGTGTAGCATGCATCAGAATGACCCAAAGCTTCTAAGTAGGTCTAAAGTGGGACTTGAGAATGTGCGTTTCTAACAAGTTCCCAAGTTCCTATTGCTGCTGGTCCACAGACTACACTTTGAGAACCACCGCCCCAGCATTAAGCTATAAGTAGAGGAGACTTCCGTCGATGAAAAGAAGTGAAATCCAAGATGTGTCCCCTGCAGTAACTCAAGATGAGAGCCCATGGAGCAGGACTGAAACACCCATGTTATGTTTCCAGCAGTCTATCTTAAAGTCCAAACTAGGAGTCAGCAAACTTTTTCTGCAAAAGGCCAGATAGTAAGTATTTTCAGCTTTGCAGGCCAGACAGCCTCTGTTGTAAGCCCTCAACTCTGCCACTGTGGCATGAAGGCAGCCATAGATGGTACACAGAAGAATGAGCATGGATGTGGCCGTGTTCCAATAAAGCTTTATTTACAAAGATAGACGGCATGCTGGATTTGGCTCACAGTCTGTAGTTTGCCAACCTTTGGGTCTAACTATTGTGATAAAAATGATTCCTATGAGGCAACATCTGTTAGTTGGCCAAGACTGAGTATGTCCATGATCAATGAGAAACTAACCAAGCTGGAAATCTGACCTTGTAAGCCAAGCAGTGACAGCCAGTTTTGTTGTATACGATTGAGAAAACATGGCCGTTACTGGAAGATATTTGCTTGTCTTGCCGTTCAGCCACTAGAACCAACTATTTAAAGATGAATGGCTCCCCACTTCGTCCTATTTCAGTAGGGGTTTCACTGTACTGCTGAATATTATTTACCTATATTGAATGTATTCTCTCCTTGGTACTTTGCCTAATAAGTTTCTGTGTAGCATGATCATTTGTTGAGTTACTAATTAATTCACATTTTGTTTTCCATTTTTTCTCTTTCTCCTTATTTCCAAAAGGGCCCACTGGGCTGTCTTTCCTCAGGGAAAGTTGGCATTGCTGGCCTGAGGGTGAACTCATTGAATGGCTTTTGTTAAGAACCTGAGCTCACCAATGTCTTGAAGAGAAAGAGGAGAAGCCAAGTGTCTCTGATAGGGAGAAGTGGGAGCTGATGACACAGGAAGAAGGGACTCACAGCCTCCCTGACTGTCAGTTCCCACGTCTCTTCTGACTTGACCCAGTTGGCCATTCCTTCCTCTTGGAAATATGTCCTTCACTTGGCTTCCAGACAGCTCCCTCTCCTTACCTTGTGAGTTGCTCCTTCTTCATCTTTGCTGCTCCCCTCTCATTTCCCTGACATCTGGTAGATGGACTGTCTTAGGAATCAGTTCTTGGTCCTCTGCTGTCCCCTACTGTCTCTCCTCACACACTCCCTGGATGATCCCACCCACCAGCATGGTCTCATACACTGGCTACACATGGACAACTTCCACATTTACATCTCCAGACCGAGTATCTCCACTGAAATTTAGTCTCGCACAACTGTGCTCCTCTCGACATTGCCACATGGGCTGTGAGATGCCTCAGATCGGACGTGCCCAAAGGTAAACTCCTCATATCATCTCATACCTGCCATTCCCATCCCCACAGCCTCAACACAGTCTTCTAGCTGGGCAGCCCCCCCAAATTGGAGTCATCCCAGACTCATCTTTTCCTTTTCACAACTTGTAGCTAATTTAATGGTAAATCTTGCCTGTTCTGCCTTCAAATTATAGCCTGAATGATATACTTCTCACCTCCTCAACTGCTGCCACCCCTAGTCTAAGCACCACCAGCTTTTGCCTGGATTATTGCCATGGTCTCTTGACTGGTGTTTCTGCTTTCACACCCACTCCCTGGGAAGCCTACTCAACTCAGTAGGTAAGGTGATGCTCTTGAAACATACAAGAACACTTATTCCTTTGCTCAAAACTCTGCAAGCTACTATTTCATATAGGGAGAATGCAGAAATCAAAGTTCTTACTGTCCTCACTGGATCTGGCCCTTGTTCCTTCCCCAGACTCCATTCCTGCTCCTCTCCTCCCTGTTCCATCCACATGGCCACGCAGGCCTCCTGATGTTCTCCAATCATGTTGCCTACATTCCTGCCTCAGGGTCTTTTCATTGCTGTGCCGGAAACGGTCTTCCCCAAGATGTCCCATAACTTGCTCCCTCACTTCCTAAGGTCCTCACTCAAATGTCTCCTTTCCAGCGAGGCCTTCACCTATTTGTTTAAAATTGCAGCTCCTTCCTCCACTCCCTTTTTTGACTTACTTCTAATCTCCCTCACACTTATCACTATGTAATACGCTATATGTTTTGCTTATTTATTTCCTGTTTCCTTCCACCCAGATGCAAGCTCCAGGAGGGTGCGATGAGCATGGACACCTGGCCTGAGCGGGTTCGCTGTGAGGTGCACCCTGGGACTCTGCTCAGCACTGGAGCTCCCAAGCCTTCTGCCTGGTCTGGGAGGGACCACGCGGGCTGGGGCAGTTATGGCAGCAATGGTTACCTTGGCTGAGGGAAAGTACGAGGCCCCTTCCCAGTTTCCCAGGTACGCTATCAGCCTGAGAGAGAGAGCAGGCAGGGGGAGAGAGAGGGAGAAGACGGGAAAGGAGGGAGGGAGAAGGGGAGAGGTGGGAGGGGGGCAGAGAGAGGGGAGAGAGAGAGAGCACGAGAGGGGGAAGGAGAGAGAGACCTAAGAAAGACTGAGATTGAATTCACCAAAACTAGATGGAAAGAGGGCTTGGAATTGGATTTATTTGAATTAAGGAAAATTTTCATTACATGACATTTCCTACATGCCTAAGTTTATGAACCATAATTCATACTCACTACCACAGTTCTTATTACTTGAATAATGGAAAGAAGTAAGTCGACAGAACAAGACAAATCCTGCTCGGTGCATGCCATGAAAACTGAGTCCAGGGACAGAAATACAAGGGTGAGGAGAACTTTCTATCTCTCCCCCAACTCCTGATGTGGGCACACCATGCTTAATTGTCTCTTTCAGAATCTCCCCCATGATTTCCTAATAAGTTCTGATATGCACCCGAGCCAGTCCTCACTTCCTATGTGGAAGAAATGCTGCTAATGAGGAGAGGTTCAGCTCAGATTTGTTTGATGACCAGAAAAGCTGACTCTTCAGTCCTCACACCCCCCGTTGAGCAAAGGCGCACCTGTTTTTTTTTTTTTTCATCCTCCCTCGCTCCAGCAGGAATTGCCCACAGAACCCCATGTGGCTGCCAAGATGCCAAGGCTCATTAGCCAACAAGCGCTGTTGATTCCTCTGCCTGAGATTTAGGACCTCAGTGTTTCCCTGCAGGGCCGTGGCATGTGGAACTCCACGCAGCTTTTGAAATCTGGCATCCTTGTGGAACAGGGACAGTCTGTTCATTGAGGGGAAGAGCTGCTTGTTTGTTTCAGCTCTGGATGCCAAAAAAGAAAAGAAAAAAAATCAACTGTTTGCCTATTTGGCTGGTATTAGGGCATAACATCTCTATTTTCCTCTTTTTTTTTTTTTCTCTTCCTTAGGGGTTAATATATTTTGCTGAGGGTTCAAGGTTAAAAGATTTGTATTCTGTCACAATATCTGACAATTTTATTACTAACACCTTGGGAGCCCTATTTCTGGTCACTTTTCAAGCCTATCTGAAATCGACTTCACTTCCGTAGCCATCAGTTTCAATGGTTTGAAATGATCCAAATAATATTTGAAGGGAGAAGAATATTATTTTAAATTCTGGGAAGGGGCTTGGAGGGGTCCTATGACAAATTCCCTAGCCTTACAAGCAAATTAAAATCTCAGCCCACTTTTTTTTTTTAGACCCCTAGAGAATGAGATACCTTATTCTCTCTAAATATATCCCACTGTAAAATCGTTGATTATGGCAGAAAAGTACTTGGTCAGCACAAGTTCTGCCATTTATTTCATGTTTGCCTAACTTTCTAAAGTTAGCTATGCATTTCTACTGAATGGTTGATCCTAATCTAGACTGAAAAGCAGCCATGGGCAATTATCACTTTAAATAAGTGGGGGAAAATCAATACTTATTTCTTTTTCTGCGCAAATGGAAATAATGAAGCCACCATGGCATAGCCTGCTACAAAAATTACACATCCTTCAACTCTCTGAGCTCGTATGATGGCAACGATTTAACAAGAATCACGAGTCAACAGGAACACATTCAAATTTCTAGGACAAAAGCTTTCATGCCCATGACAGTCGGAAGTCTTCACGATGGTCTTTGCCTGTTCGTGTTCCTATTCGTTTCTCTTCCCTAAGTCTGTCTATGTGTTATTGCTTTATTACATGTCCTTCCTTTGTAGCTTTCAACTTCTAAGCTCCTCTATTACATTTTTATATCAGGCTGGAAACCAGAGCTAAAAATAAGGCCAGAAAAACATGGATTGATGTTTACAATAAACATTTATTGAGCACCTACCTGCACATACCAGGCACTGTGCTAGGGTTGCCGGATGACAAAGATGAGTAGGACTCAGGCTCTGCTCGCAAGGAGCTCACAATCTACAGGTGACGGAGGGGACGGTGCAGGCAGACAGATAAGCACTCTGCCGGAAGAGACAGAGCCTCTTACACAGAGACTTAACACAGGGCACTGTGAGACAGAGCCTCTTACACAGAGACTTACACAGGGCACTGTGGCAACAGGAGTTATGGGGCAAATAATTGAGCCTACAAGAATCACAGTGTGTGTGCGTGCGCGCGCGTGTGTGTGTTATGATAAGATTTCACATAAGAGAAGATTTTGAAGATGAGGCTTGGAATGTAGCTTTCTGTCAATAACTAGAGTTGGAAGAGGTTGCAATTTCAGCAAATGTCAAAACAGGAGGAATACACATCTGACGAGGTATGTCACTATGTCATTTATAGGAAACTGCAAGTAGCTTGGAATGGGTGGAGCAGAAGATCCACATGCATGATGGAAGGAGAAACTAGAAAAACAACAGGTGAAAAGATATGGAAAGACACTCCTTTAGCAGTGAAACCGGAAAGAGGTTGGGTCGCATTAAGAAGGTCTATGTTATCATGAGAGTAACCTATTATATCTGACCAACAACAGCAGATTTTGCTGACATTGAGACCAAAATGCCAACTATTTGCAACACATATCTTTCGAATCTGAAAAGAGATCTCAGCGTGCTTCCCTGAATGTAAAAGCACCTAGGAGATCTTACCGGAATGGAATGGTGGACTGTTTACAGGAGCTGCCACAGTCCCTGAACAAGTCATTCTAATGCATAAAGAAGCGCGTTCCCAACAGAGAAAAGGCTCCTAGCTTGAACTGGAAAGTAAGTCAGATAAGCAAGATAGGCAGCTACCTAGAAACAGGTTTCACTAACGTTAGTTCTACTCCCCCAACACTATTCGTTTGACTCCATTACTGTCTTGATTGACAAAGTGACTTTTTAGTACCAAGCATGACAAACATTTCAGTGACAGCCAACTTGTATCAGGCCATTTCAAAAGATGAAGAGAGGGCAGATGTTTACACTGCATTGTCTTCGTCACACAACCTATTCTTTTTAGAAGGAAAATTCTTTAAAAGGTAGGGAAAACTTCAAACAACATGTTCAGCTGAGAGCCTCTGAGAAATGGCTGGTCATTAGAGTCCAAAGTTAACGGATCATGAATTTGATATTTGTATTTTGTATGGTCTTTTACTTGATCGGTTGAGTCTACAGGTAGTAGAAAGTCCAAACAGGTTAGAGCATCCACAGAAGGCAATGAAATGTCCCTGATATACATGTAACCCACCCAGAGGAAGTTTAACAACCTTTTCAAATCATGTGGTTTGAACCCAGGGCTGTCAGTCTATGGGAATATAAATTCATCATTTCTTACTTCCAGGTCTCCCTGGATGAAGTTCTGCTATGACCCTTAATCCACGGAACTGTTACTGATCTCATGGAACAGTTATGGGCTCAGTGATGGAAATTTTCATGTCATGGTTACCCCAATGCATTTGAAGATGGTGCAATGATCAAAAAAGATGCCAGTGATGACAATTGAACGTCCCTTTGCCTTCCCAGCCTCCTTCATATATTCTCAGGCATAGGATGACAAAGGGAAGTCCACGAGTCACATGAAGAAAGACTGTAGCCATGGGTACACGATCAGGAGCTTCTGTTTCTCTTCACCCCATCCTCCATGCCATCACCCTACTCTATTTCCTCCTCATTGTTGCTCCTGTGAATTCCTCCACCATCTTGCCACTAAGCACTGTCCTCTGCCCACAGTTCTGTTGCTGATGAATTCCAAATGAACCAATGTCCAACCCGTGTGTGACATGGAGTTTGTGTTCAAATAGTTGTTGAATGAAGTAATGACCCCCAAACCCTCCAAGGTAACAAGATTTTAGGGAAGTGTCTTTTTGAATGATATAAGGCTTCCTTATGTGAGGTGAAAGGAGCAAGCGTTCTGGAGTCACATCAGCCTGGCTTGTGCCATGCTGTGCCACTAACTGGATTTAGAACAAGGGCTTAAATACTCTGTAATGCTGTGTCATCAACTATATAAAAGGAAGATAATAATCCCTACCTTGAAGGGTTGCTGTGAGTATTAAGAGACAGTACATATGAATGCCTAGCATAGTGCCTGGAACATACCAGGGCCTCAAGAAATGCTTATCTCCCTCCTCCCTGTCTTATTCTTATGTCGGATTTTAGGATGAGAAATAATAGCGAGCAACTAATCTCCGATGTGGCTGGAAGTCTTAGAAAGAGATAAGCAGCAGTCATAGGGAGAGAGAGTGTTAGGAATTTTTAAAGGAAACGAATGGTTTTATGGTTAATTTTCTTGGTTGGGGTTTAAGAGGAGATTCATGTTGTCCATTAATTATACTTACCAATTGGGTCTAATTGGCAACTACCCCAAAATGAATAAAACAAGCGGGAGTCAAGAGAGAAAAACGGCAGGCATCCTGTCAAAAAATAAAATCTTTGAAATTTCTACAACCCGATGGTTGAATATACATTTCATTAAAGCAGATGGACTCACCCAACTTATAAATGTGTACATATGATGGAAATCTAAGTTGCATATTCAGACTTTCACAAAGCATCAAACAGCCCTCTGTACCAGCTCTACCGTGTCTCATCACTCTTTCACTTGTTGGGGTCCTTCAAATCAGCATCCCCTTTGCTGGAGAAAGCAACCCTTATTATTCTGTTTTAGCCTAGGTGACTGTTCTGGTGGTCAAAGAGTTAAACGAGGCACTCTGTGTTGAGTACTTGTAAGCATGCTTAGCCCTTAAGTAAATCCTCAAGAAACACTAGCTGTTGTTACAGTGATTCTAATAATAATCATGAATTTGGTTCTGTGTTTTCCAAGACTGAGCAGAACTGGATTGTCCCCTCTCTCCTTTTAAAAATGCTTTTCTGTTTTTTGGGGGATATGCATCCTGTTTTCAGGTGATTGGCTTACTTTTGACTTAAATGGAATATCCTCCCCCACCCCCCCACCCCCCGCACCGTTGGCTAATGCACTTAATTTCTTTTCCTTTTAAAGAGTAATTGAAACCAATGTTGACATGTCACTCAACATGCATATTATTTACTGAAAAGACTGCCCCATTTCTCACTCTTTTCTTTCTCTTATTGCCAAGAACATGACTAATTAGATACAGCCGTATATATATTATCTATCCATATCATCTATCTACTGCTTCCTTCCTTCCTTCTATGTATGTATGTATGTATCTATCTACAGAAGAAGTCACCAAAGCCATTCCATTATAATAGGTTTCCTTACTAATTTGGCTATACTATCCTAAACTGGGAGGTAAATTTAATTGTAACCTCATGCCTCTGGAGTTGTTAATTGACTAAAGAAGCTACCTTAGGTTGAGATGATTCAGTATCTCATTTCAAATCTAGGCCTCAGAGGAGAATCCCACGAACAGCTGTTTTTGCTCCTCTTTGTTCCTTCCCTAGAAACAGCGTTTACGGAAGCCCCCCCCCAGATCCTCAAGTTATGTCTTCTGGCCCTAGCTTCGTAGGATCAAGCCAGACTTCTAGAGCAGCCTCAACTGGGGGCGGTGGTTGGGCAGAGGGTAGCTGGTCGGTGAGAGATGCAGTAGGGTCTTACCCACTTTTATGGAATATTACTTGGTGAGTCCTCATTGCCCACAACCTGGCCAAGCTGCCTTGTCATAAAAATGTATTCAGTGGGGAAAAGACAAAGCAATATCCCTCCAAGCACAAAATGCAAAGGGTTGGTTCCTTTAGATTCTTAATAGGTTGTAAAATAATAAGCCAAGAGTAACTACTGTGTATTTTCCAGAAAGTTACCAATTAGCATGTTCCTGAGAACATAGATTCAACTTGGGAGCCTATGCTTCCCCAGGCCACTCTACCACTGTGTACAACAATTAGACTGCTGGCTAAATACTGTGAGCAAAGCCCCAAATAGACAACAACACAAGCATCTGTTTATGGAACCAAGCACAAAACTGGCTTAGCTCTGTCTTCCCTGCAGAGTGAACAGCACCCTGGTATTTTCAGTTTGTTTTTTTTTCCCTTCCAGTTACCAAACCCTAACGAACAAAAGTTAAAATGACATTTTAGTGAAGATAAACCAGATTTGTTGGAGATTTGTTGCATGGTTGAAAATGGAAATGTCTAGACATCTGGCATCTGTTGACCGTGACCCCAATTGTCTCATTATTTCCTTGATTACCCTTCTGGGCATGGTGGAAAAAGTGGTCTCAAAGGGGAAAATAGGGAAATAAAGGGCCAAGGATTGTGCTTCCAGTGAGGTTGATGCCCTAAGTACCCTGCTTTTGCTCCTTGCTGAGGTGCATGGAGAAACTTTCCTAATTTGAGTTCTCTGGTGTTGGCATTAAATAGAGTAAGAAAACTACCTCCCAAACTAACACAGTGACTATGCTGAGCAGCAGACTAGAAGTGTAGTGTTTTGAGCTGAGATCTGTGTCAGCTAATGCACCATATGAAAAGAGGTAGGATGCGTGACTGTTTCCAAGGGGGGGCTTTCCTATCTGGAAAACGAGGCCAATGAACTAGGTGAAATATACATATACATATATATATATATAATAGTGTATATGTGTATAGTGTTTATGTATATGGTTATATAGACCCCATGAGCATGAGTAGCTTTGCACCTGCCCCATCTGTGTATCTCTATATATGTAATTATATCCCAGTTATCATATATTATTCTATAGTTTATCTTTACATCCCCATCGAGGAGTATCTAGAAAAAGAAAACAATGAAACATACATGTCTTTTCCTTATGACTTTGTTATTTGGATTTCCTAAAAAACTAACCCAGTTCACAGGTAGACCTTGTTTATATTTGCAGCTAAAATAATGCAACCAGATAGGATAAACAATTTAATGAGAGTAGAACAAATTCAGTTAGACCTCATGCTAGGCCCTCAGTTTCTGTATGTTGAAAGCTTTTACCTACGCGGCTTGCAATCCATTGCTCACATTCTACCCCGCAAAATCTTACTTAAAATACCTCTGCTGAGTAGCCCCTTGAACATTCCACCTAGAAATACTCTTTGTCTGAATTCCTGTTGTATTTCATGTCATTAAAGGGCACGTAACACTTGCTGCTTATTGTAATGCAGCTCTTTGTCTCCTGAGTGGAAACAGCCTGATGGTGGGGGCTCTGATGCGGGCGGACTTCTTGGGTCAGCCTCTTACTGCCAGTCTGACGTTGGGGCCATCACTTGACCTCAGTTTTCTTTTTGGTCAATGGGGATAATAAATGGTACTCACTTCCTAGGGTTGTCATAAAGAATAAATCATATTTCTTGCAAAGTGTTTAGAATAGCACTCAATTAAACACTAGTTATTGTTCACTTATTTGTAAAACTCTAAGTTCTTCGAGCGCACAACTATGCTTTATTTCTCTTGCAACCCCTGTGTTGCTTTGTAATGTTACAGGTGCACAAGGCAATACTGGCTGGGCCATGGAAATACACAAGGGGAAATGTAACAGGCAGAGCAATCACTATTTATCGTAAATGACAGATATTTGCCCTTCTCCTTTTGCTACATTCTGAAAAGCTGAAGAACTTTAAGCCTGTGTTTTGGCTCCATAGGAAACATCTTAAAGGGACAGTGGAATAAAGAATATTGCGGGAGCCACTTTTCCACAGTGAGCACCACGGATGATCTCCAACACGATAAACAGTTGTTGACTGAGCCATTGTGTGACCCAGCTCCATCTCAGGGAGGAGGACCCTGGGAGAGGGGAGCTGGGTTTTGGGATGGCCAGGAGCATAATGAAGGGAAAATGAACAATTCCAACTTTGCTGAACTGTACTCACAGTAGAGATATAAAAGTAGGACATTTTCAGGAGCCCCATTATATTAGGATGTCTTGCTATGGCTAAGGCTTGGGAATAAATTTAGGTTGTTTTGTCATTCACTAAGTCCCAATAGGGAAGATTATTTTGCTTCTGATTTCAGCTACTGTCAAATGTAGGCATCAAATCTGTTACACTGGTCTCATATATATATTTTTTAATTTTATTTATTTGAGAGAGAACAAGTGAGAGAGAGACCAGGAGCAGGGGGAGGGGCAGAGGGAGAGAGAGAAGCAGACTCCCCACTGAGCAGGGATCCTGACGCGCGCGGGGCTGGATTCCAGGACCCCAAGATCATGACCTGAGCTGAAGGCAGACACTTAGCCGACTTAGTCACCCAGGCACCCTGGACTCATAATTTTTATACACACCCTTTATATATGATTGGACAATATTATTTTCTATTATGTGTCCTTAACCAGCCTCTTCTCTTAGGTTTCCTGACTTGACTCTTTCCTCTTGTCTTAGAGGAAGCAGAGGATTGCCAGCAGGCTGAGTGAGTGAGAGAAAACATGGCGGGGCTGGCTCCTTACCCAGAGGTCAAGAATGATATACATACACCTGAGGAAGGAAGATTCTGAACTTACATATTACATGGATAGGCTGACTACTTCCAAAGGTTGTCTTCTTCCCTCCTTCTCTCCCCCTGTCCATTTCTCTTTCCTTCCTTCCTCCCTTCCTTCCTCCCTCCCTCCCTCCCTCCCTCCCTTCCTTCCTTCCTTCCTTCCTTCCTTCCTTCCTTCCTTTCTTCCTCACATCCCCTTCCCTTTCCTCCTCTCCCGTCTCCTTCCCTCTTTCCTTCCTTCCACTACAAAAGCTGTATTTGTTCATTGTAAAAAAACAACATTGAGAAGTACTTAAAAGGTATACGTGGAACACATCAGTTCTCACCCTACCTCTCCCACCTCAGGTTTCACTCCCTAGAACCTACGACTAATAATTATTCACCTGTCTCCTTTCAGATGTTTTATAAGTATATACATATATATATTTTCAAATTTTTATAAACATAAATGTAATCATAAACACACAGTTGTACTGTTTTACAACAGGCTTTTTCACTTAAGAAAAAAATACCCTTGGGTATCTTTCCATATGAGCCCAAACAGAGCTAGTACATTATTTATAACTTCAGAGTATTTCACTATATGTTAACATAAAATTTAATTAGTCACTTACTCGTGAATCTTTGGGTAAAAAATACTGTAATAAATATGAATAGAATTCTTAGAAGTAAAAATATATGACTAAAAGGTATGCACATTTAAAATTTAATAGGGGTAGCCAAATTGTCTTCCAAATAAGGTTGCCCATATTTGCACACACCATAATGCATATTTCTGGGTATACTTCTTGACAGTAGATATTTGTAAACTTTGTTTTTTGCCAACTGATAGGTTGAAAACATTTCATTGTCTTAATTTTCATTTCTTTAATTTTGAGTAAGGAAATTTGTACTTTCTTCCCTGTGATCTTCCTGTTGATATATTTTGCCCATTTTCTTAGAGAATTTTTCTTTTTCTTTGGATTTGATGTCCTTTGTTTATTATGGAAATTAGCCCTCTGTCATAGTTGTATCTATTTGCTTTGCTTTGCCATTTGTTTTTTGAACTAGTATTTTCTTTTTTTTTAACTTTTATTTATTTATATTTTTTAAGATTTTATTTATTTATTTGATAGAGAGAGAGACAGCGAGAGTGGGAACACAAGCAGGGGGAGTGAGAGAGGGAGAAGCAGGCTTCCCGCTGAGCAGGGAGCCCAATGCAGGGCTCAATCCCAGGACCCTGGGATCATGACCTAAGCCGAAGGCAGACGCTTAACGACTGAGCCACCCAGGTGCCCCTGAACTAGTATTTTCTAATGGGGCTTCTAAGCATTGAATTTGTTTTCTAAAGCAACTTAGCTTGTGTGAATGGATGAGTCATAACAGCTCCGAGTTTGGTATTATTAAAAGAAGGGAAAAGAAACCAGGGAAAATACCAGTTTCACATATGGAGTATCCAGAGAGGAAAGGTGAGGTTTGTTTTCAAATCACCTGCCTGTGGTTTCATTAAATCTGTAAGGCATTAGATCCTCGTACCTCTATTCATTTAGAAGGGAAATTCCAACTGTCTACAGCTCTACCTTTGGGGTTTTACTGAATAACACAAGCTAAAATCAAAAGAAAAACTAACTACGGTTGGATGAACAAGGACATGTGTATCTCGGTCTCTAAAACAAGGTGACCCAATTCACTATTTATTCCAAGAAGCTTCATGAATTAATCTTTTTATAACTGTCAGTGTCAGCAAATACTCTCAACTCTATATTTACTGACATTCGAAACATTTTAAGAGCCCTTCAGCTGTATCTTGCCAAATTATTAGTTATCACTTAGGGGTTATTAAAATGTAGGAATGACATATTGAATAATTGGCATAAGAAAGATTTCAATCCCTGAGAAACTCATCTGCTCATCTGGCCTCCTCAAATGTTTCCTCAACAGAGTGGGGGGATATCTTATTCCCTAAGTCATCTCCTTTGTCCTTTTCTCTCAACAGGGCTGAAGTCCTGTTGGAACCTATGGCTTTGAGAGGCTGACCAATCTTCATCCTCCTGCCTATCACCAAGATTATGGTCATGTGTTGGTCACATGAGAATTATTTTGCAGGATTTATCTTTGAAGCATTTGTATCAAGAGTACAGCGTCACGGAAACACGGAATCTTTCTTATTTATTTTTAATATTTTGGGATTTAAAATGTTACCAAATGATGTGCAACAAAATATGTGACTCCATTAAGGATCCATTATGGGATGCACATGGATTATGCATAGCACAGCATATGCAGTTACTTTGAGGCTTAGGGGATCTATTTGAGTTAGTTAACTTAAGATGTTAACAAAACCAGAACGGTCTAAGATAATCTATATAATTTTATACATCTTGTCTCAATCCAGTTTCAACGGATATTGCAATTTCCAGAGCCAGTGCAAGACTCTGCAACTACTGATCACTGAAAGACTCACAGGTAGAGAGTGAAAGAGTGTGGTACAAAGCATGCGCTACAGGAACTATTTATGGACAAGGCTCCCCAATGAACAAATTGGAACCGTAATAGGCATATCTCATTTATAAGTGGCAGATAGGTTTTTTCTCATGTGACAACTCTAGCCATTCCTTAACAATAATCCGGAACGCTAAGCTGAAAGATATGGCAAAAACTGCTGGCTATATGCCGATATCTATTCTTCCCTTCCTTCATAGTGATGGGATTTTAGCTCCTGATGTATTTGTCCAGGAATAAAGACTATATTTTCAAATCCCCCTTTAGCTAGGTGTGAACGTGTGACCAAATATTGCCACATGGGATGGAAGTCAAAATGGCGTGTATGACTTCCTCATGGTGACTTTAAAGGGAAAGGGTATGACTTTTTCCCTTGCTCCTTTATCCTGATGCTTTCCGGCTAGAAAGTAGATGATGGACCATGAAGACAGGGATGGGAGGAGCAAAAGAAAGAAGGAAACTGAGTCCTCAATACCATGAGGCCACGACATTAAATCTGGACACCTGTTCAGAATAACATGTACATAAGGAATAAACTCTTGTCTCCTTTAGGTGTCCAGTGTTTTGAGTCCTTGTTACAACAGCAGAACCTGTGTCCTAATGAATGAAAAATGGTTCTGAGCTGAATCAAGGCTCAGTGGGAAAAGTCATGCTAGCTTTGCAATACCCCAGCTATGGGCAAGGGACACAATGGGCTCCAGCCAACTCTAATCTCTTACTGTATGGAGAGCTAACGTACTCCAAAATGGAAGACTCTCAAAAAACCCTTTCATGTCACTTGTACATTATAGCTTTCCTTGGCCTTTTGCCCGTCTCCCTCTCTGTGCTATTGTTAACCACTTCAGGCTTAACCTCTGTGTATTTGGTACAAATACAAAGAAATGAGACTGACTTAACAATCATAATAAAAATAAGTAATATGTGTAGTATTTAGGATATACCATTTATTTTTATGTAAATGACTTTAAAAAATCCTTTAAAATAGCCTCCTGGAAAACTATATGCTTATTTCAATGATGCTGTCATTACTAAAATATTTTTGGAATTTTTTTGGAGTTGTAAATCCATACGTTTCTTATAATAATAGGACTGGATCAAATCCCTTAAATTTCTTTCATGCCAAACCAGCAACTCTTTATTGAGCACTTACTATGCATAACATTGTTAGGTTGGGTGTCAGAGAGGTTGGTAATCAATTAAGGATGTCAATGGTAATCTTCAGACAATCTATGTTAAATTTCCTGGGTAAGATGACTTCACAATTCAACAACAAAATAATATATATAAGGGGTCTACTATAGTCCAGGGAAATGAGAAATATACACCAGAAATGGAATGTGAATTTTTAAAAAGCTCTGCTTCATGGAGTTTTATATCATGAATTTATTCATTCACTCAAGATTTATATTCCTGCCCTCCTCCCTTACTTCCCCCAAATTCTCAGTAATTTATAGATTAAAAATTAGAGTTCTGTTTGTATTCAATTTCGAACTCTTTATTCTACTAGAACCTTGATTTATTAAAATATTCCCTGTGCAATGCATTGTACTGAGTAGGCTTTCCGGGGACCTCTGGGTACAGAACCCCATCTCTGCCTCTGCCCCTGTATCAGTGAATAACTGTGGACTGGAGGATTTCTCTGAGTACCAGGGACTCTGACAGGAGAACTCCTAGCGTTAAGCACATTTCTGGAGTCACTGAGCCTGAAACATAAAGCTGTGGTGCTCAGAGCGGGTGCTGCTGAATTGGAAATACTGATCTGATTTACTTCGTGAGTCAGTTCTGCCTGTTAAGCAAGTCGGTATGTCTCTTCAAATGAAAACCAGCTTCCTAATAGTCATTAGGGCAGAAAGGTCAACTCAAGTCCATTTACAGTTTTCAAATATGCCAAGAGCGTGGATTTAGACAATGAGTTTGGTACTCACCCCGCAGAGAACAGACACAGAGCAAATGAAGTCAGATAGTTGGAAGAACTTCCCAACAGCAAGTGATGTTAGGATTGGAAGGGCTGACATCCAGCCAATGCTGTTGGTTTAGGAAACCAACGTCTTCACCGGTCGTTAAAGATTTTAAATCTCACTGCTCGCTTGCTATGGCTGCCTCTTCTGTTGTCTTAGGTATGAGTATTGTGGGTGTGGTCTTGACAAATCAGGTGTGGGCTATTGGAAAGATGTGAAAAAAACCCAAAAAACAAAAAAACCCCAAACAAACAAAAAGAAAACTCAAGGAAACATACTTGGAGTAGCGTTTCCTGAGGGATGTGATTGGCCTTTGGGCCAGGCAGGTCTTCATGTGAAACTGTTCTGCCCAAGGCAGAATATTAACCTTCCTGCCTCCTCTCTTATGTCATTCAGGAGCATGAGAAATCACATCAACCCGAGGCCCCCTGATATTTTTAAATGCCCCCTAGGGGAGGCAGGGTCACTCTACTCATAAAACACTACAGCCATGTTTAAGAATCATCACCCAAAATGGTGGTAAAGGAAGTAGGATATCAATGATGCAGTCATGAGTACTCATTTCTGACAATGGAAATTCAATGGAAACAAAATGCTTTAAATTGATGTGTGTCATGTCATAGAGATGAGTTAATTTTTAAAATGAAATCCCTTAGGGGCGCCTGCGTGGCTCAGTTGGTTAAGTGGCTGTCATGGTCCCGGGGTCCTGGGCTAGAGCCCCATGTCGGGCTCCCTGCTCAGCGGGGAGCCTGCTTCTCCCTCACCCTCTGCCTGCCACTAGAATGTTCCTGTGGCTCAGATATCCTATAACTCAGTGAAAAGGGGATATATTTGCTCCCACAGTAAGGCATAATTCATTAGGGATGACATCCTGTACTGTTGGAAGACATTATTCTCATTATTATTTTTGTTAGTTTGGGTGAGTAAGCATACAATCATATATAAAGAGGTGTGTTGGCTTAGGGACTGCATAATAAAACATATATTTTTTCCTAGAGAATTCTAAATATCAGTATCTTCAAAGACCAAATGTGATTATGCTTTATGAATTCTGCCATCATTTCTTCCACCTGTTTACTCAGAAATACCGAGCCCATTTTAAGCTGCTGCTTTAGTAGAAGTACTACTCTCCATGTCTTCATCAGACGAGGCTACACTCAAATGTCAGTCCTTACCCTGGGGCAGAGAAAATGTGGAGAATCAAATTCTCTTTCAAGCAAACCCCGACAGTAGCAAAAGTTCTGGTTATGGAAATCTAAACCTACCCAGACACCCCCATTAATTAATATAGCAAAATAAACGTAGACTGGATTTAGTCTGACATAGGGACATAATCCCGTAGACTGGATTTAGTCTGACATAGATTTCATCTCATAGTATGGAGATGACAAAGTCAGAAATTTCTAGCCTCATAACGAAATTTCCTACAACCTACACTGATGTTCACAATATAATTAGATATGCAGTCTGAATAAAACTTTGCATCTGGGCCAACCTAAAATAAAATTCAAACAACAAAGGAGTAACATTTTAATCAAATAGAGCCCAAAGATAACTAGATTCCTGTCCTCTCCCTTCAATCCCCTTTTTGAATAAAATGGTAACTTACAAGAAGAAAATTTAAAGCGTGAGATATATTCTGGGCTGATTCACATATAGCCTAAGTTCTAACACCTCCACCAAATACAGTAGTCAACAATCCTAACTGACAGTCACCATGATTGCTCCAGGACACCGGAATAGCTTGAATCTCTAAAGAAAGATTACATTTTCTCCATTATGCTCTGTTTATTCAGGTAGGAGGAACAACTGCAGTGTAGAATATATTTTTGACAATATATAAAAAGACAAAAGAGTTTGCTGGCTATCGCTGCAATGGTTAAGATTTTAAATCAATTACTCTTTAACAAATCATGTTCACAGAGGATTGATGGTAAGTTCCAGAACATAATTTTGAGCCCTCATTTTTCCTCTTTGGACCTTTTCAGTAACTATAGACATATACGGTTCCTCCTTAATGAGCAGAGCCAGGTCTGATTTGTGGTATTATATATATATAGTGATGAATACCCTTGACTCTTATAGGCTTTAATGAGAGGGTCTGGTCTCAGGTTGGAACCCATGGCAGCCAGGCTCTGTCAACACAGGACATGGTTTCCCGCAGGGGGACCACTGTACCACCAAGAAGGCGGGAAGAGAACCAGTTGTTTCTGGATGGCCATGTGCCAGAATCCTTTCATATGTTGACTTGTATGTCAACTCATTTAATCAGGGTTCACAGATCCAGAAACAGAGTCTAAGAGAAATGCTTTAATGCTGGAATATTTATGGATGAAATGATATGCCATCTGGATTTCCTTCAAAATTATCCAGAGAAGGATGTAGGTGGCTATATAGAGAGAGATTCTAAGCTTGGCCATGGGCTGGTAAATGTAGAGACTGGGTGACAGTCATGGTGAGTTATTATAATATTCTCCAACTTTTTTGTATGTGAAATTTTTTAATAATAAAAACGTACACACAAGATACGCTTAGGATTTTAAAGTCCCACGAGGCTGCTCATGTGCTACTTTCTAGAGCAGCTCCTTGGTAGTCTTTCAGCTCATATATATTTCCTGAGCAGTTAGCAATGTGCTAAGTTGCCTCAATTTATGTGAATAGGTGAACAGCAATAAAATAAATATGAGGAATTTTTGATTATGTACCTTTTTTTATTTAAATAGTTCAAACTTAGTATATGGTGCTTGGCAATATTCATGAAAGGTGTGCACCACCTTTGATAATTCTCTTAATCACTTCCCTGCACCTCAGTCTGATCTTTGAGATGAATGACTTTATGTTCTTGTGAATGTCAGCCACACCTTGCTTTCATCCACAGACACTGATAAGACTCCTGGGATATAGGTATATAGGTTTACAGAGTACATACAGCCTCACTCCCTTGCCTCTCTCTTCCTCTTACTTGCCAGGCAAAATCCCAACAGGCGCTTAACCCATTTCTGTGTCTGTTCTACTACTCGAGCTGAACATGGCTGCAAAGAAAACACACAAGCCTAGTGATCCATGCCTCTCGAAATTCACAACCACAAATACCCGGTGGGACCAGGGTGCTGTGGGTTAATGCTACATTTCCCTGGTCCGGTCATTCTCCCTGTCTCTCTATTAACTATAGTTCCTTTTGCTCCCTAATCTCTCCCTCCTCCCCTTCCACATTCTTTGCTGATGACCTCCCGTACTCTTTTCTTTATAAAGAAACTATCTACAGAGAAGTACCTGATCATCCCAGCAGAAAACGTTCCATCCTACCCACGTCTGTGCCCATATGCTCTGCCCTCCCTCCTGCTATGCAGGATGAAGCTGTCCACATCCTATGGCCGAGCTCTTTATCTGTGCACTGAATCTCATCACTTCCCTCTCTCTTAGGGACTTCGTCCCAATTCCCCAGAGATCCCCCACTTTTTTTTCCTGCAATAGCTTACTCCTCTGGGGCTCTCCCTAGCCCCCCTGTTTTAAGAATATACCAGTGTTGCTAAGAATGGCCTTGCAGCTTTCACTTGATGTGTCTACTCCTTACCCTGAATGCCCAATTCATTAGCAAGTCCTCTTGAGTTCTGCCTGCACAATATATCTTAGGGCCAATATTATATGATTTATATGAGGCACCTGCAACAGGTGAATTCGTAAAGATATCAAGTAGAATAGTGGTTATCCGGGGCTGAAGGGGGGAGGGGGGAGGAACAGGGAGTTAGAGTTTAATGGGGACAGAATTTCAGTGTGGGATGATGAAAACGTTCTGGGGATGGACGGTGGTGATGGTCGCACAACAATGTATATGGGCTTAATACCACTGAACTGTATACTTAAAAATGGTTCAAACGGTAACTTTTATGTTATGTATATTTTATATTTAAAAAAAAAAGCCCAGGGCGCCTGGGTGGCTCAGTTGGTTAAGCGACTGCCTTCGGCTCAGGTCATGATCCTGGAGTCCCAGGATCGAGTCCCGCATCGGGCTCCCTGCTCGGTGGGGAGTCTGCTTCTCCCTCTGACCCTCCCCCCTCTCATGTGCTCTCTGTCTCAAATAAATAAATAAAATCTTTAAAAAAATAAAAAAAAAATAAAAATTAAAAAAAAGCCCAGTTAAGAAAATATCTATGCTTGTATTCGAATCCGACCACGTTTTACTTCCCCTATCGCTGCCATTCTATTTCAAACCGCTCATGCCCACCTGCATTATTGCAACGGCCTCCCAACACATCTCCCTGCTCGAAAGCTTGCCCCCTGCCTCAGTCTGGTCTCTGCACACAGCAGCAGAGTGATGTTTTAAACCGGGAAGCAGATCCTGTACTTTGCCGGATCACAATTCTGTTAGAATACAACCTAGCCCTCTACAAATGCCTTGCTCTTTCTTGAACACCTGGGGCTTTTGTCCCTACTTCCGCTCCCTTCCAGAATGTTCTCCCCACAGTGGGCTCCCTGACTTCATTCAGGTCTCTGCTTCCATGTCACCTCCTCAAAGAGGCCCTCCCTGACCACCTGCTCTACGCCAGCCTCTCGACGCGCGGGTGCGTATGCGTGCAAACCGCGCACGCAGGTCCAGTCCTATACCTTCCTCTGCTCTCTTTTTCTTAACGGTTCTTTTCACTACCAGACATCATATATTTATTTGTTCCCTGATTTACCTATTACTCTACCCCTCTAGAGTGAAGGTCCATGAATTTCGCAGACCTCAGCCATGACTGGTCTGTAACAGCAGTTCAAGAAATACCTGCATCCTAAAAGGCATCCTTGGAGCTGTTGGAGGCTGTGCATGTTAAGTGTGAAGTTTAGTAAGTGGCAGATGGAAGAATGTTCCAAAGCAGGTCACTGCACATGCCCCAAAGGGTTCTCCTTTAAAAACCAAGTCCTTCAGGGACCAGGGACAATACTTGAGAAGGGGCTGGTGACAGCAGGAATGAGTGGGGCGCGGGGGAGAGACGAGATAATGGAGGCCAGGGTGCAGAGACAAATCAAAGGCACTGGTGCTTGTGATTCATTATCATTCATAATTGGCATTTTGATGAGAAAGGGTTGAAAGGTCTCCCGAACAGGATTCACTTAATATTTAAGGAAAGCATCCTTCAGACGATTAGGTCATTTAGGTAAGAAACAGACTTGAAAGGCTCCCGTGGTAGGCAGGGCACCCCTAGGTGGTGAGGAGGAATGGCACTTTAGGAAAACGCTGAGCGCAGTCCCAGCACCCCCGGTGTCCTCCAAGGCGGAATGGGTGATGAGCCCTGTTAATTGTGGTGTGGTGTCTCATTTTTGAGAGACCACGCTGGGGCCCCAAATTGAGTTCCACCTTTGTGTTTTAGATTTCTTTAACTTTTGAAGGGGGAACTACAAAAGTAAATGAGGTTTTTAGAATCAGTTTTATTTTTAATGGGAAGAACCACATTACTGCTAATTGTGATACAAGGAAAAGAAAGTGTCCACCCTGGACAGTAGAGTTGCTGTTCCAAGGTACTGATTGGGGATTGATTGCATTAAAGGTTTGTATTCTTACTTCCGCTGTTTCTTGTTATAACCGGGTCAACTTTACCCCTTGTTAGTCCTGTTCTGGAGGCTTCTGTGTTCTCAGTGGGCACTTTGCCATTCACTAAATTGAGGCCTCAAGGTCCTGCTCTACTTTGGGGAACTCCTTGGGACACTCCTTAAGCTCTGAACACCTTGTTGCCCCTTCCCTGCTTTTTGGGGTGAATGCAGCAAAAAGACAAGGAGACCTAATGACTCACGAGTGGCTCACTTGGAGGGTAATCTTGGTTTGCCTGGGACTGAGGGGACCCAGGGACATGGGACTTTCAATGAAGAGAAAGTCTCAGGCACCTGGGACAGGTTGATCACCCTCTCAGGTTAAGCTTAGGGACAGAACCGGTGTAAAAGCTAACTCATGGCATCTTTCACTACAGCTTGTGAGCAAACTGCTGACCCTGACCCTTTTTACTTCCTGTGACCTCAGAGATGGCCTCTGGGTGTCTTTAACCTTTTCTTCCCATTTAATTATTTTTACTCAATGGGAGCCTGCGGGTTTCTGCAAATCCTCAAATAAGTATCTCGAAGCATGTAGGAAAATTATGTTTATAAATTATGATAATTCCAATGACCATGTGGTTCCCCTGCCCCCACCTCGTTCCAACTACTGTCATTTAACCCACTGGGGCTCATCCCTTACCCCAGACCTAATCCTGTTTGTGGGCTTAGAGCAGTTCAAGAGTCTCTACCCTGCCTCTCTGACCTTGTGCCTCAGCTCTGTACCTGGTGCATGCTCCTCCCCTACATTTTTTACCCTAGACCCTTGACTGGGTCCCCACTTGTCAATGTTTTTGTGTGTTGCTACCTACCTTGGTAATCTAGCAAGGGTCCACTGTCTCTATGAATGGCATGAGGCCTGTGGAGGGGGTCCCAGCAACTCCAGCATCCCTGACATCCTGACCAGCCTTGGCCTGCTCTCCGACTCCATGCTTCTGGGCTCTGTGCCTCACCGTGGCAAGGTCATTATATGGGCCCCCCACTGCAGGGCCGTCCACACATAGAGCACTTCTGGGAGCTTTACAGGAAGGGTGCCCCTCCAGGCAGATAAATTACAAAAAGATGTTCCCTCTAGGATGACCAGTTAGAAAAAAAGCAACCTGTCCTTGGGCAGCCTGTAAGGCACGGAGCTTGGCAGACAGAGCCTTGGCGGGGTTTTAACCCCCCTGGCACCCCTGAGCCGGGTATATAACTTACACCACCACATACCTAGCTCTTCTCCTCACTACTGACCAACCGGCCCGGCTGCCACCAGCGCCTAGCCCAATGCCAGGCTTTGCTGGGCTGGACAGGTTTCGCCTCATCAGCACCCTGAATCTGACCCTGAATTTGCTCTTTGTCTGTCCTGCTCCCGTCCTGCATCTTTCAGGTCACTCCCATTGAGGTTCTCATTCTTAACCTGATGGTGTATAAAAAGTCAAAATCTAATAGATATCACTCATAACATAACATTTGCCCTTTCTATCCACTACTGTAATAAAATTCAATTTTAGTATTACAAAACCTACTACCTATTGGTTATAATGCTTAGTTACATTTGATCTCTGCCGATTTCTGGATAGATTTGCTAGTCTTTTCTATTTTTGTCTTTCCAAAAGATGTCTAGCTTGGGATGATCCTGTTTTCTCTTTCCAAAGACAGTTGGGGATTCTAGGATAGAAGACAGTTTCCTAATACAACTTGGACTTCAGGCCTAGGCCAAAATGTACTATTCCAGACATCTCTGTGAAAAAGATAAAATAGTAGTAGCTCCTAAAAGTTGGGACCACAACAGGTATAAGAAAGAGAAGTTGTGGTCTGATAGGGCGAACATTCCAGTTCTGGGAGGAAGGTGGCTCTGGCAGGCAAAACCCACCCCAGACAGTTACAGAGAAAAGAATAGAGAGCAACCATTTGGACAAGCTGAATCACAGCACACTGAGCTTTTGGAAACTTATCTAGCCAAAGAGAATCTTTTGTTATTTAGAATTGCAGGCTTTGAAAGTTGGATCAATTAGATCCAAGTTGTCCTGATGAGACATACAATTACCCCTAAAGTTTGAGCCTGCCACGAATCCTCCTCAAGGGTTACTTTTGTTTAGAGAATGCCAGTTGCCTTGAAATTCCTAACCATGGGCAGATCTATGCTAAGATCAAAACATATGTATATATAAAATTTCTGGCCAACAAAAGTAGCTTAACAAATAGAAACAATTTCTCTAGGGTGCCTTTCCTCCTTAGAGTACTGTGTAAAGGATGTAGGAAAAGTCTGGAAAGAAAAACATATCTGCTTGCATACACCCCAGATGGGGTTGAGTTTCTTGCATATGACAAATGAGCGCTAGGCCACTAATCACGCTTACGTGTCCAGTCCTCCTCCCCCAGATGACTTCCTCAGGTTCTAACCACTGGTCCAGCAGACTCATAATGATCCCTGTTTGAAACTTGCTCAAGTTCTTATAATATTGCCACACGGTATACTTGTAGTTACTCACTTTCCACAGGCTTCCTATGAGGCCCGGCAGTGGGAACAGTAGCCTACTTACTTGTGTTTATCTTCTGGAGAGAAATATGCTTTTCCAGTTGTCTCCTCAGCTTCACTTCGGCTCCATATTTCCCGGTGGTCCCGTTGTCGGCCAGAATGAAGTGGGAATGCATGCTGTTGAGAACAGTGAGCTTGCTCATGGGATTGGACATGGTCTGATATGGCCGGACAACCTGCAGGATTTCAAAAGGAAGAGGCGGAAGTCAGAAGAAAAAGAGCAAAATATGAAAAGGAGAACCAGCCAGAGAGGAAACAGAGAGAAGGATAAATCAATTCTCTGGTACAGTGAAAACAGAGTTTACATCCTCCTCCTAATAGCACTGTGGGTAGCAAGTTTTATGGTCAATGTTCCCCAGTCACAGCAAGATTATACTTAAAGAGTAATGTGTTCATTTATATGCTGAGTTGATACAGAAGCTAGAGTTTGTGCTCTCATCATACTCAAAAACTGACATGTGAAGGATTGTGTCATTGTGAGGTCGATCTTTCATTTGCTGATGAACCACAATTAATTTTAACGTTTACTCATTCTGTTTTCTCTTTCTCTTCTCCACGATGTCCATACTCCAATGGGCACAGCAGAGCAATCATGGTTCTGGAGTAGGGTTGGGGAGGGGGTGGGGGCCAGGGTGATCTTTTCAGTCAAGCCCATTCAGTCATCTGAAGGTCTGTTAATTCAAAAATCAACACTGTTCTTATTAGACACCTTATTTAAGTGGAAATGTTGAATGTCAAACACGTGTCTCATGAGATGAGCGTGAATCAAAATGTTCATCTGTCTTTGTTTGTTGTTGCATTATTTTAATTTCGTGGTGAATTATACTACCCCAAACAGAGTAAGTCTTTCAGATTTTTGATATCAAAAGAAAAGCAAAACCTATTTTGAGTTTGAGTTGCTAGTTCTAGTTGCTTTATAGACATTATCTGTATTCCTTGCAATAATCCTTGCAAGGTGGGTGCTCTCATGCTTATCTCATAGATGGAGAAACGGAACTGGAGGTAAAATAGGTTTTTCAAGAGTTTCTTACACACAAAATCAGAATTAACACCCAGGTCTGATTCCAAAATCTTTGCATGTCCCCCTCCCCACACTGCTTAGACACGATGGAAACAAGACGTTTTGGAAATCTACTCCTAAAATATTTAGGAAGAGACTTCACTCACGACTATGAAAAGGAATATTCAACAAGCTCACTGTTACAAGGTCCAGTACAGTTATCCCTGTATTGAATCATCAGAATTGACAGGACAGAAATAAATGCTACTGGGTTTTTATTTCTGTGCCTTTGTGCGGTGTGTACATTCATTATGGAGTTGAGATGCTCTCGTTCATGTTCAGTACGTAATAACTCACCATGAAAAGCTGTAGTAAGATTGAGTAGTTTGTTAAAGAAATTACAAAGTGATTTACTAAGGGCAGTCTTTAATAGTACAGACCTCATAAAAGT
Source organism: Mirounga leonina (assembly GCF_011800145.1). Taxonomy (NCBI): domain Eukaryota; kingdom Metazoa; phylum Chordata; class Mammalia; order Carnivora; family Phocidae; genus Mirounga; species Mirounga leonina. Next base: position 8,367,168 of record NW_023270615.1, on the reverse strand, counting down.
CATTTTTTAGATCTTGATTCCAATTTCAAAATCCATTTCTATGTGCCTGGCACACAGAATCTACTCAATACATAGTGAATGAGTGAACAGGAAAACTTGAGACAGGCACGCTTTTGTTCAAAATTGGAAAAAAAAAAAAAGAGCCCTCTCTTTTCTGAATTGCTTGGGAGTTGACCTAATCTAAATTTAAAATGTATAATTTTGAGCTTTTGAAATATCCTTCATTCCTTTTAATGTATGTCTTATTTGTTAATGTAGCATTAATATAACATTAATTCATAGCCTCATCTTAGTTGACTCTTAGTGATAAAGGAAGCTCATAACTTTTTGATTATTGTTTCCAGTAATGGATGGGATTTTTTCCAGTAATGGAGCAGTATTCAATTACTCCTTTGTCTGGATGAGTGCATGAGAGTCCCCCAAAATACAGAGACAGTGGTTTGCTAACTCCATCCTGAGTTCTTTATCACTGGAAGAGTGGGTCGCTTGTGGTTGAAATTCCCATTTTGTTGTTACTCATTTTTGATCATAAAACATTCATTCTATAGCAGAGTGCAAGTTAATAAATATTAATGCTTTGTTGAAAGAGGCTTAGCAGAAGGACTTTCTCCTATCCTTAAAGTGCCTCGGCATTGTGCTTTTGGACAAAAGAAAATACTTTAGTTACTCTTCTCTATTTTCTGAGTAGGTCCCCAAGGCTCCATGCCAAGGAGGAGGAAGACCCAAAATATTTCTTTAAGAGGCAGGGACAGTGGATTTTCTAGAAGTTAAATGATGCATGACAGTGAATCCCAGACACTTGTTCTAGCTCAGACATAAGAACACATTTTCTAATTCCTGGGAACCTAATTAAAGACCATCAGTGAACTTGAAATTTTCAAATGAATAAGGTAGTGAAAATAATTCTGGGCCAACTGACATCCTTACCACAATCTGAGAATAATATCATTAAATCATCTAACTATATTCTGTATGTTTCCTCCACCACAGGATTCTAAGGACAGTGGGGCATCAGTCTTCTGAGTTTTAATCTTTTCTTGTGAAACATGGCACACCAGCTCTTTGGAAATACTGTTCCTTTGAATCAGTCATGGCAAGAGGGTCAAGTTTACAGTATCACTCATGAATTTTAATTTCTTCATCTTACTGCTCCCCATTTCATTTGATCTTATATGAAGGTAAGTTAAAGGTGGTCATATTTGGCAGAGATTTTGTCTGCTGCATAATAGGGGATATACATCTGAAAAGTAAGTAAAATGCCCTAATTTATTTTCCTATCATCACTGGAGGAAGATCTGCTGAATCCTTGAGAATCCTGAACATATGAGTCATGGAAATCTGTCTGAATCCCATTAGTTCTGTCAGTGGCTGTGTATATCTGAGGCCCACATTTTTAATCTGTAAAAGGGATATGAGAACACCACTTAGCTCATGGCGGTTAGATGAGATTATAGATGCAAAGTACCTGGCACTTTGCCTGGTTCCTGGCAGGCAATCTATACATGTGAATTCCTTCTCAAGTTTGGCTTTATTTTACCAACTATAAACTGATTTTACCATTGCAAACTAGTGACCAAAATGACAAGATGACAGACTTATCACGGACTTTTGTTTTCCACAAGAGATTTGAATCAATCAGTTTAAGTAAAGAAAAAAAATTAGCAATCAGTTGGCAAAACACACAACGTGTTTTTACTCCATCACCTCCTCTCAGGCCATTTAAGAGGGCGATGCTCCGGAATTAGTGGTGGATTAACTGCAAAGTTGGAAAGACCTTCCCAAATGCTTCAGGAGGAATGCGTGTTGGTCTAACTTGCCTACAAAATCCACTTAATATTCTTCATAACAAACATACCAGCAGTCTGTTCTTATTTGAGTTATAATTTGCATATCTACAAAAGATGCTGATCTTCCTGTTAATGCTTCTCAAATAGGAAAAAAAAAAAAACAATGCCTTTGTGTCACATGAATACAAATGAATTCTTCCCTCTGACAAAATTTTAGAGGTAATGTATCTGCTTGCATTGTTAAGAGCTCAGAAAAAAGGGCTTTTTTTGGAAACGTGTGTGCGTGTGCGTGTGCGTGTGCGTGTGTGTGCACGTGAGTGCATAGCCACACAACTGTGACATGTTCAGGACATGTAGGCATGTTAGACAGCTCTAGCATGTTCCTCAGCCACTGTTTTTTGAGAGAATCAAGCCCTAATGCCCATACATAATGGATCACCTCTCCTAAGAATATAGGATGGTCCAGGTTATGTACCATCTTTGAGGGAATTAAGAAGAGAGTCGCTCAAATAATTTTCCGTGTTCATATTTCAGATGTGGAATCTGGGTTGATGAAGGTTGAATAGCATCTGAGAGGCCTACATATCATGTGACCTTTCATGATTGGTAAAAACGGAATTATATGTACCTAGAAGGGAAATTTGCTTAGAAACAGATTTTAGATACCTTGTACTCTTCGGGTATCATGGGCCAGCATACTTCTAAGTAATGACATTTTGCCCCTTTCTTGTCCCTCAAGGGGAGACGGGAGAATTCTGCACTCTTTAATACATCTACACCACTTTATACTGGCTGATTGGTAAAATTCTGGTTCCAAGGCCTCTGTATATCTTGACTCTGAAACAAAGAGGCAATGAAGTAGAAGCTGCTTAAGAAATTAATGAAGGTGGGGGCGCCTGGGTGGCTCTGTCGGGTAAGAACTGACGCTTGGTTTCAGCTCAGGTCGTGATCTCAGGGTTGTGGGATCGAGCCCCAAGTCGGGCTCTGCAATCAGTGGGGAGTCTGCTTCTCTCCCTCTCCCTCCGCCCCGCCCCCCACACTTTCTCTCTCTCTCTCTAAAATAAATAAATAAAAATCTTAAAAAAAAAAAAAGAGAGATTAATGAAGGTGAAGGCCCTTGATGTACTTGTTGGGTCATTATCGTTGCCAGGAGGGGACTGATCTAGAGACACCATGGAAAATCTGAACATTCTTTATGTGCTGGTGTTTGTGTGCTGCATTTTTTACCTATGGTGGGCTTAAGTGGATCACTTGGGAGCTGATCTAAGATACCTGCTTGAGTTTTCCTAGCTATTTTCATGCATGTTCTGGTCTCACTCAGGAGTACTTAGTGGGCAGTCAGGAGATTGGGTGGTTCTAGTTCCTCCAGCTACTAATTTGTGACCGTGGGCAAGTCTTTCAACTCATTCCTTCCTTCCTCTATTCACACATAAGAAGTCAATCAGAGAAATACATGTATCATATGACCTCACTGATATGGGAATTCTTAATCTCAGGAAACAAACTGAGGGTTGCTGGAGTGGTGGGGGGTGGGAGGGATGGGGAGGCTGGATGATAGACATTGGGGAGGGTATGTGCTATGGTGAGCGCTGTGAATTGTGTAAGACTGTTGAATCACAGACCTGTACCTCTGAAACAAATAATACGTTATATGTTAAAAAAAAAAAAAAAAGAAGAAGAAGAAGATAGCAGGAGGGGAAGATTGAAGGGGGGGAAATTGGAGGGGGAGATGAACCATGAGAGACGATGGACTCTGAAAAACAAACTGAGGGTTCTAGAGGGGAGGGGGGTGGGAAGATGGGTTAGCCTGGTGATCGGTATTAAAGAGGACACATATTGCATGGAGCACTGGGTGTTATATGCAAACAATGAATCATGGAACACTACATCAAAAACTAACAATGTAATGTATGGTGATTAACATAACATAATAAAAAAAATATGTCTTGAGGAAATGTATGTGATGAGTATTGTGCTGGCTTGAGGAGACATAATCTTGCATCTAGGTAGTCTTTCAAAAATGTTCAAGTTACACAGATTGAAAGAAACTTCTTGGATGGTAGTTTCTCATCTATAAAGTAGAGGACTTGACTGTAGTTTCTGAGGGCTTTCTACTTCTAAGATTGAGTCAGGACAGCCTGTGTTGAAAAGTACATTTGCTTCTTCCAAGTTAGTGCAGAAAAAGGCCACAAAGGTGGTTCACTCCTGTCCTAGGGTCTCTTCCCTTTTCTAGTGCTTTCTACAAGGCAAGGCAGTTGGCTCATCTGCAGCTCCTTTCCTGAACAGAACTGAATTGAGCTAAATTGGGTTTTTGAGTCATCAATCACAGGCCTTTGGCAATCCCTGAACTTAGGACCCGGTGAGGTGTATATCAGTATGCCCCTGGCAAGTAGCAGGCTAGGGGAACACCAACTCATTCTTTCCCTCCTAATAGCACCATGGTTTTAATTTAGGCAGGAAGAAGATGAGGATTTATTGATCACTTAGTGTATGCCAGGCACTATGATAAACACTTCCCCATGGATTAATCCGTTCCAAGCTTATTTTATAGGCAAAACTATCGATGCTCAGAGAGGTGAAGTCTTTTGGTCAAACATGTCCCACAAACACTCTTTCCTTTCAATCTACAGAGCACGTAGGTCTTAAACTCCTTTACAGGCTGGGAGACATTTAGAGGGAAGACGAGCTGAGCACTAAAATCCCTGTGAGAGCTGATCAGATTATTTCCAGATGAGTCATCTAGAACTGTAGAGTATGCAGAGGTCAGGACAGGCAGAAGCAGGAGGCAAGATGGGGTTTGTACTTTGGAGAAAGAGACACAAAAAGGATGGGCAAGGTTCTCTTAGGATCAGGCTTGCATTTCTTGGAGAGATGAGGGGGTATTGCTGAGACGTGGGCAGCACCCTCTGTGTCTGAGAACAAGGAACATGGGGACTGAGAGGAGAAGATGAAAACCGAACAGAGAAAGGCACCGTGTGTCCTCACAACCTTAGCGAGGCCTGTACCAGCAGGGAGACTGGGCAGGTTATTTCCCATTCAGCCAGCTCAGCTGCACATCTAGGTATAAAGCAGGGTCATATGAAACCCAGATGCTGCCTCTGAGCCCAGCAATCCAAACAAGAAGCCAGCAAACCCCAGCATCCATCCCAAAGAGTGCCCGGGTACCTCAGCTGCAAAATCCATGCTAAAATCCACCGGTGAACAATTATGTCTTTCTGCAGCATTCTGAAAACGTGTCCCGCAACTCATGGGCTGGCAGAGGGTTACACTGTCCTCATTTCAGGCTCACCTCCCTTTGCCCCATCCTGAGGGATCCATGGACTGTCCAGGTTAAGGACCTACTTACAGTGGAAAAAGGCCCTTAAGTTCTACAAGGGGTCGCTCGCTTTAGAAATCACCATGTATCAGTGGGGTGGTTTTAAAATACGTTAGAAAATTCTTCGAAAATCTTCCCTTCCAGTCTGCAGTCTTCAGTGACTCACTTCTAAGAAAGAGAATAAAACAGAATGATGGTGTGTTGACTTGCAAAACTAGGTCATAAAAGGGTTCCTTTTAGCTCTCTTGGATCACTTACTCTGGGGGAAGCCAGCTGCCATAATAAAGGAGCCTTCTGGAGAGGTCCACATGGGAAGGAACTCCTACCAAGAGCCATATGAATGAGTCATCTTGGAAGAAGGTACCATATCTCCATTTGATCCTTTAGATGATGGAGCCCCAAATGATATCTTGACTGTGACCTTAAGAGAGACCCACACCAGAACCACACAGATAAGCTGCTGATAAATTTCTGACCCACAGAAACTGTGACACAGTCAGTGTTGTGTCAAGCCATTAAGTTTTGGGGTAATTTGTTACACAGCAGTAGATAACACAATAGTGTATTATTGCTATCTTGAGACTTCAAAATGTATTCTCTCCCCTCTATTCTGGATTCACTGGTGCATCGTGATTCCGTGACTTCTAATGCCTCCCTGCATCCTCCTTGGGCTCCAGTCAGCTCTGGTTCCTGTTCTCCCCTGGGGCTATCGCCATCCTCCACTCTCTCACTGCCCATGTCTGACCCCTCACACCATCCTTCCTCATTGGGCAGATGGCCTGACGCCCACACCTACACACCTGGCAGTCGGGTGACCCGAAGCAGGTTGTTCTCTGTGTCTCAGCGTCTCCCTATGTCAATGGAGATTAATAATAATAATGACCACCTCATTGGAGGTACTGTAAATATTAGATGAGATATAAAATGCATGGTACAATGCACATATGAACTCAGATAAATGATCGCTGCTATGACTACGGAGAAGTCGTATTGCATCATAGGTAAGGATGTGGTCTTGGGAGCTGGATGGTGTAGGCTGAAATCCCAGCTAAGTGACTTATTAGTCATGTAACATTGGGCAACTCACTTAATCCTTCTGTGTTTAGTTTCACCATCAGAGACGCGGAAGGACGGCAGTGAGACTAAAAACAACTGAAGACACGGAAGGACGGCAGTGAGACTAAACAACTTCTGAATGCCATTATGAGAATTAAGTGAGCACCTATGATGTGTGCTGAAACGTATTAAGCTCAACAAAAGTGTTGCTATTTTGATTATTGTTGTTGTTGTTATTATTATTATTTCAGTGATAAATGATAAAACCTCCAGGCTGAAACTTCAGTATCGTGCCACCAACCCTTTGCAATACATACTTTTTCCTCGTCTCCTTCAGTTATAAGGATACAGATGGTTCCTCTCTCCTTTAGCTCTGGACCCCATCACCTCAGGGCCACTCTAGGACTTATTTCATCGATTCTATTCTCACTATCCCTATTTTCTCCCCTACCATCAACACAGAAACAAACTCAAGTCCCTTCCTTGGAGAAAAAGTCCTCAAATTACGGCTCCCTTCAGCTACTCACTTCTTGTCATAGCCAAACTTCTAAAAGGTTGGTTTCTCCTGCCCATCTCTACTTTTTCACTTCTCCCTCTTTAACCCATTGAATTGTGACCTGCCCCTTCATCATTCTTGAGATCATTTTGACTAGTGATGCCAATGATATCTGTTTTGATAACCAGAACAAACACTTCCGAGGGGTGCCTGGGTGGCTCCGTCGTTAAGTGTCTGCCTTCGGCTCAGGTCATTGTCCCAGGGTCCTGGGATCAAGCCCCGCATCGGGCTCCCTGCTCCGCGGGAAGCCTGCTGCTCCCTCTCCCACTCCCCGTGCTTGTGTTCCCTCTCTCACTATGTCTCTCTCTGTCAAATAAGTAAAATCTTTAAAAAAAAAAAAAAGAACGAACACTTCCAAGTCCTCATCCTCCTCAGTCTCTCAGGTGCACTGGGCATTGCCCTTCACTCCATCCTTCTGAGCACACTGTTGCCTTGGCTTCCACAACACTCTCTGGTTTTGTTTCTACCTCTTGGCCCTTTTTTTGTCTTCTTTGCAGGCTGTTTTTCCTCTGCTCAACCATTAAATGTTGGATACCATCAGGATCCAGGTGTAGGCCTTCCTTTTCCTCACTCCACACATACTCCCTGGCGAGCCCATCCACCACAATGGCTTTAATTGTCATCTATAGGCAGATGTCACCCGAGTCTGACTATATGGCCAGATCTGGCTCCTGAGACTCCACCTCATAAACCTACTGTCCTGCTGGACATTTTCACATAGATCTCTCAAAGCAACTTTGAAATCAACATGTCCAAATCCAAACTCAACACTAGCTTCATTGAAACTGCATTCCCTATGTCACTAAAGCAGCCCAGGATTGGAATGTGGTCCAGGGTTAGCTAGAGTTGGCTCCTATATGACTGTAACAGGCTTGGGTGAATCCTCTTGTCTCTGAACTTCTCCTCTCACATCCTCTGGAAACATCTTATACAACCTAGTCATGGAAGTCCAATAAAGTCCATGCAAGAACAATTACCGGGAAGTTTTCTGAGCTTACAATATGAGGTTATACTTGGCTTGCTTTAGAAATAAGTGACAAATACACTGAGTTGATAACTACATGAGAATTATCAATCAGGTGCGTTATTAAACTTGATTTTTCTTGGCTTGAAATATAAAGATGGCATCAAAAGAATACTTTCCAATTAAATATAAGAACTCTTAAAGGTTATAAAATTCTGAGAATAAATCTACGGTTTAGGGGAAAATAGAAGATATCATTGAATGTCATGATAATTTAATAACCACATAAGGTGATGTGTTGGAAATCTTCCCAAATACAATTTTCATCCTCAAGTGAAAATGAAAAGTGCTTTTTCTTATGATCATGCCTGGGTTTTTAATTTGGCATGTGTTTTGTCAGTCTAGATTGGAAATGACAAATTATAAAGGTTTTAGGAACTGCTCAATTACCTAAAACAATTCCGGTCAGACTGTTTTCCAAAGTAGGGAAATCTAAGGCTACAATGAGTCATGTAAAAATTGAATTCAATGGAAGTTCTTTCCTGACTTTACAATGGGGATACTTTCATCATCTATCCAGATCAAGATTCTCTAGGGACAAAGAAAAGGGTTCTGGTCATTCTCATAGTCTATTTTTTAGTTCAGTTTACAGGCATGAGATATTTGCCAGTATCTCAACTAACAATAAAAACATCATTAAATATTTTCTTCTATATTACTTGGCAACCTACTAGTTAAGTGTATGAGCCTTGAAGATAGTGGATCTTGGTTTTAGCCCTTATTTGGTTTCCTTACATAATAATACCTCATAAGGCTAATATATACAATCTCAGAGAGCTTCCTCAAATAGGAGCTCAGTAATTACAATTACTATTATTATGATTATGCTCATACAAGTTGTATAAAGATAGAGCATGTGTTTTTATAGTTCACTTAGAGATGAAGGAACAAACTCTTACAGAGTTTTAGGTCACAGGTAAGTACCTCATGTTCATGCAAAGTATTATATTAGTGGTTGACAAGAAACAAAGAAAACAATTGAATCTATTTCTGAGGAACTTTTACCTAAACTGGGGAAGAGGATGGTTGTAGGAGAATTATAATCAGAGATATGACATTATGGGTGAAGTTAGTCATGGAAGACATCTTAGTGGAAGTGAGCCTTGAGCTCAGTTTGACTGAAGAGTAGATTATGGGTTGTAAGAAAAGAACAGGGCAGTAGGAATCATACGGATAAATTACAGAGGAGTAGTAAAACTTGACAGTTGAACAATATTCATTTTCACGTGTAATGGCAGAACAAAAATTATTACCATCTCAGTATTCATAACATTATTTCTCACCAAATTCTGCTATTTTGATCTGTTAACTGGAGGTTTGATTGAATAAAGTAGAAGATATTTAAATTTAAAGAATCAAGGCTAGTTCATTACCCAGTTGGGTGGATCATGCGTCTCTCAAAGGGGTTACAGAAAAGTCTGTTCTCATTTCATTCTTCTTTATCCCCATATCCAACATGTAGAAGCTTCACCATCCACCTCCCACCTTGAGTTGCTACATAAGAAAATAGTTTTGTATTTAGATGGTTGATTAAAAAATGCCTTCATTATAGTTACTAAAGTATGATCAAGCTTGGGGGCATGTGTGGAGATGAAATTGTGGTAAAGTTGTGAACTAGATAAGATGTATCATTGCATTTTTTTTCTGTAACGTTAATTTTCCGCATAGCCTGAATCTCGTCATGCCCAATCTGTCTTCATTGATATTTCCTGAGCACCTGCTACACGTGAGGCTCTAAGTTGAACTCTGAGAAGCCAAAGATAGATGCCCTATATCTTTAAAGTCTCACCTAAAGTCTAGCTAAGAGATAAGAGCTGAAGGGAGGTAGGTGCTTCAGAATATCTAGAAGCAGACCCAAGGGAAAGTTAGTTTTTCTTTTTTATGTGTAGGACTAGTCTTTGCCTTTCTTTACAATGCCCTTCCAAAGGGACAATCAATGCTAGGATGAACAGTAACTGCTGTGTCTACCACTTCTACCAATAAAGTAACTATAGAACTCTATTGAATGTTCAGCTTCTGAAAGTGTTCATCTCAGAGTCATCCCCACAGAAATAAAAGGATCTTTATATTCTATCAGTTTGGAAAAAATCTACTGTAATATAATATTAGGCATAAGAAATGGAGCCTTTCTTTTATCCTTACATTTTTATTTCAAGTAAGTGTCTTAGATTTCCCTTGACATTTATTTTGTGCCGCTTCGACCTTATTCTGGAATACAGACATAGACCAGACCAAAAATACAACTTTTTTTTTTTTTAAATGAATGCATTTTGATAGAACTCTGAAGTGGTAAAAATTTTTAATAATATGTTAGTTTTTTTTTCCTCTGCTACCTGATGTCTGATGCTATAAGGTTTATTTTCTTGATGTTTATTACATGTAAGTTTGGTTATATAAAATGGAAGGAAAAGGACAGAAGGCGCTAAATTAGGCTATGAAAGTTCTTATAACTACTTAAGAAGTTTATCAGATAACACTTCTACTTCAATGATTTTTAGGGGGACTTTCAAATGGGATCACTAATATTGTATTCAAATACTTCTTTTTGTGACAACTTAGCACCATATTCCTTTTTAATTATAACATTAGAATAGTAAACACATATAAAAATTTCCCTCAAACTATGTCACATACCTTGTACACCAAAAGCAGCACTTTGGTCCAAGTAATTTACAACGTGAAAAACTAATTCTGTTGCTGTACAAGGGCCTGAGAAACCCTATGCATATCCCAACTCCCCAGTTTGACGGGGCGGGGGATGAGGGGCGGGCTGTACTAGAGTGGTTGAAATTCAATAGATTTCGGTCAAAGATTTATTAAGAAAGTAAAATACAACTGTTTTTCCTGTGCTCTTTACAATTTGTCAATGTCAATCCTTTTTTCGATGGTCTCTCTGCAGGTTCACTTGGATCTTTGTGGGCCACGGTTTACCTCTAAGAGCCCCCTGTTGAGCAGGGAGAATGAATGTGCACATTTTACTGAACATGAGTGCCTCCTTTTGCCCTCTGCGTGGGGAACGAGACTATTTTTTTTATTGGGAAGTCAGACAATGCGACTAAGTCCCACTGCAATAGGCCTATGTAAGTTCCTATTGACATAAAACTGGGAACAAGTGTGGGTAGAAAGAAAATAAGAGTAAAAAGGAGAAGCGCAAGAGGAGGTGAAATCAGGGGAAAGGAGCTCAAACTGGAGGAAGATGAATCAGGGGTTATTCTTCCAACTCAGCAAGGCAAGTAAACATAACGTAAGTACTGTCTTTCTGCACTCACGTAGAATTTACAAGACACACAAAATGACACAAAACGGCAGTAGGTCAGCATTCTTGGCAAATGTTTAGGCAATTGAGGTAATTATTTGGTTACTCTATCTTGAATAAAGAAATCTTCAGCTTCCATTTATTCATAGTTCATCTGAATAAGAAAGTTCCAAAGTGGCTTTTCCCCCCACCAAAAAAAAACTGACTAGGGCACCTGAGTGGCTCAGTTGGTTAAGTGACTGCCTTCGGCTCAGGTCATGATCCTGGAGTCTCGGGATCAAGTCCCGCATTGGGCTCCCGAGTCTGCTTCTCCCTCTGACCCTCCCCCCTCTCATGCTCTCTCTCTCTCATTCTCTCTCTCAAATAAATAAGTAAAATCTTTAAAAAAAAACCTGAATAAATGTAACTTAGGTTTACAATAGAGATCCTGAAGCAATGAACATTTTAAAATGACTTCTGAATCATCACAACATTTTTAAATAATTAAGTCGTTCATTAATAAAGTGCACTTGTAGTTCACCATTAACTTCAAAGCCAGCTTGGAATCTGAGGCAAGCATTAACCCAAATATATTTCATCAAAGACTAGTTCCAGATACTCTAAAAAAATTAGCAATGCTTGTTTTTCCAGTCAATTCTATGTATCACTTTGGAAATTGCTGCTTGAGATAATCAATGATGTAAATCAGTGATATAAAACAGCCAGTAAATTTTAGTTAAGAGACTGTTACACTGATAAATTAATATCTCTTGTTTTCTTAATTTCTCTTAATTTCTTACTCCATGTTTTCTAGATAAATTAGTGTTTCTACAGGTAATTGTGTAGCATTGATAAGGACGCTTCTTATCCACTTAAAGGTCCTGAAGGATTTAAAGAGTGTTTTATTGCATTTCATGATGTTTGATTTTTTTTATTCAAAGTATTTTTGCATTGTATTAAAAACTGCAGAGACTGTGTTGTTTTATTAAAATAAGATGGTTTCACTGTATTGCTGCACAATAGAAGAAGTTAAGACCAGTTAATTCTCCAGCTCTTTGAATTTTTGGCTCAGAGAGACCTCATGGAACTTGGAAAAACTACTGAGCACATTTGTTATATCCTACGGCAGGCCTTGATTGGGAAGGGAAGAGTATATCGACCTTATGTAGAGGTGCAATGATCAATAATTAATTATTAAAATTACCAGGGGAAAAAAGCAGTGAATAAAGTATGGCCATTATATATAGTTTAACTACAATTCCTATCAAGTGGAATTTTGAGAAGTGTTATATAGGGGAAAAAGTCTGGTGGTTAGTAGGAGAGAAAACCCTCTAAAGGAGGTTGGGGATAACCTGTCTGTGGTAAACAAAACAAAACAAAACAAAACAAAACAAAACAAAAACAAGACTCTAGAAGAAACAGAAGGAAGATGATGACTCAGAAAAAATGAAATAAGTTCTCTCTGGCAAAAACTGACTGATTAATCAGTGTGTGGCTCTGGACCTGAGAGAAGGAAAGAGAGGTCGGCACCTTGTTGAGTTTGTTACCTGGGGTTAATTAATCTCAACCGAACTGTGCCAACAGCACTTGTAAGATTTGATGGGCGAGGAAAGACCACTGCTTGATTCAAACCAAGAGGGTAGTTAGTATGTCTTACTTAGGATTTTTTCTGATCATAAGAATTGATGGAGTTTATATAGGTAGATTTTGGGAAATACATGGTCTTCGAATAAACTATTCCTCAGATGAATTTCATTTTGGGAGGTGGGGACCAAAAGAGTACTATAATATGTATATTTTGAATTCTAATTTTATTTTACTCTTTTGATAGCACCTTTAGGAGAAGTCACAGACAGGCGCAGTTTCTAGGACTTACATCTCTTCCAATCAGGTCCTCTTGGTTTTCCACAATTCCCCAGGGGGCGATGCCTATGGTACATATCTTCCCTCGAGACTTGGATGCATGGTCCTTTAAGGCATCTCCAACATGGCGAATAACACCTAAGAGAAAAAGAAGTATTACCCTTTCTTTTAAAGCAATTACTCTCCATTGTTCTAAAGGAAATTGTGATAAATGTGTCTTGCAAGATTAAATGCACTGAATATAAAATTTTGACACATTTCTACACAAATGTTCAGAAGAGAACATAAATCTGTGGCTCTAATGTCAGATACATTTGTGGGACTTGTATATGAACTCTAGCAATGCACTTCTTTTTTCTTTTTTTTCTTTTAAGATTTTATTTATTCATTTGACAGAGAGAGAGAGATAGTGAGAGCAGGACCACAAGCAGGGGGAGTGGGAGAGGAAGAGGGAGAAGCAGGCCTCCCGCCGAGCAGGGAGCCCGATGTGGGGCTCGATCCCAGGACCCTGGGATCATGACCTGAGCTGAAGGCCAACAACTGAGCCACCCAGGTGCCCCTCTAGCAATGCATTTCTCATTCGACTTTAAGTTCTTTTTTTCCTAAGGAAAAAAAAATTAAAAAGCATCCAATGTTTTAAAAAACAAAATAAATACAATTCTTTAAACTTAGGGAATCTTTTTCTTCTACTATAAGCATAATGATTTTAGTATGGCTGAGAACCAATACCATGAGTATATCCTATAAAAAGCACCATATAGAATATTATACGAAATCTACACCAGAGTTTGTGTATGAGTTAGGGTCATTCAAATAGAGTAGTTACTTAGATCAGATTTTGTTAAACTTGATTTCATCTTCCTATTTATTGACACATAATGTGGAGACCCTACTTGTAAAGAAAGCCTTGGCATATTCTATGGAAAATTTATGTTGAAAATGTATAAATACAGCTTTTTAGCTTCATTATTCTAATTTGTTTTCCTCTTCTGTCATAATGACCTTCCCAATCACCGTGGCCTTCCTCACCACTTAAAAGTGAAAAAACTCATTTATAAGATGGTAGGGAATCTATCTCTTACATTTTAATAAAGACAAATTGCATTTAAAGAAGATGCAACTTCTAATCCATTAACCCTCCCTCTGAAGTAATCATTTTTATAGACGCAAAATATATTCTCTAAGAAAAGCTGTGTCCACTTATCACAATTCCACCCATTTCTCAAGGAAAAATTCACACCTAGTGCCATCTCCTATAGGAAAGCTGCGTTGGATTTGATTTTTTTCTCCCTCTGAGCAGGATTGCAGTTTGCATATCTTGAATTGCTCAGTATGTTATGTAACATATTCTTCTGTGAGTCACAATCACACGTGAGGGTAAAACTCCTTGTGGGGCAGGTTGGGGGGCCGGCGTCTTACTTCACCTTTGCGTGTCTAGCAGAGTCAGGGCCCCAACACCGCACGGAACTAAGCACACAAAATGCACCAGGCAATTTAATCATGGGAGAGGACACACATGGGTGAATCATGCCATTCTGAAATATTCATAAGATCAAACAGAAAGACCCTCCTTTAAAAAAAAAAATCAGGGCGCCTGGGTGGCTCAGTTGGTTAAGCGACTGCCTTCGGCTCAGGTCATGATCCTGGAGTCCCTGGATCCAGTCCCGCATCAGGCTCCCTGCTCGGCGGGGAGTCTGCTTCTCCCTCTGACCCTCCTCCCTCTCATGCTCTCTGTCTCTCATTCTCTCTCTCTCAAATAAATAAAGAAAATCTTTAAAAAAAAAAAAAATCAAATAAAAGAGTGTAAATGGCACTAATCCATACTGAGCCATGCTGGCGGTGTTGATTAGAATATCAATTTCACTTGGGAGCTTTTCTAGGGGTCTTCTGAGATAAAGTAATGGTAAAAAAAAAAAAAAAAGCAAATACAAGAGTTAAGCTGGGAATATCAGTGTTCATCCCCCCCGCATTTATATGCAAAACTCCTTTCAGGGCCCATTAGGGACAAGTTTAACTTCATGGTATGCCCTCCATCATCCACAATCCTACCTTTACCTCTTACCTAATCTGAGACACCACCATTAGAACCTCACTTTGGGTATTGGATTGAATGCTAGCCTGGGGCGAGGCAGAGATGAACTCTTTGGTTTACAGTATTCATGCTGTTACTTCCTCCTTTGATACTGGGTGCATTTCATAAAAGAAGAAAGGTAATAAAGAACGTTCCGAGTTCCCAGAAACAGAAGATTGTTAAGAGTTTCTTTTCAACCTTTAGAAACCTTCGAGTGGGTCTGTAGATGAGGTGCAGGGGATGCCAGGAAAACACAAGACCAAATAATCACGCGTGAATGAGGTCGCTACACTGAATGAAAGCTGGAGCCTAAAGCCTGAACAGCCACTGAAAGATAATAGCTCTGTAGATATTTGATTATTACCAAATAAACAGTAAAGAGCTGACTGAGCAGGTCATTCGAAGATCATGTCAGTTTACAGACTGAGTTAGGAATCCACCGAACAATGACGAGCATGCGCAGTCTGCAGCGTTCACTGCTGAAATGAGCTTATGGAGTCGCATGCTGGATGTTCACAAATTCTAGGTATTGGGGAGAATTCTGAGTGCAGGTCTTGCTCAAGTATTACCCAAACTGCACACAAATGAATAAATAATCTTGAGATAACATCTTATTTAAAATTAGTTGGCTAGGGTTATGCCCAGACTGTTCCCCAGCTCCAAATGTGTGCGGGCTGCACAGACTTAGAGCCTTGAACCAAGTTTAGATGGACTTACTGCAGTATTCCTGGTGCATTTCCAATCGGCACTTCTGACTCAGGCTGGGGAAATACGTCAAAGCAATTTAGAGGCATCCATTCCATTATCAGTTGCACATTAATAATCTGCTGCATGTAAGCACTTAACTGTAAGTGGGTTTGTGAGAATTGATTTGACAGCCTACCTGTATCACAATATAGAGAAACTCATTTGGCAGGAGAAAAAATTGTTTGGAAATCAGAGTGTGATGTGTCTTCTATTGGTGCAGAGTTGATTTAATAAATTATGTTAAATAATAAACACACAATACTCCAGACTTTGCTGTCACAATTTATGTTCCAGATGTAATGGGCATTTTACAAAAATTAAAGCTATTTGCCTCAAACTTAAAATCACTTAAAGATCAGACACAGAGCTTCCAATTTAGAGCAAAGGTTATTCTTAAAAAAATTACTGGATGCTTATCTGGCAACCTGAGGTATTGAAAATATCCTGTGAAATTCCATTAGTCATGTTTACAAATTCTGTAGTCAAGTATTAAATAGCCCAACCTGTTTCTCAGGTGTGCGTAATTCTTCCTGGTTGAGAACTACCTGTATGGTTATCATGTTGGTCATGAAGGGCAGAAGTATCAGAGGATGGAGAACCAGTGAATATAGACACATGGGGATGAGAGATGAGGTGGGAGAATACAAATATATTTAGCTTTAGGAGAAAATGGTCTTAGTTACAACATTCTTGTGGCCTTAGGTTGCCTTTCTCTGTCCCACTTCCAATTACCTGTGTTAACCCCTCCTGTGAATATCCACGCTCCAGTTGTCATGGCCGCTTTGATGAGACCCTTCCCAAAGACTTGCTTGAGTTTTGGTTGGAGTTCAAAGTTCTGTAGGCCCCCGTGCACGGAGATGAGAAGCTTGGGAAGCTCCAGCTGCCATTCCTTGGTCATCAGGTGCAGAAGGAGATCAGGTTTTGTATCAAAGGATACTCGCACATACTGGAAGAAGAAGGGTCACCAGTTAGGGAGACAGGGCAGGGCTGCTAGGGGTGGGGGGGCCTTATCTTTACTGACTGGAACGATGTGTGCAGTACTTGAAGAACACCTCTCAGATGAAATCTGATTTTTGAAAAAAGGCAAATCATTTTCTTTACCAAGAGAGTCTTCATTTGATGAAGGGATTCACCATTTTTAAAGGTTTTCTTGAAATTGTGATTTATTACAAACTTCAAAATGGTTTGATTTTCTAAAATGCAATGCAAGCCAACTTTTCCCAGTTATACCAACTGGGCCTGAATATCACTGTTTCTGTGACCCTGATACTTTGAGCAGTTTTGAAAAATTCTGCAGTTCTACTTAATGTAATGAGAATTTTAAAACAAGGTAACAACTGACTACATTTATTTAATCTATAATAACTGCATACTAAATATTTCTTAAAGAAGACAAGTGACAAAAGGCATGCCAATCATTCTTGTAGAATAATCGAAAAAAATTAAAGTGTATATCAGATTTCAAGGTATTAGCAGATGCACCTGGAAATAAGTATACTAAGTATATATAAATGAAATGCCATAAATACATACAATGATAAACATGTATATAATCACATACATACTTATTTAGGTCTCAGTTTAATTATATAAAGACTTCCATCTTTATCTGGAAACAAATTACTGGGCAAATATATTTGAAAGCCTTTTGAAATGCATTGCTGAGTGGGCATGAAAAGAGCCAATATTCAGATTCCCAAACAAAGTAGAAGCTGGAACCTCAGGAGACAAGGAAGGACCAAAGCAGGCTTTGGACTTGAGGGTTTCTCCTAAACCCTGGCAGATGTGGGCACCTGCTTTACTGGCTTTATGCAGTACAGACAAATTTAATGGAGGAACCCCATGTAAGCTGGGATACTTCAAAGGGCTCCATTCTCAAGTGTAAGGAAGAAAAAAGGGAGCAAAAGTATGATGTACAGAAGAAGAGAGCAAGGAAGCCTGCCTGCTTCTACCTTGGTTCTGAGTGAATGGGGAAGAAAATTCCCCTCTGATTATTTATAAACCAGGGGGCCCTCACAAAGGCTTTGATCCACATTCACACTATCAGTGTGGCTTGAAAAACACCAAAGTACTTGATTTAAAATGGTTCTGGCTGGGTAATGGCTCCAGATAATCAGCATAAGCAAATGCAAATCCTCTGTGGAGGAAAGAGCCCTCAATCCGGAGCTCAGATAGTTTCCATGGGAAAATAAACATTTCATAGAAAAAAAATAAAATCACGTCTTACATAAGGAAATCCAGCAGTATGAATGAGAACCAAAAGAAATAACAGGAAGCAGAGTAAGATTCTCAAAGATATTGAAATATTCAGAGAATATAAAATAGCTATATTTAATATGTTAAAAACACAAATGAGATTATTGAATGTATCAGTAAGGAACAATAGGCTATGGGGAATGACTAATACTTTTTAAAATTATTATTAACATACAATGTATTATTTGTTTCAGGGGTACAGATCTGTGATTCATCAGTCTTACACAATTCACAGCGTTCCCCATAGCACATACCCTCCCCAATGTCCATCACCCAGCCACCCCATCCCTCCCACCCTCCTCCATCCAGCAACCCTCAGATTGTTTCCTGAGATTAAGAGTCTCTTATGGTTTGTCTCCCTCTCTGGTTTCATCTTGTTTCATTTTTCCCTCCCTTCCCCTATGATCCTCTGCCTTGTTTGTCAAATTCCTCATATCAGTGAGATCATATAATTGTCTTTCTCTGATTCACTTATTTCGCTTAGCATAATACCCTCTAGTTCCATCCACGTCATTGCAAATGGCAAGATTTCATTTTTTGATGGCTACATAATATTCCATTGTATATATATAACACATCTTCTTTATCCATTCATCTGTTGATGGGCATCTTGGCTCTTTCCACAGTTTGGCTATTGTGGACATTGCTGCTATAAACATCAAGGTGCACGTACCCCTTTGAATTCCTACATTTGTATCGGGGTAAATACCCAGTAGTGCAATTGCTGGGTCATAGGGTAGCTCTATTTTCAACTTTTTGAGGAACCTCCATACTGTTTTCCAGAGTGGCTGCACCAGTTCACATTCCCACCAACAGTGTAAGAGGGTTCCCCTTTCTCCGCATCCTTGCCAACATCTGTCATTTTCCGACTTGTTAATTTTAGTCATTCTGACTGGTGTGAGGTGGTATGACCAATACTTTTGAAAAAGAATCAAAAGCAACTTCAAGAAATAAAAAAAGTAATAATTTAAAGAAAAATACAATAGAAAAATTAAGCTACAGATTAGACAACGCTAATGAATAGATCCAGAGAAATCGACCAGATGCAGCCTAGAAAGACAAAGGAATTAAAAACGGAAGCAAAATTGAAAACCTTGGAGAAGATGATCTGAATTCTAGATGGAAGTAAAAGAGATAATGGGCAAGAAGCAATACTTGAACAGATGCTGACTGGGAATTTCTCAGAAATGTTGAAAGATACAGATTCTCAGATCCAGGAATGTCAATGAATCCCAAGCAGGATAAATAAAAACAAACACCACTCAGAGACACCTCACAGAGAACACCAAAGGGAAGGAAATAAAAAAAATCTTCAAAAGCTGCCAGAAAATAAGATAAATCCCCTACAAAGAAATAGTCATTTAAGACAGAAGGTCTATTCCTCAACAGCAAAAATGGATGCCACAAGCCAGTGTCTTCAATGTGCCAAGAGGAACTGTCAGTGTAAAATTCTATATTCAGCGAAAATATATCTTCCAAAAATGAGAGCAAATTATAGACATTTTCAGACTACCCAAACTGAAAATTTATCTCTAGCAGACTTTCCTGAAGGAAATTTTAAAATATATATATAGCAGGGAGAAATTACATGATCCCAAATGGATGATCTGGGATACAAGAAAGAATCACTAACAAAGATATTAGCAAATACACGGTAAATCTAAAAAAGCACTGGGTGTAGAATATAAATGATGATAATGTCTAATTTATGGTGGGAAGGTACAGAACTAAAGCACTGGACAATACAGCATTTAACTGGGTGGAAGTTATCAGGATGAAAGCATTCTAAAGTCTGTATGTTGCATGGGAGAGAAGAGAAAGGTACTGATTAACTCTGGAATTTGTTAGGTATTAATATTGAGGTAGCATAACCACAGAAAGAACAGAACAGCATGTAACCACACCAACATATGCTTTTGGATGTATAAACAAATAAGGTTATGCAGGAGGTGACAATTTATTGGAATATTTTTGGATCTAGGAGACCCCGTTGCTGCAAAAACCTCAGAAATTATGTCAATTCTTTTGTTAAAATGCTTTTTAAATATATTTAGCTGAAATGAGAGGCAAAGTAGAAGAAAAAATGAAAGCAGCTTGACAACATAAACTGCATCAACAAGAAATACCAAAGAGCTAAAGTTTCCTATATACGTGTATACTAGAAATCCAAAGAGGTGTTGGAATCTAATAAGCTGGTTCTGTGTTAATTTATTTTATTTTTTATTTTTTATTTTTTTTAAAGATTTTATTCATTTATTTGAGACAGAATGAGAGAGAGAGAGAGCACATGAGAGGGGGGAGGGTCAGAGGGAGAAGCAGACTCCCCGCCGAGCAGGGAGCCTGATGCCGGACTCGATCCAGGGACTCCAGGATCATGACCTGAGCCGAAGGCAGTCGCCTAACCGACTGAGCCACCCAGGCGCCCCTGGTTCTGTGTTAATTTAATCTATGCAGCAACAATCAATTTCAGAATGGAAAGGGTAAGGGTTGGCAATTTTAGCTAAGTGCATTACACCAACAGAATTTAACTAGAGCTCACAAGATGAGAAGTGGCAAATTTTGTGCACAAACTTTCATGCAGAGGGCAAGAACTTTCCAGTATGTATCCACAGAAATTTTCAATAACACTGTGCATTTTTGTGCCACGCAAGGAGCCTTGGGGCTGAAGAGTGGGCATTGCAGTGGTAGAAGCAAGCACAATGTTTCTTAAATAAAGGCTATGTTATTATCTCTCTCTATTGTTAAATTTATTAACTCATTGAGCGACTCTAAGAAAAACATCTAGATAATAGATGCTATAAGATGAAAGAATAAAATGTTTTCTGTGCCTGCACACTGTAGTTAAAATTTGGCGGCCCTGCTGAATTGAATTTATGACATTTTGACTAATTTCAGAAAGGGATATTTAGTGAAATAAATTAGGGCTGGGACTCCCAAGGCTTCCAAACCATACAAACCAAAAATGCTTTGGTTTGGTGTGGGAGATGGTAAAAAAAAAAAAAAAAAAAAAATTGCTTTTTAAGTGACTGTTCTCTCCTTTACTCTCTTATACCTTCAAAAAAGAAAAAAAGAACCCCAGGAAAGTGACCAAAAAAAAAAAAAAATCTACAGAATGTGTTAAAATTCCTTTCGAAGCAGCCTAATCTTTTTCCTGGTTAAGAAAAGCTTGCTCGTGATCACAGAACTCTTGTTACTCTGAGTGCTCTAGTAGGGAATGAATGACCTTGGATCACCTTGTCCCCAGCTCTGTCTTACAGATGGGGAAACAGAGGCACTTGCTGTCCAGTCTGTGTAAGGTCACATTGCTGGTGGGCCCTCTTCACATATTTCTCTCTGCTCTCAATTTCTTAATTCTACTGAGAACCGCCCCCCCCGCAAGCCCCAAACCAAGACCTTTTTGTATTTACTGTGCCCCAGTGCATACATTATCATGACTCCTCCCAGTAATGAGGAGGTTGGTATCATCCACATTTCACTGCTGGGGGACAGAAAGGATCCATCAGGTTCTCAAGTTCAACTGATAGCTAGTGGTAATGACAGGATCCATAGCCCAGGTTTGCTGACGCCAGAGTCCTTGCTCTTGACCTCAAAGTAAAAATGCCCCTCTCTTCTTCTCCTTTTCTTTCACCTATAAGCAGTCTCAAAGTTCTAATGATCCATCAGCCTCCAAAAGGCTTCTCAACCCCATACCCTCACCAAGACGTCAACAGACAGAGTTCTTTCCCCCATTCCTTTTTGATCCCACTATTTCTCAGTTCAAAGTGTTACATTATATGTAAACTCTCATTCTACCTGTCCTGGTCCTCCCTGCTTTGGCTTGACCCCACCTAGAGGTGTTTCCCCACTTCTCTCTGTATTTGGCTAATGCTGTTCCCTAAGTTGTAGGCTACCCAGTTCCTCCCTTTCTCGTATACAGAAATCATTCTCATCTATCAAAGGCTTTTACTGACTTTTCCTGAGAATTCAAGCTCATATCGATGCAGCATAACTCTTGACCTAACCCAACTGGATTTTTTTTTTCCCCGTTGTTTCTTGTACTTGTCAGTTCTATCTGCCTATGTCACAGGATCTTTGAGGGCAGGGACCATGTTTGACCTGACCGTGATTTTTGATAAAACTTTCATATTGGCTATGAAGTCGTCAATCCTAGAAATGGAAGGGAACTTAGAAGTATCTTAGCAATCATGGGAACTAGAAATCATCAAGTTCAATTCTTCTGCTTTACAGGGAAAGACAGGGAGAGCCAGGGAAAGTGAGTGACTGGGACCTCCAAGCTAGCTGTCTAATCATCAACCACCATCTAGTTCATGATTAAAGCTACTGTTGCACTGGAAACTCTCGGTGGAGCCGTGTTTCTCAGAATTTAATGTGCACAACTCACCTGGGGACCGTGTCAAAAATGCAGGTTCTGATCTAGTAGGCCTGGGGTGGGGCTTATGGTTTTGCATTTCTGACTAGCTCCCCAGGGACCGCATGAGAAGCAAAGATTACAACTCTTCCCCAGACCAAAGATTCTAAGTGGTGTCTTGTGTTTCTCATTGGGCCAAAGGATAGAAAGAACACTCAATATTTTACATGAAACTCACAGAGAGGAATGGGGGAGATACCGGAGGAATTACTTAGGCGACAATAAATTAAAAAAACAGTTATTTTCAGCTACCCAAATTATCTCCAATGACCTAAATCCCTTGGAGAATAAAAGGCAAGATTTTTTTTTTTAAAGGAAGAATTTAAATGAATCCATTAATTGTTTTTGTTATTGTTATGGTTTAGTAACTCAAATGATTTGGGGAATAAGAGGCTAATTAAAACAAAGGGATAAAATGACATTTGACAATGATCTGAAGATGTCAATTTTTAAATTATATTCTTATACCCATAAAAAGCAGGTTAGTCAGGAACTCTCCAGATGCTTGTAATATAACAGCTAACTCATGTGCCGAATCAGCAGCTTCAAGGTCATAAATGGCTGTCCCCAGAGCAATTAATAAGCGGTCAGTGTGATTTGAAATTAGGAGCTATTTTGGTTGTCAAGATAAGCAGTTGTGACCGTCTACCTGTGAGCTCATTGGTTGCTAAGGGATCACCTTACAAATAACAAGAAATCTTCCTGATGGGTATACTACATTTTGTCACCTGGGCAGTACCCTGATGTGGTGAAATGTGCTTCCATTTATAGATTTTCCAATCGTGAGTAGCATTACACTCTAGCATCAGGCACGGGCCCTGTAAGTCATTTGGCCAATTTGCACACCTTCTCTTATGAAATGGGGGTGATCCCGGCCACCTCACAGGATACTGTGAGGACTAAACTGTGGAAAATCCCCTGGTATGGCGGAAAAACCAATACATGAAAATTGAATGAAGGCTACAAACACCTTAGAAATGACTTCTGCGTAAAAAAAAAAAAAAGGGGCGCCTGGGTGGCTCAGTCGGTTGGGCGACTGCCTTCGGCTCAGGTCATGATCCTGGAGTCCCGGGATCGAGTCCCGCATCGGGCTCTCTGCTCGGCAGGGAGTCTGCTTCTCCCTCTGACCCTCCCCCCTCTCATGTGCTCTCTCTCTCATTCTCTCTCTCAAATAAATAAATAAATAAAATCTTTAAAAAAGAAAAAAAAAAAAGAAATGACTTCTGCGTACAACAGGATCCAAATAACTTGCCTTTAACTCTTTCGTGGATAGGTTAAAGGAGCACTTTGTTTCTCAGCTCTGAGTTATCTGGGGGAGTGATTGGTGCCGATGTTTACATAAAAGTACCTGTCGAGAGCAAAAATGCTACCTTTGCTCTGGGCTGCCTAACCCATCCTTCACTCTTAGTTCCTCAATTTATAATTTCTAGAGATAAACTGAGCTCGAATAAGTTGCCCATGCCTAGAATAATCCCCTTTTCCTTTCTATCCTTAGCGCCCCCGCTGGGTAGTGGAAAGCCCGTGTGATGAACTAATGACATCCAGAACAGCACTTCGAGAATGTTCTATATAAAATAGGGATTCACTCTGGTTGAAATCGTCCTATTGGATCTGTTCTTGGGTGCTTTGGAGGCCAATGCATACAGCATGATTTTCACAAAGAACACACATTTTGAGTTCCAAACCACAAACTTGTGAGACTCTGATAGAAAACTAGGGATTTCTTCTGCTCAAATGGCACAGGGCTTCGGTAGCTGCTGCTTGGTTTTTGTTCTGCCTGATGCTAAATGTCTTTTTGTGTAGCAGGTGACTTCACCGGAGTTTTTTCTAAAGCCACCCTTACTGCTTTGTCAGTAGAAACGTTACTATTCACTTATCAAAACAGGACTTGACTTTACCCATGGGCCTCCCTTTGTGGGTCACAGGTGCGTCAGAGACTAGACAATATGATTCTGACTTTATAACTAACCCAGGGTGGGCAAAAGCTCTGTGCGCGTTGTGTGTGTGAGACAGAGAGAGAGAGAGAGAGAGAGGGAGATCGTCATTACAACTTAGGACAGGCTGGGGTTGTTTAATTAAAATATAATAAAAATTCTGGACTGGACTGGAATTCTGAACTTGAGAGTGGGTGGAATAATTTGGCTCTGATAATGAATGAGTCACCTCTTCAGCCCTAAATTTTTATTCCGGTAACTTTGCCCGGCTTTTTAAATGAAAATGTAAAAGAAATGCAGAATGATAAATCTGGCTACGCTCCTGGAAATGGTAAATCCTCTTCCTAATACTGTGAAGCTGTCTTTAATTCCTGGAAATTATCAGTTGGTATTTGTAAGTAGTGCTTGTTTGGAGTAAATGGTAATAGCACTGCTAACTCTATTTGAACACTTATTTTGAATGCTTTGCTTCCGAGGCTGTAGGGGGACATTCGGCCCGTTTTCCTTTATGTTGAGAAATGTGATAAGCATCATTTCACTTTTTAAATTCTCTGTAGCCACATTTTTAAGTGAGTTCTTTTAATTAAAGCCAAGGATGACACGTCATATCAGACTGCTAAGACAATTTTGCTGATACCAGCTTTCTAAGCCCCTGGAGTTTCTAGTTTTGCAGCAAGAGTTTAATACTTATGGTGGTTTCATGCACGTAAAAGTTCCCTAGAAGGGAGCCACTTGGAGAGCAAATGTATGGTGTCACTGGTGATCGCATTCCTAGTTTGTTGACCCACAAAACTTTGGAAATGAAAAATGCCATTGCAATTTAGTCTATATTGTTTTTGTGATTCCTCAGCGTTAGATACCAGGTACTTCCAGGTGACAGTTGCTGGCTGAGAAGCCAAAGCTAAAGGTTTAGAAATATCAAACTCCACTGAGCATATAAATAGGTCATAGGGGGGTACTCTCTGCATTTTCTGCCAGAATTATTTAGCATAAAATTTTCGAGAGGCAAAGAGATGGGAATTTTCTAAAGGCAAGATGGGTTTCTTCCCTTCCTTTCCTTAGGTCTATGATTGGGACCAGAAATTTAAGTGATAAATTCTAGTTTTATTCTCAGTTTCAGAAGGGCCTCCCAAAGGTACTGCTAATTCAGTGGCCTAAAGATTAAAAGGTAGAAAGTAGGAATCAATGGAACAAATACCAAACCCCTCAAATACCTTACCATGCTTATGGAAAGCTGATTAGTTAGCCAATGTCTAGGGATTACCTGTTTTATTTTGTGACATGGGATTCATTTAGTTTCGTATTTGGTATGTGTCCGTCAGTGATGAGACCCAGATTAAATTTGCATAATTCAAAGAAAGACAATTTAAAAAAAGATCAAATTCAATCCCATAGCATTTGAAGAGTGTAAGATTGTAGATGACGTGCTGCCAACAGACTCCCTACCCTCAATCCTCCCACTGATAATGCTCAGAGTAGAAGGCTTTCATCCCAGCAGACTCGACGGTTAGAGCTTTAAGTGTGACAATGAGGCAGAGGAACAATTACCTAAATTATATAAAAACTATAATAAGGGGCTCAACCTGATCTAATAAACAGAGTGAATAGCAAGGGAAAACCTGAAGATAATTATGTGAATGACTTGAGAGGTTTAAATACAAGTCCTTAATTAGGTTATACTTACCTGGTCCACAAGTCAGCTCAGCATTAATTGGAAGAGACAATTAGTAGCAAATAAGATTCTGTATAATCAAGTCCAGCACTGTCCCTCTTCTAAAGAACTTACAGCCGTAGCCCCAGATAAAGAAGAGTCTTTGAGAGAGGGCCCA
Source organism: Mirounga leonina (assembly GCF_011800145.1). Lineage (NCBI taxonomy): Eukaryota > Metazoa > Chordata > Mammalia > Carnivora > Phocidae > Mirounga > Mirounga leonina. The sequence continues at coordinate 8,341,086 of NW_023270615.1, read as the reverse complement.
GGGTCTGCTGCGGGGCCATCTTGCGACTGCTAAGTCAGTTTTAAAAAGTTACCTAGAACTCACACTAATAAGACAATGTCTAACCCAGAGCTTTAGTATCTTACTATCTTCTTCCTTGGTCCTCATGTTCTAACTTTTATGAGGCACCTGAATGAACTGCCAAGTCCTCCAACAGCCCAGGAATGGCATTTGGGGCATGCCAATTTGGTAGGACGTGGCTTAGTGCTGAGAAGAGAAGGGAGTGAGCTACCAGGGTGTCTCCTGCTCGGGTCATGATTTCTTTGCAAAGTGAGAGAGACGCTGGATCCATTGCTACCACACTTTCCCAGGCTTGTCGAGCCTGGGAATTGAGGACAGAACACCACGAAGTGCTGGGAAAAGCTCAGAAAATGGTTCCATTAACCTAGGATGTAATTTTACAAAGACCTCCTCCTGCTCGTAGCTTTTGAGTTTAATTAACCTCATCAAATAATACTAATTTCCTAATTCTACTGAAAAGTTTTCAAAACCCTTATAAGACAGCGAGAAATATAATAGTAATTAGCTTCCCTTCAAAACATCTCCTATAGTCTATTCCAAGCATACACGACAGAGAAGAAACAGAACTGATGGCGAGTCCTGAGGAACTTGGGTTCAAGAATTTATCTTTGTCATTACATAACCAAGTATCTCTCAGAAAAGAATTGAAGTTCTCTGGGCTCCGGTCTCCTCGTCTATAAAACAGGTAGAGAGATTGAGATGATTTAGTCCTTTCTAAGCCTGGCTGAATAGAATAACCTGGCTCATTTTTAAAATACTTCAAATGCCCAGGTTCCATCTCAGACCAGCGAGGGAGACTCTCTGGCAATGATTCTTGGCCACGGGCATCCGTAGAAGTGCACGGGTCATTGTGATCCTCCAAGCAGAGAACCACTGCATCGCTCCCTCCAGTGTCTTTGGTGCCCAAAGCTCTGTGGCGTCCCTAGGTGAAGACACACGGACATAACGTTTCTGAGCAGATAAGGTTTCCCCGTGGCCCACCACATTTTAATAAAGATTCTCTTTTCTCCAACTGAACCTTCTACCATACTCCAGTGCATTCTGCCTCACATTGTGTCCAGACCACAATGGCATTCTGAAGAGCCAAGTGCCTCATCTTGGGCGGTCTTGAAGGTAAAAATTAATGTTATGTATATATTTTTTTACTTTTTTTTTTTTAGTAATAAAGGTCAAAATTAATCTGCCCTCTAGAGTTCTTTGCTCACTTTGCTAAAAATCATCTCAACTTCCAAATATTCTTGTCAGGAACAGGGATCAAAGACAGTAAGTTATTGACCTGTTTCCCTTCAATTGTGGTGAATATTTAACCCTGCCTTCCCCATCTGAAGACTAGCATTCTTTAACAGACAGTAGTTGCTGATTTTTTCCTTTGTCCAAACTGCATGCCAGTTTGTTGGGGAGGGCAAGAAGTAAGGGAGGCCCAGGTTGGCACAAAACCACCACCCTGCCTGATAAAGCCGGACATCTGACCTGTTGTCAGCTCCGCCCCTTGGTCTAGACAGGAGAATCAGAATCATTCAAGGCCAGGTATTCAAAGTGGACAAAATGCTCATTGTCTCTGAATAGCGGGGACTCTCACTGGCTAAATATTTGGTTGTACACACCGCCCAAAAAAAGAAAGAAGGAAAAAGAAAGAAAGAAAGAAAGGGAAAGGAAAGGAAAGGAAAGGAAAGGAAAGGAAAGGAAAGGAAAGGAAAGGAAAGGAAAGGAAAGGAAAGAAAGAAGGAAGGAAGGAAGGAAGGAAGGAAGGAAGGAAGGAAGGAAGGAAGGAAGAAAGAAAGAAAGAAAGAAAGAGAAAGAAAGAAAGAAAGAAAGAAAGAAAGAAAGAAAGAAAGAAAGAAAGAAAGAAAGAAAGAAAGAAAGAAAGAAAGAAAACTGGTCCTCATTTGACTGATTAGACTCTGAAAGAAAGGTTTTTCCTCGTAGTGTCTGCTCTGAGACCATCGAGGACATGTGAGACCTAATCTCAGGGCCCACTTCACAGTCACACTGCTCAGAAAGGCAGTGCTTAGAGTTTAATGCTCTGCACTTGCTGTCTTGAAATCCTTAACGGTTTTATCCTTGAATCTGTGTTTTGTACATGAAGTCTGATGAAGTCTGATGGGACGGTAGAGCATCCACAGAGGGCTTGGGGCCTCAGTTCACATGTGGTCCACGGTCCCCATTTCCCACCTCCTCCTGCTGCCTTCCTGGGACAGGGGATCTCAGCCACCTGCTCTCATCTCTGGTGTCCCAGCCAGTCGAGCCTCTCCACCCCAATCTCGCCTGGGGAAGAAACGGGGTTTGTGCTCCATCATCACCCTCCATCACTGACTGGGACCTGGGTGCAGGCGAGGGGAGGGGCAGGGTTAGATGTATTTCCTGTAGCATTTCAGGACAGAGCAAGGAAGTAGCTGTCCCTGCCTTAGGCTAGTCATGCTGTGGAGTGTTTCCTAGGTGACTTGGTGGAAAGATTCAACCACAACAGATCCCGAGCATGTCCCACCACGGAGACAGCCATTCCCTGGATTGTTGCCTGACTACTGTGAGTTGGGGCTGTCAGCCGTGGCAACGGGGGACTGCCTTCCCTGCCCCAGCTGGGGGCCTACATTTTCATTTTACACTGGGATCTAAAATCATGTAGCTGATCTTTCCTAACCTGATTAACCAGATAGTTCCGGGTTTTGTAGAGCTATGTGAGGCTTGGGGAGGGCTATCAAAGTTCGATGTCCTATGTATTCACACTTCCAGAGGAGAGGGAAAGATTTGCCTCTTCAAGTTTTTCCTCTGCTGCTAAATGTCATAATATACATATATCATATATCAGCTGTGCGACGTGGGGCACAAAGCTCGCGGGCACCAAACACCCTATGACATCACTGGGTGTACCACTCCACAATGATCATTGCCTAATAAGCCACTTCCTCATCTGTGGGACTTTCTCTCTTTTGGGGGCACACTTCATTCTCAACATTATCATAGTCTCGTCTCCAATGAAGAACTTTGGCCCCTCATGGGTCCATTTCCATCCCTTTGCTTTTTCTTTTCTTTCTTTCTTTCTTTTCTTTCTTTTTTTTTTTTTTTTACAGCACTTTTCTTAAAGGATGAACTTACATGACTTTTAATTAATGCATCGTTCCAGAGGATCCCCAGTGTATATGGTTCAATCCCATACTGTGAATGGGAATTGTGCTGAGCTAGGGACTCTTTTTGACTTTGTGTAGGGGAATACATCCCTTGGTTGGATGAGGACATTGCCAAATTTCCATTGCCCTTGGTTCTGTACAGGCCAAGACTAACACCCCACCCCCTCCCCTTTTTCCCCCAGGCCTTACGGGGGGCTGCACATAGCATCCTCTTCTTCCCAATACACTGCTCAAAATTGTTTTTACTCTAATGTATAACTCAGTATTGATTTTCTTAGGGGAAAACTATGAGAACAGCTCAGTCAGCCATTCGTGGTGAAGAAAATCCTGCAGGAGTGAGGGAATAGAGGGAAAGGGGAGGAGAGATGAAAGGGGAGAGAGGTGGCTTTTTTGCACATTTTTAGTCTGTGACTAGTGTGAAGTGACTTCCCTTGCATTTTGCAGTAAGCTTCTCTAAGCAAAATTTCCCCTCCAAACTCGGAAAACTTTGTGAGCCTCAGAGCAGTTACCTCCAACTGCCTCACCCTCAACTAACTCTCTCTGTTAGAAGCAAGCTTGTTGAAATATAGCATTTCTAGAATTTCCAAAAACATATGGTATACTTTCCTCCTGGAAAAAAATCTGTCGGCCAAGTAGGGAGAGGTTCATGATGAAAGCTGAAATTTAGAAGCAACAACTCTTAGAAGTAAAATCTGTATTATTTCCTAAAGCCTCCGTTCCAAACAAAATGCTTTTCATATGGAGCTCTTCTACTGAGAACTTTATTGAACATAGCTGCCTGGAGCAAAAGCACTCACTTTAGATGGCAAGATCTCTGTTAGAACAGTCTGGGTTGATCATTTCTACCTTGAATTGAAAGAATGCTAGTTACCAATAGAACCAAACAGAAACCTAAAGGTAAGATTTTTTTTTCCCTTTTCTTTTCTTTTTTACCAAAGGAGACAGAAAAACGCCCCAAGGGATGAGACCCAGAGAGTAACCTAATAAACAGTGGATCACTATAGAAAGCTACTTGTTATTATTAATAATTAATAACAATAGTCACTGCATCCAATAATCATACTAATTATTTAAAAAATCCTGGGAGGAATTTTCTTTCCCCCATTCTCTAGAGGAGAGCAGAGATGCATAGGGCCAAGGTCATCAGAGCCCCTTGCCCAGCCTGGATCTGACAGAGGTGGGACTAAGCCCAAAGGCTCAATCTCCAGCTCTTCACCTCTCCTTTACAGGACGTGAGAAAGAATTTGGGAAGCAACTGAATGGGTTTCTGATTACCATGGCTTTGTTGGAATGGCCACCTCCTTGGAACTCAATGGTCCCAAAAGCATCCGTCGGGCTGAGTTGAGTGTGCTTGCTGATGGACCACTTCTCGGACTGGATGTCATTTCGGGAGAGGCGACTCTCATTTTTCTCATTCTGAAGAACGGAGATACTGGGAGTGAGGCCCACATGCTGGCCGATCAGACGCCCACAGCAACACCTGCATCAGAGGAGGTCAAAGTGAATCCCTTGTATCTGCCATTATTGGAACACCCACTGAGGGCAACCTGCCAGAGAAATCGACAGACCATAGCCAGTCAGCTCTTAGGCAGAATCCCACAATGTGGCTATATCAGGCAAATAGTGAACTCAGGATTTACTTGACATACAAATTTTCTTTTCTGCTCCTCCTCATTTTCCTTTAGCTGGATAAGCTATAACATGCCTCCCGGCCTTCTCCACCCACCCCTTTCAGACCTGCCATATTGTTCTGGATCGGAACCTGTGAACAAAAGCCCTATATATATATATTTTTAAGATTTTATTTATTTATTTGACAGAGAGAGAGACAGCGAGAGAGGGAACACAAGCAGGGGGAGTAGGAAAGGGAGAAGCAGGCTTCCTGCTGAGCAGGGAGCCCGATGCAGGGCTCGATCCCAGGACCCTGTGATCATGACCTGAGCCGAAGGCAGACGCTTATTGACTGAGCCACCCAGGCGCCCCCCTATAGATTTTTCTACTTCTTACTCCTCCCATCTATCAAATCTTGCATGAAAGCCACTGCACAGCTTTGAGGGAAGAATCTTAACATACACATTTAAATAAGAACGCTCACTCATATGTGAGTCACCTAACTTGTCTTTCCTCAATTGACATGCACTGTCAAATATCCAAGTCTGAGAATAAAAATCTACAGCTTAAGTGTTCCCAAAGAAACGATGAAAATATTATTCACAAGATATTTGAAAACAAAATTCACTCCTCACATCATGAAAATGTCCTTCATACTTTTCCACTACCACTATTATTAGTAATAATACCGATACAATCCTTCATACTTTATTTGTATCACTATTATAACTATTAATAATAATATTGATACACAGTTATCAGTTATTAAATACTAACGACGTCACATTTATTTTATGAGTAAAATATTGCAGTTTTGAAGGTTAGGAAATTTGCTCAAGGTTACACAGCTAGTCTATATGACTCTACAGCCTGTATTTTAAAATTGCTTGATTATGTTGCCTTTTCATAAAGGCATTTCCAGACATTCATATGTTACCACATCCCAAATGCTTCCTACTTTATACGCTGTTAATTAAGGCAAAATCAGGGAGGTAAGTAGGATACTAAAGGTAAGGTAAGTAGGACACTAAAAATGTGCTTGGACAGGAATCTGAAGGTCAGCAGTCTAATTAGTAATCTGCTAGGAGTCTTTTATTTAAAAAGCTCTTTTTCATTTTAGCAGAGAATGTTGGTACAAACTAAGCATTTTGATGAAATGCTTAAAAGGGAAAATCAGTAACCATACTAAAAATACATATAACCCACTTATAGACAGTGATTAATTCCTTCCCAATGGGTTATCTGTTATTTTGTACAGGCTGTTAGAGAATTAACTGCAGGCATGGCATATTATGTGGTGTATACATATAATATTGCTGCGGAGATGTCCAGCAAAGATTAAAAGAAATGATCTTTGACGTTGGTTCCCTTGCAATGGAGAGTGATTACTGTTGTAGTTTTGTTCCCGTAACTGCTACTCTGTGGTCTCACTTCATTATAGAAACGGCAAGATTACCTATGGGGGTCTTTGGTGCTGGGTATGATGTGAACACATTCTCTTTTATAAAATGCTCTTTCTATCCAGGATTTCTGAGCCTGAAAAAAAAAAAAAGAAGAAGAAGTAAGGTGAACATAACCTCCAAGTATTTTTGCATAGGAAACAAAATTTCATAATCACGTAATAGACTAGTATCTCATAAACCGAACTGAAATTGTGGTTACTTCACACATGGACACTGCATATAATGAAATCAAGTGCTGCCAGAAGTTGTTGATTAGGTCAACATTATAATATCAAGTCAAAGAAAATGACCATAATAAAAAAATGTTAGTGATGGAACCATATACAAATTCTTAATGATTTTTGAAGGCAGAAAAACAATGTTTTATGGAGGAAATGAAAAACACAGAGCAGTAGGTTTATATCCCTGTAAATAACAAATATTCAGTGCTGGGGGGAAATACATGTAAGTAAGTATTAAGTTCTCATGGCTAACACTTCCATTTGATTTTCCTTGTAGAAAGAAAGAGAAACTGGGGAGCCTGGGTGGCTCAGTCAGTTGAGCATCCAGCTCTTGATTTTGGCTCAGCTCATGATCTCAGGGTCGTGAGATCAAGCCCCGAGGCCAGCTCTGCGCTTAGTGGGGAATGTGCTTGAGATTCTCTCTCTCCCTCTCACTCTGCCCCTCCTCCCACCTCTCTTGCTAAAAAAAAGAAAGAAAGAAAGAGAAATGGTAAGAGAATTATACAATTCAAGAGCTCTAATCCATCATGATGCTTTTTCTAAGATCCTAATTAGCAGTGCTTAAATACAGAAGGAAAAAAAGGAAATGGAAGCATAAGGAAGATAAATGTCTTTATCATAGTCCAGAACTTCACAGGTAATGCCTTTGGAAGGAAGGAAGATAGCACTTTTTCTTTTCCTTTCTTTTCTTTTTTAATTCCACATGTCTTTAAGCACAGGAAGCACAGCTTCTTAGAATGGGCATTGTTGGGACTGTCCACCAGGAAGTCCGGCCACTGAGATTGGGTTCCCTGAAGGATGAAGGAAGCTCCCGCAAACTGTACCATCTTTGTTCCAAAGCACAGTGTACATCCCATAGCCTTTACCCCTTTCTTTTCCAGCTTTTGAAAAAGTAGAGGAGTCTCCCATGAGATCCTATAAGCTACTCAGAAGATTCCTTTTCTAAGCATTTAAGACAGAAGTTGTTAGAGCATCCTGTAAAGTTATTTCCATATGGTATCATCTTTTCTTTAACACAGTATCAGGACTAAATTTATGCCCTTAAAATATACAGGGCCATAAAAAAAATAAAATAAATAAAATATACAGGGCCAAAGTGCAACTTATCAGTTTACTTGGCCTCAGTGACCAGTGTTAACTGTTACAAGCCCCTATATGTTGGCTGTAATTAATACTGACTCTGCCAAGGACCCAAACATCTATATAAACTGTGCGAGGGTCTGGTTTGCTTTCAACCCTTAGTCTCCCACCTCTCTCCTCTCTCATGATGGAGTCTATGCAAGCCTGTAGCACAGAAGGCAGAAGTTATCTCGTATGACAAAGAACATTGTAATAGTAGCAACATGAGGCATGCCTGCACTTCTCAGTGTTTATGCACTATCCATACAAAGAGGAGCACCTAGGCCGTCTCCGAGATCCCTGGGTCCAGGTGGCCCTCTGCACCCTCAAACCACAAAGGTAACATTTGCCATTCTGTTTGTCAGCTGGGCATGAAGAAAGCCCCAGTGTGATTCACAAAGATTTTTCTTCTCAAATATATAGGAAAAGCTAGTGGCTGCATCTTAGCAACAGAAATGAGCTGAGCAGCGTAGATAACCAGGCTTTATCTTTGTGAAAAGCCTGTAAGTTAGACTATTCATAGGCTGTGATTTTTCCTAGACACTGAACACTTTCATTGATAACATCTCTTGGCAGAAAGACGGTAAAAATATTCCTCACTGGACATTTGAAACCAACTTTCCCTACACCTTGGGGAGCAGGAAAGGGAGAATGCACTTTCCTTTCTTCTTTGTGGCCCATTTTGGCTAGAATTCAGAAGGATCTTTTGGGGAAGGATCTGCAAATTTGGGGGAGTGCCAACCAATATTCCCTGAGAGAAAGAAGGCATGGCAGTATTACGGATAGAGTGAGAGGTTTGCCGTTAGAAAAAGTGGCATGAGTGGGACTCTATGGGCTGGACAAAGTTACATAATTTTTTTGGTCCTCAGTTTTTCTCATCTATAAAATGGGCACAATAATAATAATAGCTGACACACCAAGTTGTTATCATTATTATTTGGGTACCATGTTTCAATTCAAGAAAAGGGACCCGTGCTGGGTTGGTTCTGGTACTAAAAGTTCAGATGCAGGTTCACACAAGAGCACTATGAACCTGCTATAATAGACCTGACCCAGTTTGATTTCTCTTTGCATTGGGGATCATAGGCTCCAAGAAGGCCTAGTTGGCCACTAAAAATGGTATATAGATAAGTTATTTAATATCCCTGAGTCTTTTCTATAAAACGAGGATAATCATAGCCACCTCAGAACATTGTTGTATTTACCAAAGCACATGATTCAGGGAGAGCACCTGGAACTCAGTAGGCGCTCAATATTTAGCATTTACGAAGGGCTCCTCATGTGCCTGGAAATATGCCATATATGTATTATCTCCATGGATCCTCATAAGGACCCCATGAGGGAAGTACTACTATCATGTCTATTTTACCATTGAAGAAATGAGGCAGAGAGTTGCAGCAAGTACATTTTAAAGCCAGAGTTTGAACTTGCATAGTCTGACTAGAGTTCACACTCTTACCCACTCTGCTAAACTGCCTTTCCAAATTACATATTATTAATATTAATACTAAATACCCAGTGCCATCTGGGCATGCCTGGGAATGCCTTGGTTTTTGGGCAGAGTTGGACTCCTAGAGGCATGCCTTAGACCCAGTTCATACTTGCATTTTTCCCTCCTCTTCCCTCCCTTCTGTCCCCACACATGGAGTAATACATATTCTTCTGTGTTCTACCTCTCTCCTTAGGATAAAGGATTGGGGTGGAACATTAGGAAGACATTGTAATAGGAGCAAGAAGTAAAAGAAGGTGGATCATTATAAGAGCTCTAACAAAGAAATGTGATTCCAACAGGATTCCTAACTTGAGAATCTGGGGGACCATGACAGATGAATTAGACTTTCCAAGGACACCTTGATTATTTGTCTCACTCATGGATCCCAGTTTCGACTTGGAAGACCCTGGAAGTTTTAGTCAGAATTACTACATAGAGAGATTGCCAACTTGTTAGTTTTTAAAAATAAAGTAACTTGACTTGTTTCAGTTTAGCAACTTAATTACCTTCTTGAAGGTGAAAATCCTACCTCACTGTTAGTGAAAGGAATGAAGATCAATTTCCATTTCTTATTACCAGCAGATTAACCATTTCCCTTGCAAAGGCATGGAAAATTGGGAGGGGGTAGGGAAGGAATGTAATATAAAAAAATCTTTCCAACATTCATAATTGAATTGAATTCTCTCTGTTTTTGAGAGAAGTACAATACATAATAGAAAGAGTGCATGTATAACACATGAATTAGAAATTCTACAAAATATCATGCATAATTGATTATGCTCTACTGTGGGCTTTGCTGTATTGTGCTTTTATTCAGGTCTTCAGTGTGGGTAGATACTAGATTTTTAAAATCATTTTCTTGAAGAGGGCAAATTTGATGTACAATCATGGTTTAACTTGTTCCCCAAACTAATTCCCTTTTCTTTTGTCCAAAGGCTTTGAACTGCTCTGCGTGAGCTTCATCCTTGGCTTCAATATCCAAGTAAGTTAGCTCAGAATGGCTATTCTTGTTGTTAGAAAGCATGAAATAGTTTTGACATGCCATGTTTCTTACTGACCCTTTAATTCTCTTCTAATGCAAAACTTCAATGGACAGGGCGCTCTCAAATCTTTTCTTTTTAAATATGCTTCGGAAGTCTCATGTACTCAGAAAAGATGGCTTCCCTCAGACCTTAGAAAATCACTTTGTACATTCTTTTCTAAAGGTAGAACGGCCACATCACCATGACTGAGTTTGTGAAGGGCTATTTTCTTTCTTGTCTTTCTGCATTATCAGTCATGTGTGATGTGTAATAGGGAAGTGGTTTCAAAGGCTAATAATTAAAGGACTTCGTATTGAAAACAAAAATGAGGACATTCATATTTTGAACAAAGTATAACGATTACCCTCAAAGAATAAAGTACTAATTTTGCAAGTAAAATGTACAGTCAATAAAGGATACAAATGATAGAAACAGACAAACAAAAGCTTTTCCCTCCTCTGAAGGGAAAAAAAAATTAGGTTATTTCATTTAGTCAGGTTTCCCTTCTTTTTCACAAAGATTCTGCTACAAACATTAGTTCCCCCAATTACTCTGATGCTTCATACTCCCGGCTTCCCACCAGCTACAGGATCAAGAACTTCTCCAGGCAGGAATGGTTTACAAGTACATACATCGAGTATGTACTAAATCTGTCTCCAGAAAGTCTTGGAAAGTGCTACTGCAATCCACTCTTTAGGAGCATAACTTAACAGAACAACAACAACCCAGACCAGTAATCACAGATTAGAGAGAGAAAAAAAGAATCCACTAAATCTATAGAACGAACCAAGTGGAGTTTCACTATGTTCCTTATTTTGAGACTCTCTTGTTTCCAATGTACACTCTATCCTAATCGGAACAAAACACCGAAGACCCAAAGGTACTGAACGCCTGTATTCCTTTTTGACTTTAGCTTTCCTTCAGCATCAACCTGGGCATTCCTTTGGTCTTCCTCTAGGTTCCCCCGATCCACTACTGGGAGGTTGAACAAGAAGAAAACGAGCCAAAATCATTTTACCTGAGCACTGACTCTGGGTGGTGGCAAAGGCAGTCCCACGAGCAGGTCCTGTTGCTTTCATTTTGCTGTGTCTGGGGCTGGTCATCCCGTTAATAATGCTCTTATGACCGCCCACTGGAAAAAAAGCCACTTGCCCAGCTCTTCCCCCAAGAGACGTTTCAAGTAAGCAATGAACTTGGGCAGATTAGCCCCTTGGAATGTGCCGCTTTGGGATTAGCCTCACTAAGAATCCCATGGACATTCCCTTGCAGCCCTCAAACACTGCTTGATTTGAACATCTAATCTGACGCCAGAAGAAAAACAAATCCCCGGAGAGATCGGATTTAATTGGCACAAGTCCTGACAGGCTCTCCCCCCTTTCCTTTTTCCATTTTCAGAGAGAAGCCTTCTGAAAAGTGTGATAAGGTGTTCTGAGTTTTGCAAAGTTCAACTCGGGAAAGCAAACCCTTCTAAGGAAACTGTGTTAATGCTCTGAGTGGTTCGAGCACACAAGGGGCATTGTTCCTGCCTCCCCAAAGAATGGAATGACAGTGTTTCTTTAAAGAGGAACTGCTCACAGCTCTGCACGTTTCACAAAGAATAGTTTGGTCCCTGAACATGAGCCCAAGCAGAATAAAGTTGGACTAGGCCAGTAGCTTTCCACAACTTCTAAAGTGTCAATAAATGATAAAACTTGTCTGATTGCACTTCTCATCCTTGGCCCCTCCCTTGCAATTGCAAATGTGAGATCAGAAACCTACACTCTCCCGTTTCCCCGTGAAAAAGAGAGGAGTAGTGAGCATTCCAGAATACGGACTCAGACTGAAAGCAGCTCACACCAGGATGGTTTTTGACCTGCGGTGGCCCAACTGGGAGCTTCTGGCTCACACAAAAGGGGCTCTTTCAAACAACACCCAAGGGTGAGTTTTTCAGATAACAGTAGTTCTTACCTACGTAAGTGAACAAATTGGGAGGGAAAAGAGCTCCAATTTCAACAAGGCAAGAATACTTTGTAAAAAGTAAATATATAAGCATTTCATCTCCAAAGGACTGCTCTCTCCCCACCGACAGAAGTCAGAGCAGAGAGGGGGTATTTATGGTCAACCACCTGAGCTGTAAATCTTTGAGAGCAGGGCCACTTTGATCTTCATTTTTCCTGAAAATACCTGCTAGGCATTACATGAACGCTCGCAGGGAGTCATAGCATAACCAGAGGACTTATTCCAAACTTGGATGGAATCCTTCACCTTCTCCTTGCCTCTCTGCTGTTTCCAAGACTGATCTTCTTCAAACTCTGGTCTGTCACATACAGAGGTTCCCCAGACACAAAAATCAATAAATTGCTTCAAATGACCTTCAACCGAGGAAGCAGTACATGCAAGTGGAACAGCAGACTGAGCTTTAGCATTAAACACATGATGGAGAAGTCCCTGCGCTTGTTCAGGAGTTTGGCTACAGAATGGTATGGAGTGACAGCCTCGGTAATGTGCATCCCCACTTTTCATGTAGTGGGAACACTCCCATGCATTCTATTCTCAGGGAATCACCAGGGATGTGAGCACACAAAGATGTTCATTGCAGCTTTATTTATAATACAGAAAAATTGGAAACAAAAGGCCATCAACGGGAGGCTAATTAAACTATGGTACTTGCCATTTGACGATGATCAGAATCGAGTTTCAGAAGACTAATTACATAGAGAAATACATTATCTTCACATTCTTATGTGTGAAAAGCGGGCATTAAATAGTAAGTGAATAATAACTAGATTTTTAAAATACCTACAGACATAATAGGTGGGAACTATACTAAAGCAGAGACTGTGGCTAATTTTTATTTTCTTCCTTTTGTTTTTCTATATTTTCCTAAGTTTTTTTTCCTGTAATCATATATTTGTAGTCATAAAACTATATTCTTTGTGATCAGAAGGTTTCCTTAAGCTGTGAAGCTTAAGATAACAGGAAGCCACTGGGATGAGCAGTTCAGGAAGTGACTTAGGAAGAATTCAGCCAAAAGAGAGAGCGCCTGGCTGGTTTAGTCAGTAGAGTGTGCAACCCTTGATCTCTGGGTCATGAGTGTGAGCCCTACATTGGGTGTAGAGATTACTTTTAAAAATAGAGAAGGCTCAGTGGAGAACATGTGGAAAGAAAATTATATTCTATAATGTTCTGGGTGAGTCTTCTAGAGTCTGAAGGAGGGGTGGGGGAAGGGAACAGAGAAGAGAAGGAGAAAGACCAGATGTAGGAGGGAGAGAAGGGAGAGGAGGGGGAGAAGGAGGAAGGAGAAGAGGAGGACGGTGGGCGGGCAGGCAAGCACCTGAGAGACATGGGGCTGGTAGTCTGTAGGCTCTCTGTGTGACTAAATAAATTGGTTACAGATGATCCCTCCGATACAAGAAATACTTGAAAAATTCAGCTTTCTTCAACCTCCTTCCTCACCAGATACTACTTCAAGCCTTCATCTGACTTACTTTAAATCTTGAGTTCACTCACATTCATACTGAGCATTTTAAATACTGCCCCCATATTTTTCTTAATTCTATTCTCTCTAGTCTTACTCATTTCCCCCCCTTTTTGCTTACTTTTCCTTTAGAGAGAGAAATATTTGATAGGGACAAGAATATGAGGCATCTTCCGTGAACTTTAGACCAAAGACAAAAAATTATCACCAGAACCATGAGCGCTTTTGTTTAAGAGAAAGGGAGGCCCCAGGTAAAGTCAGATGGCGATGCTTTCACATGCGGTCACAGATGATCTTCAGGACCCTTTGATTCGAGAAGGTAATTAGTTCCAAAGAGACTTGTAGCTCTGGGCCACACCGTCCATATGGATCTTTTTAAAATCTTGTGCATCACCCAACAATGCAACTCCTGACAGGATATATTTCCAGCCTGTTTCAGCTGTAGTTTAGAGAGAATATAATTTGAATACTAACAAGAGGAAACCACAAGGGTAATGCTGACTCTGGTTGTTCTTTACACAGTGGCAGATTTACCTTATTCTCCTAATCCATCATTAAAGAAAAAAAAAATCACACTCGAATAGAATATACTAAAAACTTTCCACTGGTACCTAACTCAATTTTAAAAATGGAAATCAGATTTTCTACATGTAAAAACTAGGTTTTAAAATGGAAAAACGCATATTTCACTGTTATAAAGATGTCCAAGGCATTTTTTTCCTGTGATGTCCACATTTGATGACAATAGCAACAAAGAGCGTGATACAGAGGAGTCAGCAAACATTTTCTCTCAAGGGCCAAATGGCAAATCATTTAGGCTCTTTGTGGGCCATATAATCTCTGTTGTGCCATGTAACTCTGCTGTTGTAACACCAGAGAAGTCATGGGCGACGCGCAACCCAACGAGCATGGCTGTGTTCCATTGAAACGGGCAGCGGGCTGGGACTGGTGTGTGCTGGTCAGCCCCTGGTATAGGAAAAGGGGGTCTGCATGATGGGGCTGCAGGGGAGGAGTGGTGGCCGAAGATCCAGGCTTTCATGGCACCATTCCTTGCAATTCCTGGCTCTTCCTTGAGCATGGCAGGCAAGTTCTCACCCAGGTGCCTTTGCTCTTATTTCTTCTACCTGGACAGCTTCATCCTCAGACATCCCACAACTTGCTCCTTGAGCACATCGGGGCCGCTAAGAGGCTTTCCTCCACCAGCTACCTCAAGGCACACAGTGTCTTTCTCACAGCCCTTCACAGTATGGGGCGGTAGGTATGGCACCTCCTTGCATTTGTCTATTGTCTCCGTCGGCCACTAGAATGTGAGTGCTTGAGGGCAGTGATTTCGTTTTGTGATTTCTGTTGCCCCAGCACCTAAAACTGTGTTTGGGACATCATAGGCATACATAAGGATGTAGGCACATCATTTGACATACTTGCACATCACTTCCTCACCTGTAAGATGACAGCAGCAGATGGACTTGTGTTTTAAAGGGAGATTTTAGGGTAGTAACTTGATGGGCATTTTTAATAGTTGGGCTTATGTTAAAATATAATATACAAGCAGTGGTTAACCCTGCAACTTCACAAATGCTATTGCTTGGGGACCTACATTTTCCCTTTTGGGGTCGTGAAAAAATATTTAATAAATTAGAGTAAAAACCATTTGTAGGTAAGAGAAAAGTCATGACGTATCACAAAACAGACTAAAGGTGGGGAAACACAGGACCAATCCCTCTTAAATGTTCCTTGTTTTTATTCTAATGCCTGAAAATAAATATATGGTGGGTTCTAATAGTCAGAGTTGCAGTTGACCTATAAAGTGAAAAACAATGCCTGAGAAACATCATAAAGCTAGCTACCACCAGCATGTTCTTCCTAAAATAATTGATTCGGCCGCCATCCCTTGGTCAGTTCCCTTCCATGGCTCCCCAACCCCAGCACCATCAGGTCACCATCAGGTATTTAAACCTTTAGGATCTGGTCCTGGATGTATCTTAGTCAAATCTTTCAATTTTCCTCCAAATCTTTGAACACATTATGCCCCAGTAAACTAAATTATTGATTGTTCTCCTGTGTACCAGGCTGTTCCAGACTTCTCAACCTTTGTTTGTTTTATTTTGTTTTGTTTTTTTGCTTTTATTTATTTATTTATTTTTATTATGTTATGTTAGTCACCATACAATGCATCATTAGTTTTTGATGTAGTGTTCCATGATTCACTATTTGCATATTACACCCAGAGCTCATTGCAACACATGCCCTCCTTAATACCCATCACTGGGCTAACCCATCCCCCCACACCCCTCCCCTCTAAAACCCTCAGTTTGTTTCTCAGAGTCCATAGTCTCTCATGGTTTGTCTCCCCCTCCGATTTCCCCCCTTCATTTTTCCCTTCCTTCTCCTAATGTCCTCCATGCTATTCCTTTGTTCCACAAATAAATGAAACCATATGATAATTGACTTTCTCTGCTTCACTTATTTCACTTAGCATAATCTCCTCCAGTCCCATCCCCGTTGATGCAAAAGTTGGGTATTCATCCTTTCTGATGGCTGAGTAATATTCCATTGTATATATGGACCACATCTTCTTTATCCAGTCATCTACTGAAGAGTATCTCAGCTCTTTCCACAGTTTGGCTATTGTGGACATTGCTGCTATGAACACTGGGGTGCATATGGCCCTTCTTTTCACTACATCTGTATCTTTGGGATAAATACCTAGTAGTGCAATTGCTGGGTCAGAGGGCTGCTCTATTTTTAATTTTTTGAGGAACCTCCACACTGTTTTCCAAAGTGACTGTACCAACTTGCAAAAATGGACAAGGCAAGAAACAACAAATGTTGGAGAGGTTGTGGAGAAAGGGGAACCCTCTTACACTGTTGGTGGGAAGGCAAGTTGGTACAGCTACTCTGGAAACCAGTGTGGAGGTTCCTCAAAAAATTAAAAACATACTTCTCAACCTTTGAAGAAGCTGTCCCATTTGCCTGGAATGCTAAGTTCTAGCATCTGTACTTAGTAAGTGCCTCTTTGTTCTTCCAGACTCTGGACAAAATACTGTGTTCTCTACGAGGCTTGGCTGGCCAGTGCCAGACACAGTGAATCATCACAACTACCGGTCCACTTATGTACCTTGCCCATACTTCCAGTAGGGGAAAAGTCATCCAAGGTCATAATGATTTATTTTCACATCGAAATTTATAATCAACCATTGTCAATACTCAATGCTCTGGGTCTCTCACGGTGCTGCCTCACCTAGAACATGTCCCTTCTTCCTTCTATTTGTTACCCTGGTTTCTATGGGACTATGAATTCCTCATTTTTAATAAATCATCTTTGGGGGATTTGTGGACTGAAATTATTTGTACAGAAATTCACTTTATAGCCTCTACACTTAAATCATATACAACTTAACATAAAGCTAAATTGTATTTTATCACCAGATTGGGAAAAGATTCAATAAGTTATGCTTTACAATTAAAAATAAAACCCATTTTTTATCAATGGGTCATGCTGTATAAATTATAAATGCATTCAGAATTCTTAGGTAGAGGTAACATGAATATATATATATATATGAATGTTAATCTCAAAAGCATTTTCATAAACCATTTAAAAATATACTTCCACGTTTCTTTGGAAAACTGTTTCTTCATCATAAAGCAGCTAATCACTACTTGGCAATAACATACATTTATAAAGAATTGTACAGTTCACAGAATGCTTTCACAAATAGCATTTCATGAAATATTCACAGTAACTCTGTAAGGCAGGTATTATAAAATTCCATTAGCCAAATAAAAAACCGGGGCTTACAGAGGTTACACATGAGTCATCAGCTTAGCCTGAGAGGCTCTAAGCCCCGTGATTCCTTTCACTAGGGTACAGAGAACCCTGCATCCTTTTACTCTGTGACTGGTTTTAGGGGTGCTAAATGATCTTTTTCTTCTTCATAGTGGAATAAGTGCACTTTAATCATCCTGATCTTAATAAAATATACACACGGCATCAAGCCTAATAGACTGCTGAAGCAACGCATGATGATGTAGGTCTCTATTTCAAAAGCATCCTGGTTAGAGTCCAGGATTGACCATTTGTTTGAATGTAATAGCTGATTTCATACCTGGTAACATAAACACTTAAAAGCCACATACATACTCTTAGGGACTTTACTGCCTTCAGGGACCGAAAAACAGAACTACAGTAGCGTCGACCCTATTTCAAGGTGACAGTAGGATAAACTTCACCCAGAGAAGGAGAAAATACAAGAAAAAATTATGACCAACAAAACTATGAGAATGAGGTCTGACCCACTCCACAGGAGCCAGGAAGTTTAAAATGCTGAGTCATTTGTTAGAAATAGCTGTGTAATAGTATGAATGCACAACCAGTGACAGGCTGGGGGGGTGGTGGGGGGAGGGAGGAAGTGGTGGTTTCTGTATTCCTGGAGGCTGCCCCCATGGGAAATACAACTTTATTTTCTGTCCAGTAAATAAGGAGTGGGGGCCAGGTGATGTCCTCCTCTACACTCTTAATTCTGTTTACTTTTCACTACTCATTCCTGCACTCTTCTTTGTCAGGAGCCAAAGAAAGAGGCTGTCGTGAAATGGAAACATTTTGTGTTAATGTAGAAATGGGGAATTTATGTGACAAACTGTATCATAGATTCAGAAGCTAATCTCCATTTTGTTTACCTCTCTTGCCCTGGAAGGACCAAGATGTTGAGAAGAGGGTGAGGATGGATTTGTAGTTACACTTGTATTTGTATAGAGTTCCCACATCAGGATTCACTGCTAAGTGAAACCAGGGTCCTTTTCCCTCTCCTTCCCTCCCGCTCTCTCTTTCTCTCTCTCGATATATGAATAAATACATAGATACATAAAATTTATGATATATCCAAATATATATTCATATGTCTGTATTTCCATTTTTATATTGATAATAAAGACATAATATATTCTACATTCTATGTTACTATTTTTATACTGTACTCATACTTTTATATTTGTTTTTAATTTTACATACTTTATAAAATATATTTCATAACATTAAAAATATACTTGTAAGATTATATAACATTTACATATACTTCTAAATATTTGTATATATACACATTTTTCAATTATTTTTAGTTCCTTTATCATCAGTCCTAGCTACTTTAAAGTCTTCTGGTTTATTTGAGATACTGATTTATCTTAATCAAGGAGTGATTTCAATTCTCAGGTCAAACTCTGTACCCTCACAAGGGACAGACTTAAATCTGGCTGTGGGTTTTTATTTCTGAAGCCCTGATTTTCTTTACCTATTCAAAGCTCTTATAAGGCAGAGCCCAGTAGAAAAGTCTGACTGGTCAGGAGTCCCGAGATACACAATCCAGCCACGGCTTGTTGAAAACTACACATGTGACCTTGGGGAAGTGACTTCATCTTGGTGACCTCTTAGGTCATCCCCAGTTCTTAGAGCTGAGGATTCAGGGAATCAGAACCCAACAACTCTGCTCTCATTAGTGTGTAGAGAGTACGTGCAGAGGCATTTTGAAATGAGGTGTTTTTGTTTTAATTTTTACAAATTTGTGGAATCATTATTCTTTCGATAACAAACAAAAATGTAGCAGAGCACGAGGTTTTGTGCCTACCAAGACAAAGTACATAAGGAGATTTGAATTAATAAATAATCCCTGAAAGAATTCTCACTAGATGCCAACCATTCTTAAGAAAGCCCCTGGTGTAGCAATCTGGCACACACGAGAAGTTCTAATTCTGTTTCAATAAGATTCCAAGTATTATTAAGACATTATTACAATTAGTTAATAAGTTGACATTTCTAAGTTCGGTCATTGAGAGAGTTTTCAAGACCAGAACTTGGTGTTCTCTTGCTCTCCTCTACCACCAAATGATGAATCAAATCTTGGTGATCATTCAGGTGAGACTACGCAGAGACTGCCAATGATTGGTACTTCTTCTTCTTCTTTTTAAAACCTAGCAATCAAGAATTATTTAACTGGAGAGGCTGAGATCAAATCAATCCCATTTTTATCATCAGAAGCAAGTTATAAGCAAACAGGTGCAGCGATGTAAATGCGAAGCTATTCCTATTACTCTCTGGAAATGAAAAATTATTAGATATTAAGTTAATGCAGTGTAAATGTATTTCTGTCTGATAGCCGTCTTTCTCTGTCAAATTACTAGATTGTTAGGTAGGAAATAAAACCATCCACATAAATTCAGCCTCTGGTTATGTTGTACTAAAGTTTTAAGACAGTTCAAGGTCATTAGGCCTAGCTTCAAAATCCTGTCAACGTATTCCCTTACATACTCACTACCAACCTAAGTTCTATCTTTTTGATTTATTCTTATCTTAGTATAATATAAAATCTCTGTGGAAGATTTTAGGTCCTGGAAGACACAGATACATATATTAGCTTTCTCTAAATATATTGATTTAAATTTGATGCACATGGAAATGAACACAAATTCAAAAGTAGGTGTAAAAACAGTAGGTAATGAGAAATACAGATTTAACCTCCAATTTGTGTGACATTGAATGGCAATGTGATTTTTTTTTCTCCTCTATTTTCTTACCACCTCACCTTACCAATGTAGAGAATTCTCCTCTTTTTTTTTTTTTAGGCTTTATTTATTTATGTGAGAGAGAGAGTGAGCACAGAGGGAGAGTGAGAGGGAGAAGCAGACTCCCCACCGAGCAGGGAGCCCGAAGCAGAGATCGATCCCAGAACCCTGAGATCATGATCTGAGCCCAAGGCAGATGCTTAACCGACTGAGCCACCCAGGCGCCCCAAGAATTCCCATCTTTGAATGTTTGATACCAAAATGAATTTCCGATAGCACTATTCTTCTGAAAGAAGTTATGCTAATAAATCTATTTCAAAAAACATACTGTGGGGGCACCTGGGTGGCTCAGTCGTTAAGCGTCTGCCTTCAGCTCAGGTCATTATCCCAGGGTCCTGGGATCGAGTCCCACATTGGGCTTTCTGCTCAGCGGGAGGCCTGCTTCTCCCTCTCCCACTCCCCCTGCTTGTGTTCCCTCTCTTGCCATCTCTCTCTCTGTCAAATAAATAAATAAAAACAAAACATACTGTGGTAGCTTCCTAATTTGTCCCCCCAGTTCACTGTCCAACCAGCAATAATCTTTTTTTCCCTCTTATTTAAGAGACTTTGTTAGAGCAGTTTTAGGTTTGAAGAAAAATTGAGCGGAAGTACAGAGAGTTCTCCTATATTCCCTCCCTCTCCTCTCCCCGTGGTTTCCTTCTTATTTAACATCTTGCATTGGTGTGCTACATTTGTTCCAACTTATGAACTGACATTGATACATTTTCATTCAGTTAAATCCACAGTTTATATCAGGGTTCCTGCTTTGTATTGTACAGTTCTCTGAGTTTTGCCAAATGCATAGCATCATGACTCTATCATTGTGGCATCATATGGAAGACTTTTAGTGATGACCATTTAAAATAACAGATTAGTTGCGGCACCTGGGTGGCTCAGTTGGTTAAGCATCTGACTCTTAGTTTTGGCTCAGGTCATGATCTCGTGAGATCGAGCCCTGCATCAGGCCTTGCACTGGGCATGGAGCCTGCTTAAAATGCTCTCTCTCCCTCTGCCCTGCTCCCCCTACACACACTCTCTCATAATAATAATAATAATAATAATAATAATAATAATAATAATAATATTAAAAATAATAATGAATTAGCTCATGGCATCCCATCTCCCTGGCCCCAAAAATCATCCAGTGATTTCTCACTACTTCTAGAAGAAAATTTAGATTCCTCAACTGGTCCCAAACTTTGCATACTTTTCACATCCCAGCTCACTACCTGCAGCCACACCAACCTTCTTTCAGATCTGTGATTGCTCCAGATAAAGAGATAGAAGAGTAAAAATGTCGTAATATAAGTTAGTCTTAAATTGGAATTAGTTTTTGAGGAAATATAAACAGATAATACTCCTGACCTGAGTGGAGGAGGTTGTGGATGATTCGATGTTTCAAATGTGAATTTTCGTAAGTAGCAATTCTCTACAGATTGATTTAATTTGATAATGTCATCTACCCTAAGATTCCTATTGGCACATGAAGGATACGTGCGATAACTATTTTGGAAGTACAGTCAGGTCATTAATCACTGAGAAATCATGGAGCAGAAACCAAGTACCCTGTTTCACTGATCAACTTAAACTCTAAACCCTAAGTTTGCAAGAGATCTTCAGTCCTTTCTCCAACAGTTAGTAAAAAACTAACTTCTCTCTGGTGAACGATACCTTGTTTCTAGCTCATGATATAACTGCAAAGGAAAGTCATAAAACACACACACACTCACATGAAATTCCTGACTCTGGACTGCTATCCCTGTATTAAAATATGGTATGTGACCATTCATTAAAACTGTCACTTCAGGTAAAGGCATGTAATAGACTGTAATACTAGTTGATTTTCACACTGTAATACTAGTTGATTTTCACACACACACACACACACACACACACACACACACTAATACTGTGTTTCTTCTGTTCAAATAGGTATTTCTTTTTCCTTTTCCTTTTTGAGTACCACGTGTCATACTGAGGTGTGCATTATTGTTAAATACTGAGTCTACCCGAGGTCACAGTAAATGAAGAACAATGATGAAGTATAGGACACATATGAACACACACGTGTGTACGTATTTTGTCCCATTTCAAATCCCAGGGTAAGTTATTTGAAAGTGAATTATTATGAGAGAGGGCATGCATTTCACAAATGTGCAAATCTAATATTCCACAAGAGAGAACCAGGTAGAGAAAACATTTCTCTATGCTAACAGTTCTAATGCAGAAGTCTTTAAACAACATTTTAAGAATAAAATGTAAACAAAAGCTTAGCTGTGGACTTGCTAACTGTACTTCATTAAAGCTGATGATACCTGGAGCTCTGACTCTTTTTTTTTTTTTTTAAAGATTTTATTTATTTATTTGACAGAGAGAGACAGTGAGAGAGGGAACACAAGCAGACAGAGTGGGAGAGGGAAAAGCAGGCTCCCCGCTGAGCAGGGAGCCCGATGCGGGGCTCGATCCCAGGACCCTGGGATCATGACCTGAGCTGAAGGCAGACGCTTAACGACTGAGCCACCCAGGCACCCCTGGAGCTCTGACTCTTAACCATTGTATGGAGAATCTGAAAATGGGCCATCAGAGTTGCATTCACTTATTTTTTAATTAATTTACATCAGCATTCAAGAACATCTGTTGAACACTGATCACGTGCAAAACTGTTTTAGTTGCAGAGGAACTACAAAACTTTACAAAGACCCTGTATCCGCTTTTTGGTTTATGCTGTGTGCTAGAACGATGCTTCTCAAGTGATCTGCGGTGAAGGATCATTATTTAAAAAAACGTTCAATCCATTACAAACTGATAGTTTTGTAAAATGCCACGAAATGATGCACTTGGACCTTGTGGCTAATGGTAAACTGCTATAGGAATTTCGGAATGTTTATTCTCAGCTTTTGCACTTCTCTCCTCATTCACAAACAGGTTGTGGGCCAGCACCAGTTCACGGACCCGAAGGCCCCACCCAATGTGTAGCCCGTGAACTAGCAGCATCTGCAAGCATCCGGGAACTTGTTAGACATGCAGATTCCTAGGCCCCACTCCAGACCCCTCGAACGTGCACCTGAGCTTTAGGAAGATCTCCAGGTGATTCCTTTACATTAAAGCTGGAAAAGCACTGTTCTGAAGGGAAATCCATTAGATGGATGAAAAGCTACAAGAGGGGTGCCTGGGTGGCTCAGTTGCCTAAGCATCTGACTCTTGGTTTTGGCTTAGGTCATGATCTCAGGGTCCTGAGATTGAGTCCCGCGTGGGCTCTGCGTCCAACGGGGGAGTCCGCTTGAGATTCTCTCTCTCCCCCTCTCTCTGCCCCCTTCCCACTCGTGCTCTCTCTCTCCCAAATAATCCTAAAAAAGAAAGAAAGAAAGAAAGAAAGAAAG
>NW_023270615.1:8240303-8317553 GCF_011800145.1 Mirounga leonina | reverse complement strand
AAGAAAGAAAGAAAGAAAGAAAGAAAGAAAGAAAGAAAGAAAGAAAGAAAGAAAGAAAGAAAAGCTACAATAACGTAAAATAATAGCAATAGTAGCAGATTTATAGCCCTTACAATATGCATATATACACTGGTCTAATTATTTCCTTACGTTAACTAATTTGAACCTAACAAGCCTGTGAAGTAAGTGCTTTTATCGTGCTCGTTTTACAGACAGGGACAATGAGGCAGTAGAAGTCAGGCTCCTTGTTCAACGTCACACAGCTAGGGAGCAGAAAGCAGGCGCACGGACTAGTGTAAGTGACGTAAGAGACATAGAGACAGACTGAGCGGGGATGTTCAGAGGAGGGAAGGGTCACTTTTGGCCAAGAGAGGAACTGGGGCTGGGTCTGGAGGACCACTAGTGCTCTTAGCATCGGGGAGGCACTTCAATGATTTTTGTTGCATTCCTTTGAATTAATTGACTTTTGTCCTTCAGTGTTTCTCTAACTTCAGGGAGGTGCTTTCAATCTAATGAGCTGTTCTTAGGCGTTCTACTTTTTAAGATATAGCTTTAATTTTCCTTTCCTCTCCTCCTTCCATCTCTACAATGGAAAGTGTTTTCTCCCCTGAGCTTACAAGCACTTTGTTCCTTCCCTGCCTGTTGAAGCTTTCTATCCTTCTTGACGGTATGCAGTTATTCTATATCCTCATGCTCATTTAGGGCTGGGGCCATTATCTACTTACCTTTTTACTCTTCTCCCTAGCCCCAGTGCCTGGTACCTAATAGACCCTCAAGAAACATTTGTTAAAATAATGGATAATAGGGGCGCCTGGGTGGCTCAGTTGGTTAAGCGACTGCCTTCGGCTCAGGTCATGATCCTGGAGTCCCAGGATCGAGTCCCGCATCGGGCCCTCTGTTCGGCAGGGAGTCTGCTTCTCCCTCTGACCCTCCCCCTCTCATGTGCTCTCTCTCTCTCTCATTCTCTCTGTCTCAGATAAATAAATAAAATCTTTAAAAAAATAAAAAATAAATAAATAAAATAATGGATAATATTACACAGTTATCAAGAAAAAGATCAAGCGGGGCGCCTGGGTGGCTCAGTTGGTTAAGCGACTGCCTTCGGCTCAGGTCATGATCCTGGAGTCCCGGGATCGAGTCCCGCATCGGGCTCCTGGCTCAGCAGGGAGCCTGCTTCTCCCTCTGACCCTATCCCCTCTCATGCTGTTTCTCTCTCTCTCTCTCTCAAATAAATAAATAAATAAAATCTTTAAAAAAAAAAAAAAAAAGAAAAAGATCAAGCGACTGTGGATGAAGCATGCTTTAAGATATTCATTAATGGAACACCTCGCTCTTCTATCTTCCCAACCTGTTCTGCACCAGTGGAACTGTTGAGCCTGAAATACTGGGCCAAATGTACCTGTCAGTCTTAAGGCTTCGCTACTGAAGTGGCTGAGTGATTACGCGGGGTCACGTGTCCGTGCACGCCGTGCATGCACCCAGGCACGTGGTGGTTTTTTTTTTTTTTTTTTATGTTGTTGGAATCTGGTAGACACACTCCAAGTTCTGCTTCACCAATTCTACATTACAGAAAACATGCTGGAAAGCACTGAAAAGAGAGAAATACATTAAAATGTATCAAATCTCCACCCTTCCTTTGATTGGCATTATAGCTTCTTTGCACATTCGAAGGACAGTGGGTCCATGCTATCATTCTTGAATGCATGGGCCTCCAAATCAATATTTTGGAAACCTTAGGAAGGCTTCTGATTGCCATGTTATTTTGAAGGTACACAAAGTCTTTTCTTAGTGTCAACAGATGTCATTATTTAAATTCAGCTGTTTGTTAAGTAGTATAATTGCCCATCGATTATGTTTTCCCACTGAATTTAGATCATGTTATACCACTCCTTTGCTCAAAAATTTTCAAGTCTTACAAAATAGGGGCTGATGGTAGATGATCCGAAAAATAATTTTAGTCGGTGTCATTCAAAATAACAGAGATCAGGACTTTTATTTCTTAGGTAGCCTTTAAATGAGGGTCCTTGCTATCTTCTGTTCTATCCAACAAAGAAAGTTCTGCATTTTCTATGCTAAAAAAATGAAATTGCTCCACAAGAATCCTAAATGCCTGGATGTTAGTCGGTATTTGCATATGTGTGGAGTTCTGTGTGCCCTGGACAGGTTTAAATGATAAATTAGTCCATAGATTGAGGACAACATCCTGAAGTGCTTTGTTCAGCTTAATTCTATGGCCCCCTTTCTTTGTATTCTTAGATGCACAATTCCTACCCACATCTGTACTGCTCTGCCCATTATTTAACACTTCAGGCCTGATTGATGAGTTCCTCAAGACACTGTTACTATCAACTTGAGCTTTTGTGCCAGACATCAATACAAGTAATTTGGAGAATATCTACGTGAATGCTAAACCACTCAGTTAGTGATTCTGTTCTTACAGTCCTCTCTTACCTGGACTGCTTAGAGAGAGAGAGAGAAAGAGAGAGAGAGATGCAATGATAGCCTGCTTGTGTTTCTGATTATGACTGAGGACAAAGCACTCCATTGCCTCAGTTTCTCCTTTTGCAAACGTAAAGCATACTGCCTATCTCTTATTACCTCCCACGGTACTGTGGTCTAAATTGATAACATGCTGACAGCTTTGGATTCTCTGAGTATCATATGAAGACTTGTTAGCTACAGTGCTAGCTTGTTGTATGCAAAATAAAACATTCCGTTAAACTTTGTATAACAGGTGGCTGAATTTAAGCAGTTTTAAATGACATTCTTGTTTGTCTTATACCTAAATGTCAATTTTCTTTGGATTAAAAAGGCACTCTATAAATTAACGTGACTAAAAAAAAAGTACACACACACACACACACACACACACCCAATGGGAATTTTTCTGAGCTTAAGTAACATGGAATTTGATTACACAGTGCTTTTGGGGGCTCAGCTACATCAGGCTGTAGACACCAGGCAGGCTGATTATGACTTAAGCATTGTTTCAACGTGATTTTGCAAAGGATTTCATTTAATGCAGATTAGTAACTTTATTAAGCTGTTGATAATTGAAGCCTCTTAGGTTTGATAAGTACCATCCAGCAAGGTAGATTAGTGGGGTTTAATTCGTTGCTCTCAAATAGCAAACAAAGACTTAGCAGAATAATTACATCTCCTCAGTGGGCTAATAAAAGGCGACATCACAATGGTGCTTTGGGCCATTTCTGCATTTCTGCAGTTTCCTTTGGAGCCTGGCCTTTGGAGTTCTGTGCATTTCTCTCAAGTGACACCCAAACCTAGCACCTGTAAATCACTTCGCTTCAAGAGCAATTACACATGTAGTCGCATGAAACGTGAGCCCTGAGCTCAAATATTCACTTCAGAGCAGGCTGTCTTCTACCTTAGTCATAACTTTTCCCTAAAATTTTTCATCCACCCCCTTGTCCAGATTGTAAGTCCCTCGAGGGCAGAGGCCCGGTCTCTCATATGATTCCTTAGCAACTGGTACAGCATCTGACTGTTGTGACACTCAGTCTGTGCACCAAATTAAGGAATTATTTTAAATAATTATAAAGTATGCTTGCAAATGACATTATCACCAAACTTTCAAATTCCAGGAAGTTAGTCTTAGATGGGGTGTCAAGTTGCTGTTTTAGTAAAAAGACTGAATCAACAGAGGAAAGAGATTGTATCAATGAGTGAAATGATGATTTATTATCTGATAGATTCTTGGCCACACAGAGCATTTAGCCCGAGTCAGTTGGCTAAACAGATTAACTTAGTGTGTTAACATGACCCAGTCCTGACTTCTGTTGATTTGGTGGCATGCGTGAAGAGAAAGAGTCCTTATTCCGCTGGACTGCTGGTCTACCATATTTCTAACGGGGTCACCAGCCAGACAGTGGAAAATGCTACATTGGGGAAGCTGACATAAATAACATTTCTTAACAGGAAATGCCAAAGCTGTTTGAAATGGCTGGAAATGAATTTCTAAAGTCAGTTTTTTTTTTTTCTTTTTTTTCCCTCTTCTATCCCTGAATATTAGAACATCAGCAAGACTGCAGGTGTGGAGACTCAGGCCTCAGGGATGGATACTGGATTTTTTCTCCATTGCCTTTTCAGGCAGTTTACTTTTTCAGAGTGACACCCCAAACCTCAAACTTGCCAAGCAATGCTAAGTATTCTGGGAGATAACACTTTCCTTAAAATTAATATAAAACTCAATCCCACTTCCTTGTCTCCCACTTCATTCTCTAGATCGCATGAGGTCTACATTGAATTATTATAAAGTTATCCCTTAAAGATTCTACCAAGTGACTTAGCAAGGATGCTTGGCTGTAGGTCATGGAAACTCATTATGATAGCATAAAGAGCAAAGGAGAATGAAACCTGAGTGAGTAGTGACTTTTTTCCAGACTGCAGACCTTGTAAACCATGGACCCAATTCCCAAAGGCAACATCCCTAGACATGTATGTTCCTATATCACAGAACAGAACAGAATGGTAAGAAACTTCAAAAGGATACATATGTAAGAGTGCTAAAGCCAGGAGTTAGAGTCAAGTGTTTACACGAGTATACTTCCTAGAGCTCTCAGTCAGTGCCTTTCTGTCCACATGTAGCCACTTTTATTATGATACTACCTCCTGGCCCAGCCCCAATGGTCAGAGCGGAACAGATCAGTGGACCAGTGATGGTGCCTGACTCCACAGCAAAAAACTGTTAGGTGGGCCACTCCCTTTGACTTATGCATTAGCCCCCAAAGAGAAGCTGATCATTCATATTCTTTTTCTTGGAAATCTGGACTTAGAGAGTTGGAAAAAAAATGAGCCAGGAACCATGGGGAACTAATGCAGGGAAGTCTTGAGGGAGAGAAAGTTCCAAAAAGGCAACAACACCTGTGGCTAAGTAGAAACTGGAGAAGGGGAACATATGCATCATCAGAGTCCTCTATAGGACCCGTGGAGTTAGAAGCAGAAATGCTGTGTCTGAGAGAGAAACCAGGTAGCCTACAGAAGACAGAGAGATGAAGGGAAAAGTCCTGCTTCCTGATCTTTTTCCCATTTCAATTCCAGTCGATTTCTATGCTCACAGTAATTTCTGCTCTCCTGAAGTAACTTAAGTGTATTCTTACTAGTGCAGCTAGGAGAGGTACCAGTAAAATCAAATAAGCCAAAAGACACCAAAAAAACCTTATTTCTTCATAGGTCACAGATCCAGCTCTCAAGGGCAGCATCTCATTTGATCTACCTGAGCGCCATGGTGGAAGAAACTGACATTCAGAGAGCGGATACGACTTGCTCAAGGTCACACCACTAGCAACTAGCAAAGCCAGGATTCAAGCCAACGATTCTGACCCAGACACATCATACTCACCTCTCTGTGTGGAAGGCAGAGTTGGCTGGCTTCTAAGATGAGAGTATTTTCATCTCTGGAAAGGGGTTAATTTGAAGGACAAGTACAAAAAAGCTGATACATTCTGTTTGTACCAGCGGCAGGATCCGAGTTGTTATTTTGCACTTGGAATCACAGTGTTCGCTCTGACATCCATAGGTCTTGCCTGTCCCAACATTTCACTTAATGGGACGAATCTAAAGGAACATGACTTTCAACATTTGGGCAGTTACTTTCTGGACTGTATTGGAAAACATAGTTTAAGGATCTCAAGAAATATAGGGACAGATATTTATAGTGAAATCCATCCCCTTTGGGCTCCATCCTTTGCCGTTGTTGACAACAAAGGGCTTCCCCGGGTGTCTTTCTGTATTCGGGCATGGTTTACAGTGATCTCTTGCAGGGACGGTGCCCAAATGCAAACTCATCAAGTTGCTTTCTGACAACTCGTTTTGTATGTTCTTTCTGTATTACAAAAGCTGTGCTGATTCAGTGAGGGCCTTCTGGGAAATAGTTATACAAGAAGAAGAAAATACCCATTACCTCTAATCCCGACTCCCACTCGGAGAGAACTCTGGTAACATGTTGGCATATGTTCTTGGTAGAAAAGTTTAGGATAGCCCAGAAGCCTGCAAGACAAATGTCTGATTTCCCCTTGGGACGCGGTGACCCAGGGAGAGCATGCAGAACTGAATTAACCATTCATCTGAGAATGTGCTGACCAGGCATGTGAGTGGCAGGACTAGCAAATGGCCCCAGCATGGGACAAAGTGTGCATGTGAAATGTGAAGGTGTGCCTTCTTTCAGGAGAGATGCGGTATTCATACAAATACCCCAAATAGTTCCCGTATACAGAAGACACATCTATACCTTTGTTTTTGCAACATCTTAACTGTGTTTGCTCTATGTCCCTGCTTCACAAGCTGGGGGACATGTATTCTTCTAATTTGAGTGATTCAAAAAAATCAGGGCAATCTGGGAGATAATCATAAACATCCTTGACGTGTTAGAAAACAAGTTTAGCAATCAAGGATTTGAGGGGGAACTCCTGCTGAAAAATTATCCCAGGAGCTTGTGAAAAATGTGCATGCTGGTCTCTTGCTCATGGATTCTGCTCATGGTGGGAGAGGTCCTCTGAGAGCTTTTGTTTTCATTTATAAGGTGTCAGTAAGGTGCGGTCTCCAGCATCTCAGTTTGGTTTTTTTTTTTATTTTATTTATTTATTTATTTATTTGAGAGAGAGAGAGAGAGAGAGAAACAGCATGAGAGGGGATAGGGTCAGAGGGAGAAGCAGGCTCCCCGCTGAGCCGGGAGCCCGATGTGGGACTCGATCCCAGGACTCCGGGATCATGACCTGAGCCGAAGGCAGTCGCTTAACCAACCCTGAGCCACCCAGGCGCCCCATCTCAGTTTTTAAGTAACAACCACAGACGATTCTGTGAACGACTCTCTGAGATACACCGCTAATGTTTCCTCTTGGTCACTGGCTGGGGTCTGAGTTCCTCAAAGTTGTCTACTTAGGATTCCTTGCAATGCACCAAACCCTCTTTTGCTGCTTTACTGTAGTCTTGTCATCCCGCTCCGATACTGTGACTGGAATTTTCTTGCAGGCCTCTCTGCCCTCAGCCCCCTCTCCCTCTTCCATCTTCCCTGGTACCATAGAAATATCTTCTGAAACCAGAGTTTCTCAACCCTGGTACTACTGCCATTTGAGGCCGAATAATTCTTTGTTGTGGGGTGCTGTCCTGTCCTTGTAGGGGGCTTGGCAACATCCATGGCCTCTACCCACTAGAAACCAGTAGCATCCCCAACCCCAGTTACAACAACCACAGCTGTCTCCAGTCATTGCAAAATGTCCCTTTGGGGCAAAATTGACCTTGGTTGAAAACCACAGTTCGCAAACCTTAGGGAAGAATGGGCTGGTCTCCTCTATTGTATAAATGTTTTACCACGGTGTTCAAGCACCTGTGTGACTTATCTCCAAACCACACTTCCAGCCTTGTCTACTGTTAAACTCCTCAATGACCCTCACTCTTCACCAAACCAAGCCATTCACACCTCTGTACATTTGCTTCTCCTTTTTCTCAGGCCTTGAGTGTCCTTTTCCATTTCTGCTTGATTTCCCAGGAAAACCTGACTCCTTCAAAGCTTAGCTCAAAATTCCTCTTCTCCAAAGTTTTTCTTGATTTTTTTCCTAGTTATGTCAACTCCCTCCGTGGGTACCACATGTTCCCCTGTGCCTCTATTTAGAACTTACTCAAACTTGTCCTGCAACCAAAGTTTTGCCCATCTCTTTCCCTTCGATTGCAAAGACCAGACCTTATTTCTGCCCAGGTCACTATCACCTAGCATAGGGAAAGCACAAGTTGGCCCTTAATAATATCTGTGCAAATAAATAAAAATGTGACATATAAAGTCCACCAAAGAAAGTTAACATTTTTTTTTTTAAATCCACATGTTGTAACTGACTCGCCAGGAATAATGGAAATAAAACTAAATGTGTGTACTATAGACCTGCAGCATTATGCTTAGAGCCAGGGTATTAGCCATCAACATGTCAGAACAGTGAAGTGGCATTAAGTCCTTAACTAGACTTATGTGAAAACTAGTAAGAACAGGTGACCAAACTACCCATAAGCAGCGTCTATGAAGTAAAACCACACCCCGCCCCCAAACCAGCCCATAAGCCATTTTCACTTTCGTACTTTTCCTTTCCTTTAATAGATATAAATTACACCTCAAGTAATCTTTGAAAAGGACTGATTCAGGCAGGTGCTGTGTTAGTACCTTGGGTGGAATTGTTACAAAGAGAACTCCCGAGGAGTCCTAGGTTTTAGGAATTACTCTATTATTGGTTTAACAATTGCAGTAATTCACAGCAATTAACTTGTCTTACGTTTTCCCCTCACTGCCTTGTGCCCTTTCTTGCTGTTGCGTAACAGATGCATCCGGTCCACACCTACCATCCAGTCTCAGCCTCAGGTCTAAAGCACTTATTTCTACCACCTTAACTACCTGGAATTCAGAGGGAGATGGAGACCAGGGCTTCAGGGGGGTGGGGTGGGGACTACTGAGGAAGAAATGATGGTGGTGGGAGAGGTCCTCTGAGAGCTTTTGTTTTCATTTATAAGGTGTCAACATTTATAACTGATAATCTGGAGGAAATAAAACCAAAAACAAAGGTTAAGAGGCCCTTCCTTCCTCATGAAAATCTATAATTCTGCCTAGAGTTTACCAGTATGTCCTATGCCATTTGGATTTCTTTAAACACATCACCCGCGTCTAGCTGGTTGGGTTCCTGCTTAGAAAGAGAGAGGGCCGAGAACAGGAATTCAGGCGACTTAATTTAGGTTGGTCCAGGTCTTATTAAGTCCAAATTGTGGCCCATCTACATACGGTCTTCTTCCTAACTTCGGTGCTGAAGTTACAAAAGGAAAGTGGAAGACGATTTATGTTCTGGAAAGATCTTCGAAGAGCTAATTGTTCACTGACAAAATGATTCCTGACTATATTGTTCCTCATCTGAAGTGCTAATAAAACAGTGGGAAACAATATAAAGATCGTAAGTATAAAAAAGGCTTCCTGTTCTATTTTTAAAGAGCATTCTGGAATGGATACGTGATGCAAACCTTACAGGTATAATTTCACACTATGACATTTATGTCAGTATAAAATGCCTTCTTTTGATGAGTTATTATAGAAGAGAGTTTCCCTGGAAATCTGGAATGACAAGAAGAAACTCTGTCAGGGAACTATAAGTTTCCTATGCCTGTAGTTATGAGTCTTCTCATTTATGTCTCAGGGGAGTGAGGCAGCTCATACAAATCTTGTATTTTCTTGCCGTCTGGTTATCTGTTTTTCAACATCTGCTTTTTAAGTTATCAACCCACTTATTTCTTGTCACCAGATGCTGGTCTGGTCCATTTTACCTCTGTGCCGTAACACACGTATGTAGACTCACATGTGCACGAAGACTTAAATTTGGTCTGAGGCAGAGATATTATGAGAGTCTATCAAACACCACGTATCTTTCCCATAACCATCATCCGATGAAAAATAATGTCAACAATTGTGCAACTGCAGTATGACAAGTGTGAATGCCCTAATTGGTCAACTGGACCAGAATGATGAGTTGCTTTTTTTTTTTTTTAAACCAATGTCACTTCTAATCTATTACAACAGTAATGAACAGCCAGGCAGCCTATTTCCCACGGATATCTTCAAAGCTCTACAGATTGCCATTTGAACCATTCTTTAATTGCATTTGGCACAGATTGTAGTATGCTCCATAGAACCAAGAAGGCGTATTAACTAGATTTGGCTATCCCTAAGTCACTATAATGATGAGGCTTTCTATGTCTGAAGGAAGCTTAGCTTCAGTCTTTACTATCAACTGTTGTAACCACCTAACACATAGTAGTTGCCTGAAAATTTGAATTTTTAAGACAATGTATTCACTTTTTAAGATTTTTTATTGGGTTAATAGGAATTAAGAGTATTTTTTGCTTGTGTGTGTGTGTGTGGTTTGTCCAATCTTGGATATAAAATTTTCTGGGTAATTAAGACAAAATTGGAAATACTTGATCCAATAGTATATATACTCCAAGACTTTTCTCAAAAGTTTATCTCTTATTCATTAGGGGATCTTGTTTTTGAATTTATTTTGTCACTGACAGACACATATTTTGCTTTCAACTTTGTCTATTGTCTTATCACCATTGCTAATGTATAATCCATACCATTTAAAAAAAATGTCTGTGATAATTGGGAGGGCTAGCTGTACAATATCCTCCTCCTGAGCCAGTGATAATTCCCTAACCATTTCCATTTGGCTACTTCAGCTCAGTAGACACACTGACTTGACTCCAGGGCATAGAGAATAGCAAGGAGGCATGGCTCCCTTCAGGCTGACTTTCGTCTACCTTAAGAGGTGATGATGTACATTTGGAATAAGGTGATCATGTACATTTTAGAGTGCTCATTCACAGCACTTCTGATCAAACATGGAAGATTGAATATGTGCATTTTTCCTGGTTCCTCTCAAATATTCTCCTAAAATGACAGTGAAGGCATATCCCCCAAGGACAAGAGCATGGAGAAGAAGGTGGCAATTCATGATGGATGCCAACAGGATTTTGAAAGCTTTAAGTGGATGAGTGGTAACTGGTAGACCTGACTGGGATTGTTCTAAGATTAAGTGACTGGAAAGCGTGGCATAAGCCAACAAGAAACAGGCTGGTTCACTCGGCTGAATCTCAGATAGGCTCAGGGATGGAGGCAGCAGGTATTTTTGAAGGCTGAAAAGTGGTTAGGTTGTAGGGTCAAATCCATATGAACAACTGGTTTAGTCTTTAAGACAAGCAGCCAAATTTCCTCTTCCACTCTACATAGCCAGGAAAATGACCCTTTTCTATACAGGTAGAAAACCAGAGGTTTATTCTTTTGAAAAGTTGAACCTCAGAGGATTGGGTCCTGAGGCACAGCTGAGAGAAGGCATAAGGCACCAGATTGGAAACAAAAAGATCAAGTGAAAGTCTTCAAAAGGGCCACTGAGAGCCCCTAGTTTCCTTGCCTCTCTCAGCTGCTAGAACATGAGGAACGCGGCTGAATATCTTCCCCACGACCCCTGCCCACGCCTACCCCACCCTGCACACATCTTCAGGTACAACACTGGAGGACTTTTCTTTGGAAACACTAAAGAGCACCAAACAAGGACCTAATGGTCTTGGCTTTGGGGGCTCTCTCAACAAAATTTGGGGACCTTACTGAACAGGTCACCAGGTAGTAAGTCCTACCTCAGGACAAAGAATTCCCAGTTTACACTTCAGTGCCTCACTTTAAGATATAATAATAACCAAATGTTTCTAGGACTTGAGGAAAGCCTCTAACATGAAAGACAGATTTAAAAAAAAAGTTTTGAAAAACTAAATTTAGGGCGCCTGGGTGGCTCAGTCGTTAAGCGTCTGCCTTCAGCTCGGGTCATGATCCTGGGGTCCTGGGATCGAGTCCCTCATCGGGCTCCCTGCTCGGCAGGAAGCCTGCCTCTCCCTCTCCCACTCCCCCTGCTTGTGTTCCTGCTCTAGCTATCTCTCTCTCTGTCAAATAAATAAAATCTTAAAAAAAAAAAAAAGAAAAACTATATTTAGAAATTAACTCTTCGCGGGGGTAGAGGATTTACTGTTTTAGTCAATAGCATAGTATACATTACCAAAAGTAGAATGAATCAACAATATTCAATGTCTTTCAGAGAAAGAAGCCCCTATTACAGTAAGAATGTGAAACTAGGTATCTGTGAAATGCTAGGAATATCTAGAAACAGGATAATTCTCCTAGATCAACACTTTCTTCCTTTACGTTAATGGAGTCAGACCTTGAGTTTTGTGATTAAAAATAAAGCCAATTTCTGGAATTTTATTACATTGGGAATATTTTTAGCTGATTTACTGACACTGTGCCACTTTTTATTTTTAAAATAATTATCTTGAAAGAAATACTGTGGTTCTATTCAATTTTTGTTACTTCAGTTTTTTGTGCTTTTGGAATTTAAAAAAAGTCTCAAATTAATACATTTTTCTTTCTACCTTGGAGTCAAGCTTTATACCTGCCTGTTTGACCTCAAAAAAAAAAAAAAAAAAACAGGATGAACAAATTAGCCAATCTGCAAGCATTTATGAAAAACTATCATGTTGACGATTGGTTAAAACCAGTTCTAAGGGAATCTATACTTGAATGCAGTTTAAGGATTTTCAGTTAAACAGGCTATTCTAATTCTTAGTCAATATGAGGATGTAAGTGGTTAATACTGGCAATTATTATTTTAATCATACATATGCCACAGGTGGAAAAGGAAGTAATTTGAACAATAAAAAACTGCTATAGTTTCCTTGTTCCGTTTGTTACTTACCTGAACATGTCTGGGAACGTCACTTAAGTGACATGACCAAATATGCTTTTAAATAAGATTGAGAAAATATGCCAGCTGCTTAACTACTTGCGACATGAAATGGCATTTTGTTTTTTTTAAAGATTTAATTTATTTATTTGAGAGAAAGAGAGAGAGAGAGCGGGGGAGGGGCAGAGGGAGAAGCACTCCTGCTGCTGAGTGGAGAGCCCAACGTGGGGCTTGATTCCAGGACTCTGGGATCATGAGTTGAGCTGAAGGCAGGCCTTTAACAGACTGAGCCACCCGGGCGCCCCCATGAGATGGCATTTTAAACGGGCACAAAGGACCATCCCTCTACAGGCTATTCTATAAAAGAGGCAACACCATGATCTCTTTCCCCAGAGCATGGTCTCCTGTACTGGATGGCTATTATAATATCAAGGTGCAGGTGTCTCAATATCTGAGACAGCAGTAACACATTTGCTCACGAAACTACTCCCCTTAAGTCCTCCAAATTGGAAGGACCGCATAATGCAGAAATTTGCTTGGTGAGGTCACATGGACCATGCTTGGGGCTGGGGTGAGAGAGCTGGCTTCGTCACAAGGAACCTTGGGCAGAAACCAGAACACTCAGAGCCCCAATTTTCTCATGCATAAAAAGGAAGCCTGTTTGCTTCATAGGGCTTTTGCTAGGCTCAGATGAATACATGATGTGAAGGGTACTATACAAGAAACTCTTTCCCTAATGCTAAAGTACCATAAAGATACAAGTTATAATGATATGACTACTAATACAAATAATGGCATAACATAAATATCATGAAGCCCCATGGTGACCATCAACTTTTTAGTTGTACCTTGATAACTTTGGGATTGAAAGTATACCTCTTAGACTTGGAATGGTTAGGGCTCTGTAGTCTTATTTTTTGGAAAAGGAAAACTGAAATGTATGCACCTAGAGTCGTGTTAGTGTGGTAGTAAAGCACCCCCCACCCCAAATCCCACACGTGGTCAGATTAAAGGGCTAATGGCAATTAAAGATCGACACACAGTGAATAAGATTAATATTAGAAAAGGATTACATCCAAAAAGATTTACATCAAAGGATTCTTTCTCTTTTCTCCCAAAGAAGGCCTGGGACATGAAAGAAGTCCTTATGCAAAGCATTTTAAGCCTCTCAGTTATTTTTAAAGAAGTGGAAAAATATGAGGAGGTAAGCACAATTTTTTTCTACTGGAAAATAGCAGAAATTATAATACGCTTAAGGCATGACTCCACATATGGGAAATCATACTACACTGGAAGGCAAACTGGGTCATGGATGTCCAGGAACTTGAAAATCTTGTTTGGAAGAGTTAGAGGAGAGCATGTACAGTAGATAGAATGAAAAGGTGTCTAAAGTCATCCCACCACCTTTTAACACCAACAAGTTTTTTTTTTTAATGTGCTTCTTGTTGAGCTACAAGATACAAGTTTTCTTATATGGCATTATGTACAAATGCAGAAGACACATGTCTGTGTTTGTACATACGCAGTCATCCAATTATGACGTGTAGCCAGAGAACACACACACATGCACATGCGTGGGGGTTCTGGGTGCTTTTATCATAAACAATCAGGAATACGATCTAAGACCAAAATAAAAAGTAAGATATGCAGACAACTACTAGAGGAAAAATTTACTTTGCTTTGCTTAAAAGTTGGGAAGTAATTTCATTGCATGCCCCTAACTTATAAGTGAGGAAAGAGTATCATAGCACCAGAATGGCAAAGAACTTTAGAGATCAAGGAGCCCGGGAAGGTGCAAGGACCTGTGATTTTTTCCTTTCAGAGCTGTTCTGAAGCTCAAATGCAATGTCTGTGAAAACACTTTGGGGACTGTTACATAAGCCAAGAAAAAGGCACATTTTCTGTGGAGCTGTCCAATGGCTCTGCCATCTGGGAGCAGAGTCAAACTTAGGACCCAGCCAAGGTTTGCCTGAGGCTATGGGGTAAATGGATACCTGGGTGAGCGGGACCCTGGGACATTACATGGGCTTTCTGGGACTGCTTCATCCGGGTTTGCTATATTCAGTGTTTATATCTCATGGAATATCTCTGCATATATCAAGGTCTATGCCTTTAGTCCAAAGACCAGGGTTACTCTCATGACTTTCTATCAACAAATGTTCCTTGGGCACCTACCATGTCCCAGACACTGTTGTAGGCACCTAGTTGTACAGCACTGATCAAGAGTATTGAAGATAAGAATAAAATACAAGGTTATGAGCACTTGCGAATTCTGTAAAGAATAGAAAATAAGGCACTGGGTGTCTCTGGGGCCCAGATCTCTGTTTGGGCTGTCACAGGAAATTGTCCCAGTATTACTAACAATTATGTAACAGTTGACAGTTTGCTACATAAATGTTACTAGTATCATGACAATACCACTTCTCACAACAGACCTTCTTGAGGGCTTATGTCTCTAAGAAGCTTACATCTGATTGCCACACTGATTCTAACAGGACCTACTAAAGGACTCGGACTTGGACGCTGCTGCTAGGTCTGTGAATCTGAGGTGAGCAAAAGAGCACAAGTTTAAAAGTCAGACAACAGCTAGTTTGAGTGCTGGCTTTACTGGGTGCTGGGGCCAGGACCTGGGAAGATCCTTAACTCTTCAGAGCCTCTACTGGCAACCCGCAGAGATGACAAGAGTCCTTATTTATCAGGTGTACTGAACATCAGATGAGATCTTGTCCGTGAAAGCACTGGGCAAAGTGTCAAGTGCGATATAAGCATTAACTAGTGGTATGACAATTCTGTATGCCATTCCAAACACACACAGATCTGTGCTCGGACTCTGCTGCATTTTATGTTCTTTATAGAATTCTCAAGTGCGCACCACCCTGAATTTTGTTCTCATGTTTCATGCATATTAACTTTTCAGAAGATTTTTTTAAGTCCTTAAAATTTCCTACAACTGGGCAGGACCACGCGTCCCATTCCAACGATGCACATCTATCTACAAAATAGCTGACATCACTGAAAATCTAGAGGAGCATGTTAACTGGCCCAAGCTATCTGAAAGGAAACTGTGTCACTAATAACTGCATAGAATCCCAACTTTTCTTTCTTTTCCTTCCCATCTGATATTTTCATTAGAATTAACCTAATACAACAAGCAGATCGATTAAAGGTGACCTGTGGCAACTCCCAATATTTATGACAAGACGAATGGATTACAGAAAATTCCCAGTATATGTGAGTGAAGAGAATTCCCTTAGATAATTTTCTACATTGGAGTACATTTTCAAACACCATTTTCAAGGAATTTCCTGTGCCACAAGCCATTTTGAGGGAAACGGCACTGAGAATATATTGTATAGAAGGACCTCAAAAATTAAATGATACTGATAATTTACAAAAAGAGACTACCAACTAATCCTCAAAACACCCCCAAAACCCAGGGGGTAATTGGCATAAGGAACACATCTGGAAGAGAGAGCAAATTTGACTAGAGACAGCACAAGTATTAGATAAGGCTTGGGTGCACAGTATGACTACAGTCTGGTAGAAAGTGGTGATTTAATCTTACAAATGTAGTCAGCGAAACTGATCACTGGAAGGCTGACACCCTTCAAAATATATTGAGGGTCTGGGTGAGTTTTCGACTTCAGCTACACATATTGATTACATTAAGCAGATAACCGCCAAATCTTTGATTTCTTTTTTGAGATACAGTCACAGAAAATAAAGAACCAGATGCTAGAAGACAAAAGAATTCCAAAGTGAATGTGCACGAATTATTATACAAAAAAAGCAGTAATCAATTTGTGAACTTGTAGAGACAATGAGTACTTTCAATAACGAAACAAAAAAAATACAGCTGCTTAATCACGACTGAGGCTCACTGTGCAGTGAGATACTTTAACATTTATTAATAAAAGCCTCAAAATTCATTGTATATCACTCTTGGATTAGGTTAGGCAGATTTTAATTAAAAGATTACCTCTGACAAATAACAATAAAGAGATTTATAGGGACTAATGCCTCAACCAAGAGATTTAGGTCTTTTTAAAACCAATTTCTCTAGTTTACAGTTTTTTATGTGATGGAGCAGTGCAAAGAATTGCCTGGCACCACGGAGCCCTTTAGCGCAAAGCAGACATTCTGACTAATCTTTTTGACAGGTGAGAAAACCAAGGTGCGGCAGGGATAGTGAATACCAGGGCTGGAACTAGATCCAGATTTTCCAACCATTCCTTGTAGAGATCTTTGACTATATTGGATAGCTCCAAAAAGCTTGAAAAAGTCTAGGCTGAAGTTTTGAAGAGGAGATTGTTTTCCCAGAGGCCGGCTCCTAGAAAAAATTATAAAATCTACAGGTAGATGTCTCCACTTAGGAGAGGGCAGTGATTACATTTAGTGAAGGGAAGAAGCAGAGTATGCTAATGGATTGTAAATTAAGCAAACAATGGCTTCTAAATTATGCTCATGACCTAGAAGACAATTCTCTGGACTGCTGTGCACCAGCTCACTGGCCGTTAATAGTATCTCTTGTGAAGGTCAAGGAGGGACAGCCTGGTAAATTATAGCAAGGCTCAAGCTGTCTGGGCAGTTGTCATTAAACCATAGATAATTAACAGTTCAAGATAAAATAAAGCGTTAACTCCAATTTCTGGAGCTTTCCTAGCTCTGGAGATACCCGTGCCCGAATGAGATCCCTGACAAGTGCTACGTGCTAAGCGACCCGTTAGTACCGTCTTTATTTTGGCCTTGTGGGAACCTAAACTCTCACTGAGCAACTCGCCGGAAGTTTCAGAGTAAATGTTTTTGAAAGGTTTTCTTGGTTTTTCTCTACTTCTACCAATCTGAAAGCAGACGGAGGATAGCAGAAGCTTGGGATGGAATTTGAGCTGAACAAGTCTCTCGAAGCAAAACCCTTCCTGGGAATGAAGGCGATCCAAATGGCTCTGGGAAATGTGTGCCTAACTGGCGAGCTTGTTACCAACGTGGAGCTTGGACAACAGAAATCTATGTGCTCCGTAGGAAGCAGCCAGGGAAAAGAGCTGAAGCCAGGGCCAGTGCCTGCATAAAGTACTGAAAGAACCTGAAATGTGATGTTACAGACAGAAGGGAGCAGGGCATGGAAGCCTCTAGGAAAAGGCTGAGAGATATCTGTAGAACTGGGATGGAAAAGCAATAGAGCAGACCAAAGTGGAAAGAGGGAAAGAGAGCTTTCATTTTCTCAGATAACCCAAACGACCATCCTTGATTGTAAACTTGCACCACATTTTGTTATAGCCTTAAAAGATGACTTGCCATTCCTACAGGTAATCCTACAGTTAGAGTTTATGTATGAAAACATGGTCTCTCAGGCAAATCTGACCATATCCTTCAAATAGATCCTCACTGCCTGAAGATTTGTGCCCAAACTTCTTATGGCTTTCTGAGCCCTTTTCGTCTCTATCCTTACTAATTTCTTACTTAGTCTCCCCTTCACACCTCACACTTGAGCCACAAAACTACATCTGAGATCCTGAGCTGCTTATATCGGTTTATGTCCCTTGGGTTTTTTTGTACTATACCCTCCACCCAAACCACCAAAGTTCTTGTCCCCTCCCCTGGGCT
The DNA here is from genome assembly GCF_011800145.1 of Mirounga leonina. Lineage (NCBI taxonomy): Eukaryota > Metazoa > Chordata > Mammalia > Carnivora > Phocidae > Mirounga > Mirounga leonina. The sequence goes on along the minus strand of NW_023270615.1, from coordinate 8,299,683 downwards.
CTTAGGGATCTGCTGTTTGGAAAACTCAACTGAATCATGAGGCCGTCTATAAAGCTTTTTCTTACCTATATCTGAGGGAGACCTGATCACCCATTGTTTTGTGCCCCAAAGCACCCCACAGATGCCTAGACCATAGTAATGATTACACTTTATGGCATCTGCTTAACTGTGTTTCTCTCCACCAGACTGTGAACTCCTCCAGGTTAGGAACCCTCTCTGCTTTATCACCATAGAAATAGTTCTTAGCACTGTGCTTGCATAGAGAAGTCACTTAATGTTTGAAGAATGAATGAATGAATGGGTCAATTTACCAACCACTGGATAAATGTATACTTGAAGGCATTGGTCTTAATTATACTATTGTGGCATCATAATTGCTTTAAAGTATCCATAAAAAATGTAAGGACAGACACTGTATAAACCCTCATTATCCTTTCCTTTCTTGGACAAAAGAGACATTTTAGAGAATCTCAGGGTTGAAAGTGCCCTTAAAAATAAATTCATCAAGATAGAAAAATCAAGTTCCAACTATGGGAATTATAACTTTAATGGCATAGATATAATCAAACATATTAGAGGTCAAGAAATAGATCTCTAGAAAATCAAGTGGATGAGGTGCAAGTGTGGGTCATTGTTTAGAGACTTCTTGCAGAGATCAAGAAAGCTAAAAGAAAGAAAAAAAAACCAGTAACGGAGTTTGGAACTTATTTGGAATATAAATAAGGAATAAAAGAAAAAAATAGACCACAGCATTATAGAAATACATTATGAAAATTAAAAGAGAATCAAGTAATTACATACTTCACCTCAAAAGGCATATTCTATAACTTACAGCACAAAACTAGGAAGTATCCACAAATATCTTTTGTTTATTTTTTTAAATATTATTTATTTCAGAGACAGAGAGCAGAGCTAGCGAGAATATGAGTTGGGGGGGCGGGTTGGGCCGAGGGAGAAACAGGCTCCCCACTGAGAACAGGGAGCCTGATGCAGGGCTCCATTCCAGGACTCTGGGATCCTGACCTCAGCTGAAGCCAGACACTTAACGGACTGAACTACCCCGGTGCCCCTCCACAAATATCTATTAATAAGAATCTCTGGTCTTTTCCCACTTTAAGTGGATGGTTCCCTTGGACCAACCTCTACACACACACTCTTCCCATTTTTCTCCTAGCCAAAGTTACTACACAACCTGACGGTAGGGCAGGCCTTCTGATTCCGCCCTAAATCATGCTGATGGTCCAGACTCAAAGGACTGAAAATGATGAGAGTAGCATCAGCCTAGAGGAAGAATCTGTCTGGTCTCAGAGGCAGCTATGGTCAAAATACTTTGGTGAGGGCAATAGTTTCCTTCTGGGCCAGAGACACTTTGAACACTTATGTTTTTGAGGTTTATACAGAGCTTTCAAAACTGTGTTCTGGGGCGCCTGGGTGGCTCAGCTGGTTAAGCGACTGCCTTCGGCTCAGGTCATGATCCTGAAGTCCCGGGATCGAGTCCCACATCGGGCTCCCTGCTCAGCGGGGGGTCTGCTTCCCCCTCTGCCCTCTTCCCTCTCGTGCTCTCTGTCTCTCATTCTCTCTCTCTAATAAATAAATAAAATCTTAAAAAAAAAAAACAAAATTTAAAAAAAAAACAAAAAACAAAAAACTGTGTTCTGTATTTGCAGTGGGATAGAGAGGGCAACTCCCCCCGCCCCCTCATCTGTTTTCAAGAGAAATTCCTGATTGGTTTGCCTTAACCCTGTGCTTTGTTTCAGCACTATTTCTATACTGCCTTGTTCCAGAAGGAACAGGAACAGCCTAAAATGAAAGGGGTATGGAAAAGAAAGAAAAAGTGGGGGGAGGACCGAAAATGTAAATAGGAAGTAGGTGAAGGTACATAGGGTAATGACCTACACAACGGTTATGGGTGTGGCTGTGATCACAAGAAATTAAAACCAAGGGAAACACCCTTCATCACTAAACTCAGAGGGGACAATAGATTAAGGACCCCTGAAGCATTTCCAAATAACAGAGAGCCAGTTCTTGGACAGAAAAATCCCCATGAGGCAGCTCGAAATATTGACATTCTCAGAGGTACATTCCTTAATCTGATGGCTTATCTTGTGTGAGTAACTTATGAAGATATTACATTCACCTTTTCTACCTTGACAAGGTAGGTTAAATGTGACTTAGGTTAGCAACATGCCTACAGTGGTAAACCATTTTATGGAATTTGAAATATACTGTGGAAAGAATATACTCAGGAATTTTATTTTATATCCAGAAATAAATTCATTAAATACTTACAAAATTTAAGCATTCAAAAAAAAATGTTTACCTTGGGAGGAGCAGAAACATATGCAGCTATGAACAATCATGAGACTTGGACAATCGGAAGCATTAATGTTTTGATATTATTTAATGGCACAAAAGAATAGAGAGAAGTTGAGTTTTGTTTTCAAGTTATTAATTTCCAAATTATTATTTATTTTTTTTATTAATTTTTTTTTTTAAGATTTTATTTATTTATTTGAGAGAGAGAATGAGAGACAGAGAGCATGAGAAGGAGGAGGGTCAGAGGGAGAAGCAGACTCCCCGCCGAGCAGGGAGCCCGATGCGGGACTCGATCCTGGGACTCCAGGATCATGACCTGAGCCGAAGGCAGTCGCTCAACCAACTGAGCCACCCAGGCGCCCGGAGACTGAGACTTTTTTTTTTTTTTTTAAGATTTTATTTATTTATGTGAGAGAGAGAGAATGAGAGACAGAGAGCATGAGAAGGAGGAAGGTCAGAGGGAGAAGCAGACTCCCTGCTGAGCAGGGAGCCCGATGCGGGACTTGATCCCGGGACTCCAGGATCATGACCCAAGCCGAAGGCAGTCGCTTAACCAACTGAGCCACCCAGGCGCCCCTAATTTCCAAATTATTAACAATTGATTAATGTCCCCCGAGGATGGCTTCTGATAGGAGAGGACACAAGAGCTCATAGGTAAAAGTGTTGTGTAAACTTTCAACCAGCTGATAAATGTCCATTATCATCATTACGCATCTACTAAATATTGTGCTTGTTGCTACAATTAGGATAAGATGACACTGACAGACACCTGTGGCCACACAAAGCAAGGTTTATGGGCTGACATTCTGGTTCTTCGGCAGTTGGGGTGCAGTCATATAGAACATGAGGGTCAACACTGAATATCATACAGCTGTAATTATATTACATAACTCTCCTTTTACTAAGCCTGCTTCTCTGCAACATGGCTAGCTGATAAGGATCCAAATTCACCACACCTGCAAACGAATGATACATAGCAAAGGCAGGATCAGAAAAGTCTGACGTGCAAATACGCATTATCTTGCAAGGTCTGTCATGGCTGCCACTCTGGTTTAGGCAAGTCCCTTCATCTCTTCACGCCCCATACTCAGCAAAGCCATGGTTATGCTTGACCTTATCACTCTCAAGATCTGGGATGCGTCATCTCTTTTGTGCTTGAAGCTTATTGTACTCATTTAATAAATGCTGATGATTGAATGGGAACCAATTAAGATTTATTTTGTTACTCTGAAGGCCAAAGCATTTTAATTTGGAGGAAGATAAGAGAGGGACACAGATTTCAGATTTTGTACAAGAGACACAAATTCTTTGCATCTGTATGAGACAAGTTAGGGTGGCTTTGGTTTTCCTCCCAATCTTTCATCTATTATTTGAATAAGAATCATGTTAATTGCTTTTTTCTTCTTCCAGAGAAGCTACAATGAGCTAAACACAGGCCATTCACTCAGTGATTCAATTTTTGTGGACACACTCAGCCCCAGGCACCATGCGCGGGGTGCTGGGGATCCCTGAAGAATGTCACAGTGCTTGATGCCTAATACAACCTTGATGAATGAATGAATACATGAATGAATGAATGACCTCTGACTTGCACATAATACTGTTTCGGGGAAAAGAAAGTCGTTGGCTCGGATCTCATCAGAATAAGTCACAGAACCCTTTCCCAGAGCTCACTGTTGTGCCATAAATAGAGCGACATAACCCTGTTCCTGCCTCTGGTTTATAGTCTGGTGTAAAGGTTGCCCCAGACACATACGATTCCATAATACAAGGATGTACTCTGCTGTAGATGTGAAAGAGAAGGCAAAGGGGATGGGGGATGTGAAGATGTTATCCATGTAGATGGCCGGGTCGGGGGGGGCGGAATTACGGCCAGAGCTCTTTCCCAGGAAATAATTCAGAAACCAAATCCAGTACAAAGGAAAGATGACTCCGTGTTGGTTTGTACCTTACTGTCCTTTCCTGTGTTGAAACATTAACATTTTCAGATATAATGGGTCTTTTTTCCAGGTCATGAAGCACAAACAATGTGCCGGAGGCCTGAACAAAATTGGCTCATCAGCAGGGCTTTGCACTTAAAACAAAGATCAGAGTTTTCCTGGCTATTTAAATGAGAGTTGGGCATTAATACACAGAGAGAGATGACTGACAAGTTTGGTTGTGGGGATTAGCTTCATTGTATGGAAATGCCAAGTTGGCATCCCTACGCCAACATTCTCCATCTCGTAAAGTGTGAATGGTGGCTTCTGCTCACCTCTCTAAAAAAGATAATTTCCCTTAAAATACTCTGTTTAAAGTGTTCTTGGAATTTTTTTTTTTATGGAATTGAGTAAAAAGAAAGGGATCACAATTAGGAATCATGTATTTTTTTTTTCTTGACAGGGGCACTGAAAGAAATTTTGTTGAGTTTATCACTAAAAAGTGAAAAAAAAATGCTGAATATAAAACACTGAGAGGCGATTTAAGTTAAATTTTACTGTAGAGTATTTTTTCACTTTATTGGCTAGGACTACTAGGATCTAATATACCATAGTTTTGGCTGTATCTCTTGCAAATAGCGGGGTTCTCATATATAAGAGGTAATAAATGAGTTTATTTAACTGTTTTTAATTAAGCATTCATCGTGTGTATGTAAAAATAGAAAGGAGAAAATGTTTTCTCTGAGGTAAAGAATTACATAGAATTTGAAGTTGTCATATATTTTCTTTTTTATTTGAAATTAATTAACAGAAATAAAGATTAATTAATACAAATAAAGATTCCTTACTTTTCTGGCAAACATGACTATCCATAACACAGCCCCAAGCCATAATAATAATTGTTGATCGAATACTTGCCTAATAAGAAAAAAACTAAGAAAGTTTCTGAGAAGTTACTTCTTTCTAATCAAAGAAGCACAACTTAGATGTTGGTGACGGACCCGCTCCTCTAATTCACTACCAACAGGTGTGTGAACATGGTTTCCAAGAGCATAGCAAATTAGAAGCAGTCTGGGGAGGGGCATGAAGAAGGGGGATAAGGAAGGATCTCAAAGGCAGATAAGAACTAACTTCAGAAAACAGAGCAACCTGGGCTACCTAAGGATGAGGTAAATGGCCAACATATATTAATGGACGTGAAGCAGTGCTGACTTTCAACATAAAATGTCACAAAATGATGCCCCTTTCAAGGAAGGACTAAACTGGATTTGTTGTACTGAGTTTGGGAAGACAGGGTAATCATTTAGAATATTTTCTCTTCAAAGGTGTTGAAGTAAAGTTTTACTAACTTAATGACATCTTTAGGGAGGAGCAAAGGGGGTCTTCTCACTGAACATTCGCTTCTTCGGGTATTAACAAAATCTGAAAGGAGCTTTTCTAAAATTTTTGTTTATATTCTGAAGCCTGAATTTCCTTATGGATGGGGAAGCTTTCTTTCTAATGGTCCCCAAGTCTCATCACATCTGCTTCACTCGGTGCGGTTTAATGCAGCAGGTAAGCAAACACTCAACGGTTCTGGCAGGTTTCAAGATATGCGGGGGAGATGCCAGTAATCCTAAAAAGCCATCTCCTGGGCATCAATAATAAATAGATATGGCTCCTGCCAATCATTAATTATCCATTTTCCTCCACTAGAATGTCTAAGCCTACAAATGTAATGTAGGTCACATTCTGGAGTACTATTTCCAAATCTATGCCTTTCATAGCATTATTCCTGTAAGATGTTGCTTAATAGACATCTGAAGTTAAGTATGTCTGAGAGTGTACACACTATAATCTCCTTCTGGAGATACCCAATACACAATACATATTAACATAACAAAAGAGCATAAATATTGCAGTAAAGAAAGCTGTCTAATTCTTAAGTCAACATTTTCAAAACTAATTAAAAGTCCCTCTTCCCTTTATGTAGAGACCAGTAGTAACTGCGAACGTCTTGCAGAAGATACCAAAGTACCTATGCTAGAATTTTCACTGTCATTAAAACCAACCGAGGGGAATGGCCTCTATTTAGCTGTAATTATGCCATTTTTCTCTCAATAAAGTGAATTTGATTACTCTGAGGAGTGACCTACCACCGTACAAAGAGACCAACAGATTTACTGCCATAAATAGATGCAACAGCACTTTGTGAATACCTGGAAATTAGACGTGCAATGAATACCCGTTTGTCATCTCTAGAGCTAATAAATATGCTCAAGAGATAACCCATTATAAGAATTAAAAGGCAAGTCACATGATAGAAGATATTCGTAATACATCTAATCAATTAAGAGTTTGTATCAATAAATACAAATCAATAGTCCAGGTCCTCTAAAAAACCAACCCTGAGGGAAAGTTCATGAGATACTGCTTTATTGGAACACAAGAAGTCCAGGGCAGCAAAGAGTGAGGGAGATAGGGAAGAGAGGTAGGGAAGAAGGGAAGGCACATACCTAGCTACCCAGAACTTGCTAGACTGCTCAGTCTCCCTATAAGACATAGGGACAGGACACAAATACCTAGGTCAGAAAGGTATATGGCAAGGAGGGAAGGGGAAGAATTTGTATGCTGGTTTTCTTCTAGCTCCGGTCTCTCATTGTCAAAGTACTCCGCACTAGGGCAATAACTGTTTTACATTTCTGGGTTAGGTCACCTGCCTTTCCAGGTAGCCCTAGGGAGGTGGTGGGAGACGTAGACTCTCCATAGTCTTATAGGTTGGGCTTGGGAGCCAGAACTGCTGTAGCTCCAGCATGGTGGGCATGAGGAAGACCATGCTGATGACCAGCTCCTCAGGCTGGGGGAGCCCTAAGCAGCCTGCGGCATAGGAAAGGAGACCACAGCACTAGCCACTTAGGCAGTCCGTTGAGCAATCAGCTAAGGGTCCAAGAGTGGGGGTTAGAAGGACTGCGTTAATTGGGGGAGAGCCTAGAAATTGGGTCCAACACACAATCTAATGAAAAGTTGGCAAAGTACTTGATGAGATCCTTTGAAGTAATCCAAATGGCCAATAAACATATTAAAATGTATTCAGGAGGGACGCCTGGGTGGCTCAGTTAGTTAAGCAACTGCCTTCAGCTCAGGTCATGATCCTAGAGTCCCGGGATCGAGTCCCGCATCAGGCTCCCTGCTCGGCAGGGAGTCTGCTTCTCCCTCTGACCCTCCCCCCTCTCATGTTCTCTCTCATTCTCTCTCTCAAATAAATAAATAAAAATATTTAAAATAAATAAATAAATAAATAAATAAATAAAAATAAAAAAAATAAAATGTATTCAGGAAAATGAAAAGTGGAACCACAAGGAAATACTGAAATACTGGTACATTCCCACCTAATGGCTGTAAGTAAAAAGACCAACAATATGACATATTGGTGATGAGGCAAGAATGAAATTCTTGAATGCTGGGCGGGGCATACATTGCTATAAGTTGGAGTGTAAACTGATAGAACGACCTCGAATTTCTTACTAATGTTGAATATATGCATACCCTAGGATCCAGCCATCCTGCTCCCAGGCAAATAGCAATAGGAACACATACACGTGTTCAGAAAAAGACATGTAGATGAACGCATATGGTATCATTAGTTATAGTAGCCTTAAGCTGGAAACAATCCAAATTTCTATTCATTGTGGAAGAGATAAGTGAATTGTGGCATGCTCACACAATGAAATACTACGTGGCAGTGAGAAAGAATCAACTCCTCCTATGTGCACCCATGTGGGTGAATCTCATTAACATAATGTTAAGCGGAAATTCACATACCAAAGAATACCTTATTCCATACATATCTATGTGCAGATTGATGAAAGATTTTCCGAACTAGGACTCTGAAGAACCTACGCATCTTTCTCTTCTCATGCCCTACGTTCCTTTAGAATCTATTCTTGGCAAAAGGAATTCAATGCTGAATAAACACCACCTCTCCAAATCCTGTCCTCAGCCACACACACGTGTCCCCATGCATTACGTTATTATGGTAGACTTGGACAATCCAATGTGTTAGGCCTCAAAAAGAAGTTCAATTGGTGTGCTGAAAATGCACAGTTCTGTAAATTTCCTAAAAATTACTGTATGACGCACCTAAAATAAATTAATTTAATGTTCTGTGAATTCAACTTCGATAAAGCTATTCACAAAAGGAGTTTACATAACACAAAGTGAGTCTACATTTTTGCATCTGTGTGTTTTCTGCAGATACTCTACCTGCTGTTATTCGAAAATACATAATCCTTTCCTCTGACTACCATGTTTTCTACTCAGTCATGGCTTTCAGAACTTATTACAACTCCTTTAACTTAGCTTGTGGCTAAACCCTCACACACTGATACTCCACTGGTGAGAAAATTTCATTTCAGAAAATGGTTAAGGGAAGCGGCCAGCTCATTTTATTTGATTTTGGTTATTGTTGTGGAGCTAAGTGGTCTCACGCTTGTTTTTCCTCCACATATGGAGGCTGGACCTCCAAAGAGATTCTTTTTCAAAAGGAGATTTTGCAGGTAACTAGCAGGTTATATAGAACGTAATGTTTGGACGCTGAGGAAAGAGAAGAGACTCCGTAAGCACATTGCACAGCTCATCGGCTATAAGCTCATCTGCCACAGGGCTCCTGATTGGCTTATCAGAAATCGTGCCCACACCGAGGGCAAAAGTGACTGGCCTTCCTGACTTTGGCTTCCTAAATGGCGTAGGCTAGCAGACCTATCCGAAACTACGGTGGGTCTCCGGGGACAATTAACTGCATCCTACAAATGGCTCGGTTGGTTCATTTCTTTGAAAAGCTGGGGAAACGAGCTGACGAAAACAAAGCCTAGAAAACCCGAAGGGAAATGCGACTTAAGGCAACTAAGTTTTCATCCCCATGGCATTTCACACTTTTCAGTACATGTTCATATTTACTACTGCAATTATGCATATTGTCCTACGTTAAGATGATGGAAGGGGTACAAAGAGAAGATGAAATGTGTCAGGATTCCAAGCCAGGGTTGGAGCATTTGCTTCCTAGACTGCTGCAGGGGGTTCTTAAACATATATATATTTTTTTTCCCTGATAACATTAATTCATGTTAATTGTAGCCAAGTATGGAACATGGAAAAAATACAAAGAAGAAGAAAAAAACCCCACCATCATCACTTGTCAGTGATGAGAATTGAGTCTCTTTTGCCCAAGAGATGACTGCAAAGTAATACAGCTGATATAAAGGGAAAGATGCTTCAGTTCTCAGGTCATGAGTTAGAAAAAAAATTTTTTTTTCAGTGTGTGCATAGATCCGTTATCTCCTATGAGTCCTTCTTGCCAGATGTCAAATCCACTTCCTGAGAATTTTCTTTAGGCAAGACCCTGGAAAGCTGGTAAGTCACTCTTCAAGTTTGATACCTCTAACCAGTTTATTGATCAAGCTGGGCCTAATAATGTGCAAGCATGGAAGTAACTTGATTTTACTTCTTTCCTTTAAACCAGTGGTTCCCATGAGAGACTATGGACTCTGAGAAACAAACTGAGGGTTCTAGAGGGGAAGGGGGTGGGGGGACGGGTTAGCCCAGTGATGGGTATTAAGGAGGGCACGTTCTGCATGGAGCACTGGGTGTTATACGCAAACAATGAATCACGGAACACTACATCAAAAACTAATGATGTAATGTATGGTGAATAACATAACATAATAAAAAACAAACAAAAAAACCCAGTGGTTCTCAATGAAGGGTGATTCTGCACCCCACCTCAGAGAACATTTAACAGCCTGGAGACATTTTTGGGTGTCATTTCTGAGGACCAGGGCTGCTTGTGAACATCCTCCAATAACAGAAATAACCACTCTTGACATTCTGTTGAGTGTCCATTAATATCTTTTTTCCTTCCTTGATTCCTTTTCTTTTTCCTCCCAAAATTATAATCACACTGGCCATCTGCTTTCATACCCTATATCCTGAATATTTCCTTAAATCAGGAAACTTCAAAATATGATATTTAATGCTGCATAATACTCTATCATGTGATTTATTTATTCCTTCCTGATAATCATACATTGTATTCAACATCATAAACAATGTTGGTATGAACATTTTTTTTTTAAAGATTTCATTTATTTATTTGAGAGAGAAAATGAGAGAGAGAGAGCACATGAGAGGGGGGAGGGTCAGAGGGAGAAGCAGACTCCCTGCCGAGCAGGGAGCCCGATGCGGGACTCGATCCCGGGACTCCAGGATCATGACCTGAGCCGAAGGCAGTCGCTCAACCAACTGAGCCACCCAGGCGCCCCGGTATGAACATTTTTTACCATAAACCTATTTCCATGTCTCTAATGATTTTCTTTGGATGGATTCTTAGAAGTACAATTACTGAGTCAAACTCAATGAATGTTTTTAAAGCTTTTCCTCTTGTTGCCAAATTACTTTTTCAATTAACACTGCTCTCTCTGGCAGTGTATTAGAGTGCTCATCAGCCCCATGCTGCTTCTACCACATCTTGCTCAGTTAAAATTTGACTAAATGCTAACACTAATACTTATATCTTATAGCTAGCTCTAATGTGACGTACAGGGTATTAAGTACCTTGGCAACCATTCTCTCAGCTGACTAATGGGAGGCAGGAAGTTTAGGTACCATTTCCCTCTCCTCCCAACCCCCCCACCAGACACACATAAGGAACTCTTTATTTCATTCATTCATTCATTCATTCATTCATTCATTCATTCATTCCATTCAATGGCTTTGTTTTGATTACCACCCCTCCAGCAATTTTACAGCTGAGGATGAGGAAGAGGGCTTGAGCCAGCTTATGACCACACATCTATTAAACAGAAGTCCTGGGATTTGAACCCAGCCATGCTGACATCACAGCCTGGACTCCTAACCCCTATTTACTCTGCATCTCTAACTCCCTCCCAAGGCACTCTTATTTTAAAGAAGCGATTTCCTCAAGGACACGCAGGTTAAAAAAAGAAGAAGACAAAATAAGATGAAGAAGGCTGAACCAGGATAAGAAGCCTACTTTCATTCTGTGCACTTTCTACTCAGTGACATGCACAGATTTGAGCTAATCAAGGATTTTGGCCTTCAGATTCTCCAATACTTGGCTAACAAGTGTTTCCCTACCTGCCCCTTTCCAGCAGATGGTGCTGTTTTTCCAACATTTAAATTTGCTACATAGCAACTTTTGATTTGAGCAGGCTTGCTTAAGGGTGTTCAATGAAGTCTACTTTGCATATGGATATTATTGAAATTGCTCACGAGCCCCAACTGAACCTGAAAATGAGAAGCATATTTCAAACACAAAACCAGTCTTTGCTCAGTATTGATGGAAAAATACGTTTTTGAGAGTGCTAAGGGCAAATAAATGATGAATCACCACCCGACAGCAATGACCTATTAAACCAGACCCTTTTCCTAGAGACACAAAGGTAAATGTTTTGGGGAGGCTACATAGGAATCCCGGGTGGGTCTCAAACAGAGCAGCTATAGAAAGATTAGGAGTCATTTTACAGATTCTATACTGTTTCTATGGTAGATATCCCAGTACAAGTGTTGGTGGAATATGGATTAGATGGTGGGGGGAGGGGTGGTGGAGGGCAGCATCAGCAGTGTCTCATCTTCCAAAATAATTTAATGTTAAGATGGATGGAGAAGCACAATATCTGCTTTCAGCCAGCCCAATGGAGACAAATTTCTCACTGTCAATACAAGTTAGACATTCCCTTAAACACAATTAGGGCTTGGAGGAGAACAGCGCCTTTCCTGAGTTCAGAAATTGTTTACAGTGTAGAAATGAAGCCAGACTGATTCCTCTCAAAACAGCATCAGTTTTGGCGAGAGCTCAGTTTCAGTGAGGCATCTTATGATCTGCTCATAACTAGGAAATAAAAAGGTGTGTTTGAAAAAAATCCAAAACACCTCCAACCACCTTTAAAACCAAAGTACAATCTGCGTATCTCAACCAACTACTCTTAATCCACACAGAAAAGTCATCCATGTCTCAGGAAGACCGAAGACGATCCATAGGTTGCTGGTGAAGAGACTGATAATCAATGGTATTGACAAGAAGATGACCTATAATGGTTTCCTTCCCAAATTAGTAATTTGACAAGAAATGGAAATAAACTAAAAATCTGAGTTTGTGTGACCTTCAGAGTGCGGTGTCCCCAAGACTCAAGTGAGACAGAGCAGCATTTGTAAAGTATTTCAGGTCCAGCCCCAACTAACATACTTGTGAAGTTATCTGTATTTATTTGTAAAGATTTAGGGCTATATAAATCAGAGATACTAACAAATGAAGCCTAATCTTCTGCAGAATCTCAAGACTGCATGTGATTCCATGGAGAGATTCACCAAAAAATGAAAAAGTAGGCTCTCCCAAAAAGAAGTGGCATTGGAAAAGGAGGCAGGATGATACCAAAGGTAGACTTTCTTTTTTAGATCTTAAAACGTCCCAGAAAAAAGCCACAACTTTTTCTTCACCTATTACTCCTTCAAAGAAACACGACAGCACTTTCTAATTCAACTCACAACCCAGTCCGGGGCTTTAATAATAGAAGTTAACAAGCAGAACCACTTCTCTATGCCCATTATTTGAAATTTGCTATAATTTACTTAGTCTTCTGCATATCTATCTGATGCACTTGGCTTGTTGCTCCTGCACGCATTATAACTGGTAGGAAATCATCTCGGGGCTGGGTGTGCATAGGGAAGGTATCTTAAAGACTGCATTTTCAAAGGTGTCTGCAACCTTGCAGATTTGAGATCACAGATATCCACAACGCAGAACATGTCAGCTAGATCTTCCAATCAGAGGAGACCTGTTTGACAGCTCTCCCCATGGCAGGCATTGGGTTTAATCAGAAAATTTCCAGCTTAAAGGTTGAATGCTAGCCTGAAAATGCACCATATAGAAGGAAATTCCATTTCAAATAACATGCAACTTTATTCTAGAATTCTCCATGACTGTCACAATTGAAGGGCTGTCTTACTGATCATGGTTTTATATTACACGTTATTACCAACATACTGAAATGTTTTTCTGTTTATCATCACTGTATCTGAATTTATTGCCCTCTTTTCATGGGAAGCTTTCATGGAAAGTTCTCTTATGTGGAAGCCAGAGGGAGAGTGTCTCCTTACCTTTTATGGAAATTTACATTTCCTTACATAGTATTTTGGTGTGGTTTTTTTAAAGATTTATTTATTTATTTATTTGACAGAGAGAGACACAGTGAGGGAGGGAACACAAGCAGGGGGAGTGGGAGAGGGAGAAGCAGGCTCCCACCGAGCAGGGAGCCCAACGTGGGGCTCGATCCCAGGACCCCGGGATCATGACCTGAGCTGAAGGCAGACGCTTAACGACTGAGCCACCCAGGCGCCCCCATACTATTATGTTCTGCCATGGGGAGGTAAAAACACGTTAAGCTACAGATAAGGCGCTACTGAATGCTCCCTGAATGACACTGGCGAACGCCATCCACAACGCAATTGTCCGACAGCTATGGAGAAATTTAGGGAAATTCACAGCATCAGAAAAGGTAAAGAAGTTTTATTGCAACTAGCAAAGGCCTAAAGGCATCCAAATCTTCCAGTTTAATTCTGTAAATTAGAAAAGTACATTAGGGTTTTCTGAGAGAGAGAGAGAGAGAGAGAGAATATGTTCTATTACATCCTTCCTTGTGTTGCCAGCTTCCAATGACTGGGTTAATGATCTTTGCTATTCACAAGTATTTTCTGAATATTTTTCTCCCATATTCTTTCTTCTTCCAGTGTTTCTCCAAGGTTGGGACATAAAGAGTCTGAAGTTCCCATTTACAAAAAAGGGAGATGTGGCAAAATCACAGCAGTTTATAGGTCCTGCCAGCAGGAATGATTTAGGGCAAAACTATGAGACCAGCACAATCAACCAGGTCTCTCTTTTGCTTTTGGGTATCACCCACTGCCCCCTAAATTTAAGCTGCCTCCTCCCCATTTTCAGGTCAGGAGCAGCTTCTTCACCTCTCATGAATTACTAGTTTCTAATAGCATTTATAGGCAGCATTTATTTTTTATTAATAACTTCTCTGAGAAATCTCTTATTTCCAAGATAATGAGCATACTGCCTGGAAGTGTAGAAGCTATTTTAGACACCTTCATTCTTTCTGAGTTCTCATGACTTCAAACTAATTGCTCCCATCTTTGCAGGCCATCTGAATATTTAGCTAGTAAGGCAATATGGGAAGAACATGGGTTTTGGGGTCAGAGAGAGAGATCTGGGATCAGTTGCCATTTCTGTAACTTACTAGGTATGTGAAAAGGGTCGTTTTAATGTCTTGGAGGCTCAGTTTCCTCATCTATGGACTGCCAGGATTGCAAGCTAATGTTTTGTGAGAAGCATCTGGCCTTGTCTGAACAGACCATGTCCCTCACTCCTTTTAAAAAAATTGCCTTCTCTCCTCAATTTATGCTAAAAGAGTGATCCTAGGGACAGTCAGACGTAATGCAGGTGATCTGGACCCTCTGGCCACATTGACAGAGCAACATGGACACGTGATCCCAAGGGAACCCATCTAGGGATTAAGTACAGCCAATTATGGTGTCTTTCTTGAGAATTTAACCCAAAAGACACACACAAAATATATAGTTGAGACAATACAGAGCACAGGAACTCTGTGATATTGACTATCAACATGGGCTTGCCCCTCCGGATGCTTCATTGTATCTCGCAGCTGAACATTTTCAACTGGAACCAAAGGAAAGATGACAAACCTGAGCCACTGATGACATGGAGGAATAGAAACCAGGAGGTTCTGAGAAACATGATCACGGAGAGAAGTGGGAGGACAAAGCAGGTGTGTGGAGAGAGGATGGAGCAGGGTATCACACAACCTCATGAGAGACCTGGTTTACCTTTGCTTCTTGCCCTTGGTTATCTCAGTTTGTCCTGACAATGAACCACCTACCCCAGAATCTAGCCGGAATAGGGTTCTATAGCTTGCAACTAAGTTGTCCCTAAAAAGGCCCTAGGCTCCTGTTCTGGCACAGCACCATGTGAGATGTGAGTTACTAATTCTTAGTTGGCCAACCAACTGTGGCTTCCTCTACAGGAAGAGTAGACTCTCCCAGGAAGACTACAGTCCCAGGAAGACTATGGGAGAAGCGAGTCGACATACTCATAGTTGTTCTAGCCATTTTCACAAAGAGTGGAAAGTCTCTTGGTTTATTTAGTTAGCAGCTGATAAATAACAGTGGT
The DNA here is from genome assembly GCF_011800145.1 of Mirounga leonina. Classification (NCBI taxonomy): domain Eukaryota; kingdom Metazoa; phylum Chordata; class Mammalia; order Carnivora; family Phocidae; genus Mirounga; species Mirounga leonina. The sequence goes on along the minus strand of NW_023270615.1, from coordinate 8,284,206 downwards.
CTTCAAACATTGCCTTCTTTTTTGCCTCATCTCTGAAATGTAATTCCTCCTCATACTTTTTCATGTCTTTGGAGTCTAAGCCACATGATCAGTTGCGTTTTACAAAAATCACACATTCTGGGTGGTCTTTGAGGACAGTTCTATCCAAATCACATGTTTACTGGGTCCTAGATGAGTCTCTTTACAGCTGATCTTGAAAGCCAGAAAATCTATCCTTAACATGGACAGAGAAAAATTGCTTCTCCCAAAAGGGAAACCTTATGCACTGTTGGCAGGAATGTAAATTGGTGGTATAGCCACTGTGGAAAAGAGTATGGAGGTTCCCATAAAAATTAAAAATAGAAATACCATATGATCTACTAATTCCACTAGTGGGTATTTACCCAAAGAAAATGAAAACACTAATTTAAAAGGTCCCTATGTTTACTGCAGTGTTATTGACAATAGCCAAGATAGGGAAACAACCCAAGTGCCCATTGTTAGGCAGATGGGTAAAGAAGATGTGCAATGCATATATATTTCACTATATATATATATATAGTGAAATATTACTCAGCCATAAAAGAGAACGGGATCTTCCCATCTGTGACAACATGGATGGACCTAGAGGGTATTATGCTAAATGAAATAAGCCAAATACCATATGATTCCACTTATTTATGGAATCTATAAAAACAAAACAAAACAAAACAAATGAATAAACAAAACACAGAAACAGACCCATAAATACATAGAACAACTGATGGTTGCCAGAGGGGAGGGAGGTGAGGGGATGGGCAAAATGGGTGAAAGAGGAGTGGGAGGTTCAGGCTTCCACTTATGGAAAGAGTATGTCATGAGGACAAAAGGCACAGTATAGGGAGTATAGTCAGTGGTACTGTTATAGTGTCCAATGGTGACAGATGGCAGCCACACCTGTGGTGAGCACAGCGTAACTTGCAGAGTTGTGAATTACTATGCTGTAAACCAGAAACAAATGTAACATTGTGTGGCAACAATACTCCAAAAAAAAAATGGCTTCTCCCACAGCTTCTGGCACAGAGCCCTTACCTTAACCAACAGCTTCTCTTAAGTGCTTGAACACAGAGTTTTTTCTGTTTTGTTTCTTAAGACACTTTTGCAATCCTCTTTCCCAACCCCTCACTCTAGCCTCCCTTCCCTGTATAGAATTAGAATTAACTCTCAAAATGTCAGCTCTTTAGTCTGCCTGCTAGAAGCTAAAGAAACTGTGAAATCTTAAGGGTCAACCACCGGATGTACACAGTGTGATTTGTTCCTCACAACATTTTTTATGAGGTAGGTATTTTGTTTCCATTTTACCTCTGCAACTGAGGCTCTTTCCTTTTTTCTGGAAGAAGACAAAGTACATATTGTACAGGTGGAGGTGAGAGGCAGTATCTTGAGCTTCCCACAGTTTTACTTTCTATATCCATCCATAGGGGGAGGGGAGAAATGAAGCGATCTACAGGAGACAATGAAGAGTGGGGGCGGGGTGGGAAAAAACAATAGAAATACAGTCACGTTTGTAAAGTTCCTGGAGTATTGCCTTACACGGAGAGCAAACAGTAAATGAGGGCTACTTCTTTTTTTTTTTTTTTTTTAAGATTTTATTTATTTATTTGAGAGAGAGAATGAGAGACAGAGAGCATGAGAGGGAGGAGGGTCAGAGGGAGAAGCAGACTCCCTGCCGAGCAGGGAGCCCGATGCGGGACTCGATCCCGGGACTCCAGGATCATGACCTGAGCCGAAGGCAGTCGCTTAACCAACTGAGCCACCCAGGCGCCCCAATGAGGGCTACTTCTTATCATCATTTTCAAAACTGCAGTTCAAGAATTTGTCCATGTTACTTCGTGCAGATGCAGTAAGGTCCCATGTGGGGATTCAGCAGTGCCATGAAGACTGTGTATCTGGGTGAATGTTTCTATTTCCTTTTATCATCTTTTATTACCTTCTGCTTACAATTGTTTTTTGATTATTTAAAAAGTGTAACTTGTATGTCATTGGCCTACGTATTTAAATCTTAACACTTAAGCCACATTATGATTTGAGCCCACAATAGATAAAAAATTACCGACAGAGCAGAGCATCACATATTCTTACTAATGTATGCTAGGAGTTGCTGCAGAATGAAATGCAGGATTACCGAGGAATGAGGATGTCCCGGAACAAGATTGCATGGCTGTTTTCTTGTAAGGAAATATGATTTAAACTCCATTAACTTAAATATCTAAAGTCATTTCCATAAACACTTCAGCAAAGGCCAGAAGAATTCATTTTCAATATTCATTAAAAACAAGACCAAGTCTTATGTTTAGCTGAGATGTGGGGCCCAAGAGACCAGAAGAAGCAGGGTAGAGGAAAATGGCTGAGGAGAAGTATAGTACACATAGTCCCCTGCATCAGATGCAGTAACCCAACTGAGAAGATGCAGGTAACCTTGAACGCTGGGGCTCCAGCGTTACCATATCCTCCAAGCTCTGGATTGGATAAAGGAGCGTACTATTGACTTTTTTCCAAAAAAGTCATTTTTCAGTTTTTGAATGTAACCAATTTGTTTCCTACCTTTATGAGTTATATAAGAATAATGATAAGCAATGTGACTTTGGGTAGACAATGTTCAGCATCTGCAGAAACTCATGTTCCATAGGGTGCTTTGCATAACAATCACTGTCCTTACAGTAAATGCATTTATACGCATGTGTAAGTTATAAGTTTCAAGAATAATTTTAAATGTGTAATTTGCATTGGGAAACAACCTATGAGTAAATTTTAAAAACTCTTATTTCCTAAAGAATCCAAGAAACAAAAATGCAAAGGTTATGTAATTTTAAGACATTGTACTCAAATGTATTAAGAGAATGCATAAAGAAAATATGTCCATAGTGAAAAATAAGAATGGCTTCATAAATGTGAACTCTTGATGGTTAAAGCTGAACAGAGACAGAACCCGGAAAATAGAGCTATATCCAAAGATTATACCTCCTGGCTTTCAACTGGCAACAATAAAATGAAGTTTGAAAAAAAAAAATTCATTTAAACAAGTGAAACGCAGGACCAAACACCATTTCAGTCTTTTTTTCTTTGCTTTTTTCAGAGTAGAAGAAGGATCCACAAGAAATGGAAAAATGAACTCTCTGGGGAAAGATATTATTTTCTCCAAATGACACATCTTTTAGTATTTTCACCAGTGCTTTTTGGATTAGCGGAAAACTTTAAAATCACAATTTTATGATAAATCTTGCAGTTTTCCTATCACATACGTTTGTATGTTTCTAGATTAATGAGCATATAATCGAACGTTCTCCTCAGTGCATCAACTCTAAACTCGGCCCCTGAAATTAAGTCATATAATCACATTCCCTGGTTTCTATCATTTTCCCAACCTGCTGGACGCTAAAGGATTTTCTCTTGCCTGTCCAAAACAAGTATTTGTCAACTTCTTTTTAAAGTGCACCCAAGTCCTTGGAATACACAGGACAGGATCAGCGTGTGCTGAGTCCTGGACAGACTCAGGAATAACAAAGAAGGACGTGAAGGATAAATGTGCAGCATGGAAGGATGATGGGAAGATTTGGCAAGAAAAATGTAATATTTGATGATTCCAGGATCAGGCCTGGGAAAAGCTTGGGAGCACTTGGGGTTTGCTTTATGAGTTTAAGTGACCGTTATGGGGAAAAATTGGTTTGGGAATCAGCTACACTTGGGTTCAAATCCTAGTTGTGCCATGAGCAAGTGATTTAGCCTTTAGCCTCAGTGTCCTCAACACTGAAAGGGAATAAAATATGATCTCATAGGGCTGTGAAGATTAAAGCAGGCAATATATATATATATGCATATATATATAATGTGCATACCACCTGGAATACATTAAGTACAACTTGCAAAGCTAGTATGACGATGAATTTGGGCAAGGTAACTACTCTTAGTATGCGTTTCCTCAACTTCCTCATCCTAAAAATGAGGACTGAATAATGCCTAGGACCACAGACTCATGGAGCTGTATGTAAAATGCCTACAACAATAAAATTTCCCTTTCCCTCAGAACAAAAGTTGAATGAGGTGTGCTGTGAAGGTACAGCCCTAGGCGATTTAATGCCCTGCTCTGCAACTACAGCATTCTCTCCATCTCAGCCCTTTCTGTCCCTCCCCACACCCACTGCTTATCTCATTAACTCATTAACTCCCACTCACCCAGCTCAAATATTCTATGAAGACTTCCCAAATTCTCCAGGTAGTTGGTTTTCCCCTCTTCTCTAGGCTTACAGCACTCTGAGACCTTGGAGCATATCTCGATTTTAATACTTACTGGATTGTATTGAATTTATCTGTTAATGGGTTTGACTTCCACACCGGACTGTGAGCACGCCGGGGGAGAACTCAATTCATTTTGGGGATGGCATCAGTGTCTACCATGGTGCCAGACGATCATGGCGTTCAACAAGCATGAGATGACGTCAAGAAAGAATGCTGGGGGCGCGCCTGGGTGGCTCAGTCGTTCAGTGTCTGCCTTCAGCTCGGGTCATGATCCCAGGGTCCTGGGATCGAGTCCCGCCTCGGGCTCCCTGCTCATTAGGGAGTCTGCTTCTCCCTCTCCCACTCCCCTTGCTTGTGTTCCCTCTCTCGCTGCGTCTCTCTCTGTCAAATAAATAAATAAAAATCTTTAAAAAAAAAAAAAAAAGAATGAGTGCTGGGGATATTTTAAATAACAAGGCTGGCTTGCACAATTATCTAACATGTATCTCATAATATTACAAAATAATGCCATCGAAACAGGAAGCTGTTCACTCTTTACAGGTGACCTGCAAATATGCCTACCTTCTGAGCTGCACATATTGAAAATGCAACAGATTATCCACTGTCTTTCTGCACTTACTCTGCCCCCTTTCCTCAGTGATGTGTGTTCTATATATTTGTGCGGATCACTGAGCACCAGGAACCCCGACAAACTAGCTATATCTCATCATTAGTCTGATTCCAAGAATAGATTGACATCTACATGGTGGTCTCTGGAAAAGACTTAAAGAAAATCTTGTTTATATTTGTAAATTCAAAAAGAGGAAAGAGGTTTCTTTCCCCTCGCCTGATACGTGCTCTGCATTGTAGCTTCTGCTATGCGGTTCGCTGGGGTCAGTTCCCCATTTTCAAATTTGCTCTCATATGCTTCAAAGCTGCAAGGCTTAGGAAAAGGAGTATTGATGGTCCAGTAAGTGCTGGAAAAAAACAAGCCTGCAAATACTTGTGTATTTATACACATTCCTTTCTTCAAACACTTTCTGGTAATGCCAAGGACACCTGGCATTGCTTAGCAACAGGATTCACTTTGGCCCCAAAACATGCAAGAGAGAGCTTTCTTGGGGCAATGGTTCCATAGAAGTAACTTTATAATTTACAGTTTGTAAGGCTTTTACAGTTAATTGTATGGCATAAATGTACTGTGAGTTCAATAAGCGTAGCCAGTTAACGCATCAAGAAATGACTAAATGGACTATCTTTAGATGTGAACAATAGTATTGCTCACTTTGATTCAATTTTCAGGGATTTCTGAAACAAAATAAAACATAACAAAAACTTAAGTCCATTCAGTATATTTTATTATGAAGACCTGGCAGCCATGGAGAGAGAAAGAGAGAGAAGTATGTCCGTCCTCTGCTAAGCTTCAGCTAAGAGTGGGGTTCTGTACTTTATAGCCTCTGATAAAATGCTTCATTATTTACTCTTTAGAATCAGATAAGGAAACCAGGCTGAACTGGTAGAAATGGGAAAGCTCAGCTGGAGAGCAAGTGTTTTATTCTGACACCACTATGAGTTAGTAGCGGAAAGGCAAACAGCACCGACCATGGTTTGATCACTACCAATAGTGGATGTTTTGGGTAATGGTTCAGCTGAACTGGAAACTACCATCTTTATCCTCAGGGGCTCTGGGAGCTTCTGTTTCACATGAACCTCCTATGCTTAGAGTACTTCTGACTCAGTAAATAGATTTTTCGTTAGGACTCAATGGGACACACTCTCTGCTCAGAAGAAAAGCAGTCCCTGTGTAGGTGATGGTAACTAAGACCAAGCTCATTCTGACTCAGCTCATATGACTCCAGGCTTTGGCATCCTGAAGAGTAAATTCAAATATGATTTCTCTGCTCTAACTCGTATTTATCAAGAACTTGCAGACTCTCAAGATCCCAGACCATACAAAAGATACCTGGCTTATCACCCCTTTTCAATCTGCTATCTCATACGCCTTCCGAAGCAAATCAGCCCAAGGTTCAATACTAACACAATGAGGAAATGTGCCATGAACTAAAAAGAATTTTAAAGGAACAATGTTATACATTTTGATGCAACTTCCCCACATGGCAAGAGTTGAGATAACTTCGTAATTGTGCATTTCAAAATGAAATAAATTTTTCAAAGTGGTTAGTTAAAAGGAGACAGGCATAGAAACAGGCACTGAGCTTGGAATTAGATTTAGGTTCTATTCTCTAGTTTCCCTTGGCAGTTTGGCCACAAACTAGCATCTTTGGGCAAATCTCTTAGCTACTTCTCCTTCAGTGCATCACCACACCCCCATGAAAAGATTTATTTATGATTCTAAAATCAATCCTTTGAGGATCTAGATTGTAAGATGCTGTAGTGGAAACAGTAAACATGGCAATATTTTAGAATATTTCATTTCATTCTTGCTGAAATAACTTTGTAAGACATTCCAGACAGAAGTATCCAGTTACTGAGTCAATACAAATTTCCCCGTGGAAGAGGAAGGCAAGGCAAGGCAAGACACAATATTTTAATTGACTGCCATTCTTGGGTTAAAATAAATTAAACATATTTTTAAGTAGCATATTCATTGATTCTTTAGTGTGGAAATCTCACCAGGAAAGCAGCCTCAAAATGTGCCTGACTGAAAATGTGGCCATCATTGAACAGAGATTTGAATGCTTACTGGGTAGATTGTGAAATCATTCCAAGTTCCTGAGGTACGACGGTTCCAGAAATTATATTTGTGATTTCTTGTGATTCTCCTACATCCTGAAGAAATCAGATGAGGCCCTGGCTAGATTCTCAGACTAAAAGCTAGCAATGTTTTGGGAGGGGGTTGCTTCTGAAGAATTCCTGTTCTGAATATTGACCTCTTAGTTGGTTTCTGAGAATATGTTCTCTAATTTCCTCTGAGGACTCTCTCCTCTTAGTGTCCCAGTATATTCTGTCAAGGAAGCAGAAGTCGGAGGCCTACTCTTAGGACTCTTACATCTGCTGCGATGGGGACTAGGACGTGGTAAAGGCAAGAGTGCTGGGTATGCAGAGCTGGGGCAGAGCAGACTACAGTGTTCAAAGTTTTTGTCAAGAGCTTTGAGTTGTTAGGTGAGGTTGCTTCTAACACTCCAGACATCTGGGTAGATCCTGAAGAACAAATTTCAGCCACATCATCTCTCCTTCCTCAGGTCCTTTTCCCTTCTCAGATCACCGAGCCCCGAGCCTGCTCTCTTTAGGGTCACCAACGACTCTTTGTTTGCTTAAAGTTGTTCCCCTTTACCAAAATTCTCACCAAAGCTATTGTCTCTCTTGATGATAGAACCTTCGCAAGTGAGCAAGAGGTTCCACCTACTATTGCTGCTAATTACCCAACTGCCCCTGAAACTGCTCTCAGCTGTGGATAGTAACGCCTCCCTTTCTCTCATATATGTTAATTATTCAGTAAGATTAATGACTTCTCACTCTGATTTCAGCAGGAGAGCAAATATTAGTCAGCCCAACTGCTCAGAGCAGTACAGGATCTGAATAGCAGCAGGGAGATTTACCTAATACGCTTCAAGGAACAGTTTCTTGAGATAAATCAACAAACTCCTAATTGCATTATAGTGATCGGACATGCCCACGAGGGTTGATTTTGCCAGCAAACAATTGGAAAGAGAAATTTCCTAAGATAAATCCAATTAAAATTTATATTGAGACATAGAAGAGGAAATCTGAAGGAGAGAGAGCTCCGTGTTCTGATTGAGTGCTGAATTATGAACTCGAGTTGCTACAACCTTTCCCAAGCATCTCTGTTCACTTTTTCCTCTGGCCCCGGGGCATCCTTCTCCTCCATGTACCCATCTATTAAGGTAAAATTAATTAATCCTGCTAATGACATAAGATGCTGCTTCTTGAAGCGTGAAGGTGGCATGGATACAGAGTGCTGAAAGTCCTTTGGAATTCAGCTTGCTGAAGCATAGTCTCCATTATAATTACAGTACCCTACTTTCCAGCTCAAGAAGCTAGAGTGAGGAATCATTATTTAAAACACACAACACCGGCGCTCAGTTGGGTGGCTTTAACCTCCTGCAGTGCACTTAGGATTCCTGCAGGTGCCAGAACCCTTGTATGAGGCCTTTGGAGCTATTTCCTGAGGAATTCTAGCCAGAAAATATGTGCCAGCCACTGTTTAAAAAAAAAAAAAAAAGCGCATGACATGTGTTAACTTATTTAAGAGTCCTTACCACCTTTTGAGTTAGAACCAGTCATTATCTCCAGCTTATGGATGAGGAGACTTAACCACAGAAAGAGAAAACATTCTGCTTAAGTTCTCTATGAAGTGGCAAAGCTGGGGGGTGAGCTTATGTTTTTCATCATCAAGTGATAGTATCCCTTTAAGCTTATTTGAAAACTCGTTAGGGCTCCCCTGGAATTTAAAGACATGATTGGAGGGTAATTGGTAGAGAATGGAGACAAGAAAGTGGCTCAGTCTCAACTTCTTAGTCTTGCTGGTCCATCGATTCAAAATTTCTTGAGCACCTACTGTGTGCCAAGTGCGATGCTAGGTGATGGGATGTTCCTTGCCATTATGGGGGCTCTCAGGATATTGGGGAACAAAGAAGGCCACAACAAAGGAAGTAAACAAAAAATGTGTGTGTGTGTGCGTGTGTGTATAACAGTGTATAAGAAAGAAATCATCATGAAGCAAATAGAACACCAAGGCACGGACCTATTCCCATTAAGTCATTAGAAAAGGCCTCTCTAGGGAGGCTGCAGTTGGGCTAAGATGGAAGGGGAAAAAGTGGGGGGCCAGGATGGGGAGTGGAGAGAAGGGGAGTGCTAGATGCTGAGGGAGCACCATGCCCGGGCTTGAGGAGAGAAGGAGCTAGCTCATATCTGAATAAGTGAAGGATGGCCAGCGTTGGGGTGTCTTAATGAGGGACAAAACTGACTCTCTTTTTAGATAGCATTACAGCTGAAGCGTTTACTTAAGATTCCTCTTTGAAATGATGAACACTTTGTGATTTCTAATAGTTTGCACCTAAAGAATGCAAGAATAGAATCTGAAAATCATTCTGGAGCGTAAAGCAAAATCTGAATGTAAAGTAAAGGGTATCAGTGTGGCATCTGCCCTGGGCTGAGCGGTGACACCATGTCCTGCAGATTTTGTTGATGCACAGGCCGATGCAGAAAAGCAAGAGGCATTTTACTGAAAGTGGCAAAATACCAGCTTCCAATTCACACTGTGAAAGACCCAGAGGGATTGCATTGTGCCAAATGAGCATCTGATCAGATTTTGTTCCCCTGCATCTCAGTCTCCTTCTGGGAACTCATTGGACTCTGGAAAAATGAGTATGGTTACTGTTTATCTTGACTCTTCAATTCAGCAAGTAGTTTCCACCCCCAAATCATTACTAAAACAACAACAACAACAACAACAACAAAAAAAAAACAGTGTCTCTATCAGTTCCAAAAACAATCAGTAGAGGCTCTTGGAAATCTTGTAAAATATTTTGCTCTAAACCTGTAGGTTTTTTCCTATAAAATCTTCCTATGTGTGCTTTTCAACTTCTCTTTAGATGCCATTTGCTTTTCATGTGTGAGACAAATGGGTCACGCAGCTCAGGTTAGCCAGCATTAGCAGGAACAACTGACCACCCTTTGACTGAGATACTTTCCAGAAACAGACCTTTGAAAAAGTAGAGACAATCTTCCTTCCCAAAACTCTACCCTAACATTAGAGCTTACCTTGAGAATCTCAAACAGACACTTACATGTTCATGTACACACACACACACACAGAGTTGAATTAACCATTTAGGTGTAGTAGGGAGTCTCAAACAAAGCAGAGATTGACAAACACATTTAGGCCAAAAATGCATGGGAGTCCAAGAAGAGAGCCAAAGGAAAATGATGGCAAGATTTAGAAAGAAGAGGTAAGCATCCCAGTATCAACAAGCATGTTGGCACACGGACATGTAATTCATAAATCAACTCTGGCTCTTAGAGATCAAAACAGTGCTTGGAAATTTCACTGGGCAAGGCTTCTTTTCTTTATCAGTGATCATATTTTTTTTATCTTCTTCAGCAATGAGTATCAGTTCTATGTAGCATATGCCTTCCATACTTTCTATCTCTACAGGTATTGCATTCTAAGTTCAGAAGCAAAGACTTTGGGGTCAGACTGGGTTGAGCCTTGGCTCCACCATTTGGAGCTCTACTTAGGCTCCACCATTGCCTTTGGGGAAACTACTAACCTCTGCAGATCATCTGTAATATGGATGGTTTTGACCAGTGGCTTTCAAACTTTGGTGGAGAGCTAATAAAGAACACAGAAGTCAAGCTCATTAAAGGAAGCTAGGGTCTGGGCATTTGTAGGTTCATCAAGTTCCCCAGGCAATTCTGATACTCACTGATTTGGGAGATTAAAGATGAGCTAATTTAACAAGCACCTGGGCATCCACAAATGTTTTCTAACTGGGATTTTGTGGTAAAATAGAAAGGGGATTTGTCTTTGGAGTCTAAGACCTGACTTGCTTGGTGGGTTCTACTTCCTACTAGGTTTGGCTAAGTCACTCAACTTGTGTGACCCACAATGTACTCATTTGTTAGATAGGGATAGTAATTCCCACATTGAGGGGTCATGAATTTAATGAGATCAGGTGACTCACAGGAGGTGATTCATGGATGCTGGCAAAAGCAGAGTCTCTTCCTACATTTGTGTTTACCCATTTAGAACTGTCTAGACACAAAACTTGTGTGGATTTGGCTCCGTGAAAACGCCTTCAAGAATTTTCCAATAGATTACACATTTCTTGAATATAGAAATTGAATACATGTTTGCCACTGAATGCATTTACCCATGAAACTGAGTTCAATTTCTGACACAGAACACTTTAATTATGTAATACGCAATTCCTGTAAAACTTGTTGGTTTCTTACATCCACTCAATTCCCTGAGTTGACCTGCCAGAATGACTGACTGGTAACATGTTTTGTTTTGTTGGGTTAGAAGTTATTTTTATTAACGATGTGCATCTCCTCTTCTGATCCAAATCATAGCTAACCACAAACATGGGTCAGGGTTATGGAACTACGCTTCTGAGCTAAGTCTTTCTTTCCCTTCATTAAATTAAGAAAATGTTATCATTTGGTTAAAAGATTTTGTGTGGATTTCAAGGTCTCCAAAGTGTCTGATATTGAATAATAATTGTATTGGGTATTAGTCATTATGATGATGATGATGATTTTAAAGTAATTTTATATATATATAAAAGGGGACTCCATAGGGTTACACAGGCAACAGAGAAGCAAGCTGGGTCTGGCCTCAGCTCTAGCTGGCGGTACAAAGAAGGAAGTAGTAGGAGGGCTGGAGGGAGATGAATGGAGCCAGAGAAAACAAGCAGCAGCATCATTAATGACCACCCTGCTTGAATAATCCCTCTCCAAGCAGCAAAAAGGAAGCCACAAGCCCAAGTGAGCAACAGCCTTGGAACAAGGATGTGTTTCTCTGGTGTTTCTTTATTTTGTTCTCCGACTTCTGAGTGGGCTTTCGACCACAGAGCCCACATCCTTCCCTTTCATTTCCACGCCCCCAAATTTCTCTCATTTTCTTATTCCTTTTCTTTGTCTCCTTTTTTTCTGATCTCTTTATTCTTCAATGAATGAGGTAACGGAGTCAAGAGTTATTCCAGATTCTTCCTATGAAGACTTCCCTTTCCTCCTCCCCAGAAACGCCCCGCATGCCTGAAGGGGTTCAGTGTGGATGATAATGTCATTTGATACCAAGTGAAATTCCTCCATGCAGAGAGTGTACAATAGCAGGGGAAACTTGATTTAGAGACATTTAGGAAAATAGCACAACTTAAGATTTCCCTTAGGACTTCCCAAAGATTTCTTGATTAAAATGGCCAGAAGGACAGCATTAATCCTCTGATTTTTAAATTTTCAACAGGGATCGTTTGTGGTTTGCAAGGAAATGTTTCTGCTCATTTATGTTTTGTAGGCTGTATTTTCTCCTCTTGCATAGAAATAGATTAGATGCTCACAGGGAAAAAAAAATGACAACACATAAAAGCTTCAGTAAAACTGCTAGTGATCAGAGACCTAAGTATGTGTGTCCATGTTTTACATTAAACTTAAGGCATCGACAGAAGCAAGTGTCATTTTTAAGGCCACATTCAATTGTGTTTTGCTTGTAAAGGTATCATGTCTAATTAAAAAGTCTCTCTGGGAGTAGAGCATGAGCACAGGTATTTTTTAAAAGGTCCTTGGTGATACTTATGTGCAGCCAGAGTGGAGACATATTATTTACAAGGAAGGGAGAAGTTAGAGGAGATCCTGCCTCGAATTTCTCAGGATGAAACGGAGCCCCTGCCCAGCTCTGCAAGTTCTTTTCTAACCCATCATTTTTTTTTTTCATAACATTACTACCATTTCAATTACCTTTATAGCCTTGTGTGTTAGTTGTGTATGGCCCCTCTCCTCTCTCAAGAACGGAAGCTCCAGTGAACCCAGAACAACATTTGGTATAGGGTAGTTCCTCTATTATTTATTTATCAAATAGATGAATTTAAATCCATTACACATCAGCTTTTTCATCTTGCAATGAGCAAAATACTGCTACCTACCCAACTGGATTGCTGTGACGATCCAGAAGTTGTGTCTACATAAACTAAAGTGGATGGTGTGAAATGCCAAGAAATGTTATCCTTACTACTACAAGACACTATCTAACCCAAAACATTTCCCCAAATAGTTCCTGGCTCATAATTTCCAACATCAGATTCCCTCAATTCGCTTTTGGCTGACTATTGTTAAAATGTAAATTGCTTACCTTGGTGGAATAATATTAATTAGGTGAGTTCTTGTCACTTAGCAACCATTAGCAACTCTAAAATATAGAACAAGTTAATTTTGAAATAAATGTAAAATTGAGGGACATTCTGTCATATTCAGGCAGGACAGCCCTAGTTTGTAGAAAGAACTGGCTAGGAGGATGGAGAGGGGGAGAAAAATGGGACAAGGTGTGGAGGACATGGGGTCCCAAGGAGACCAGAAAAGGAGAGAGAAGGATGTGAGAGACAAACTTTGTTGACCCTGAATTGGGATGGTCTAGGGTCAGCTGTGATAAGAAAGGTAGAACAGTTAAGCTTTTTGTCAACGTTAAGTCCCTTGTGGGCTAGATGACCACCATATATATATATATAAGTAGACCCCACGTCCAACATGGGGCTTGAACTCACGACCCTGAGATCAAGTCACACACTCTTCCGACTGAGCCAGCCAGGCGCCCTAGTGACTGCCATATATTACTATAATTTAATCCTTAATACAACAGGATTCTTGATGTATTGTTATCCCAATTTTAGAAGAGGGGAAATGGTAGTTCACAGATGTTTAGTTCCTAGAGAAGCAGCCTCAGTATGGTGGTGGGGAGACAGGTTGGGTTAGAAACCCAGCTCTAACACGTACCAGCCACGGGACCCTCGGCAAGGTACTTACGTGCCCACACATCAGTTTCCTCTTCTGGGAGGCAGGGATGATAATGACTGTAACTACCATCTAGGGTAGTTAGGGTGATTAATTGCATTACCATTTACAAAGCACTCAGAATACTGACACAGAGTGGGTACTGTCCAATCATACATAAGGATGCACAGCTAGTGATTATAGAGAAGCAGAACTTTTATAAAGCTTGTAAAATTTGTATGTATCTTGATGGATGTCACACATTGAACACACATGCAACCAGCATCCAGACCGTGACACGGAACATTGTCTCCACCCAAAAGCTGCCCTCGTGCTCCCCTTCCCGTCCCATCACCCTCCCTCCTCCAGATTAATCCACAGTCTGACCTCTCACGCACAGCACAAGGTGTTCCTGTTTTTGTAACTTACATAAAAGGAACCACACAATGCATACCCTTTTTATCTGATCTCTTCCACCAAACGTTGTATTTATGAGATGCATTCATGTTGCTGTGTATAGATAAAAATCCTTTATTCTTCTTTCTGTATGGTACTAGAAATTTACCAATTTATATATCCAATTCACTGTAGATAGGCATTTGAGTAGTTCCTAGATTTAAGCTACTATCAATCGTTGCACTATAAACATTCTCCCAACGCTCTTTGGTGAGCACGTGTACACATTTTTATGTGTTACATGCTTACGAGTGAAATTTCTAGCTCACCAGGTATGAACACAGTCAGCTTTAGACTAGGCTGTAAAACAAAGTGGCTGTACAAGAGACAGCCCATCCAGAGTGAAAGGGAGTCTACGTCTTTGTCTTTTCTACTACAGCTATTCTGGAGCGGGCAGAGAGGCACCTCCTTGTGATTTTACTTTGCATTTCCTTGATGACTAACACAATCGAACACCTGTTTATTGGGCACTTGGATCTCTTCCTCTGTGAAGTAATGCCAAGATTTACACTAAACTTAGGTTTTTCTAGGTCAAAAGCCTGTGGTCTCTCTGCATCCCCCATTTTTTCTAAAAAAAAAAAACCTCTCCCTCCAAAGGTTTTCAGAGACTTCTAAGTCCTGAGTTAGAAACTGAAGGTATTCACTATTTTTATTTTGTGTTCACATTTTTTTCCCCTTTTGTAATTTAGAGAATTATCTTCTGATAATGGCGGGGAAGAAAGGGGGTCTTCCATAAAAGACATTTTTGCTCTTCCTTTTGTTGCCATTCAAAGCGGGATTAAAAAATTATCTCAGCTCTGCAGGCCAGCTCAGAGCACAGGGGAGGGGAAGGTGGACACAATAAGGGAAGCTGACCTACTTTTGGAGGCTC
This sequence comes from Mirounga leonina, assembly GCF_011800145.1. Taxonomy (NCBI): domain Eukaryota; kingdom Metazoa; phylum Chordata; class Mammalia; order Carnivora; family Phocidae; genus Mirounga; species Mirounga leonina. Next base: position 8,269,178 of record NW_023270615.1, on the reverse strand, counting down.
CATGACACCATTTTTAGTCACTGCAAGGTGCTTTGACAACATTTAAGTCTGAAACAGAGCCAGGTGTGTGAGTGGGGAAGCACGTTTGGTGTATGTTGAGAACAATGAAAATACAGAAAGCCTGTGAGTATTTTGCAGGGCAATGCAGGATTGCAGTTTGGGGTTTTAAGTTTTACTTTCATTGTTCACACATAGAGGTATCCCTAAGTTTCCCTCACTTCCTGCAAAGTTTTTTTTTGGCAGGGATGCTAAACAGAGAAAAGTTGCTATTGTAAGATGTATCACTTGTAAAACACCCTGTTTTAGCTTTTATTTTTATTTACAACAGTGCACAGGACTACCACGTGCTTTCTTAACGTCACCTGATTTTTAAAAAATATTTATTTGAGAGAGAGAGAGCACAAGCATGGGGGAAGGGGAGAGGGAGAAGCAGACTCCCTGATGCGGGGCTCAATCGCAGGACCCTGGGATCATGACCTGAGCCGAAGGCAGATGCTTAACCGACTGAGCCACCCAGGCACCCGTAACTTCACTTGATTTTATAAACAACAGCATTAGTATCATCCAGGATACAGCTCCCATATTTATTTATTCATATATATATATGTTTTAAGTATAATTGTTTTATATGTTTCACATATAACCATATGCTTTTTAATATATATAAACATATATATTCACATATATATATAATATATATGTTTTTTATTTTTTTTTAGGTAGGCTCCATGAGCCCAACATGGGGCTTGGAACTCGTAACCCTGAGATCATGACCTGAGCTGAGATCAAGAGTCGGACGCTTAACTGACTGAACCCCCAGGCACCCCTCCCCTAGCTCCTACATTTTCATTCTCACCCTCAAAAGCCAACTTTTTAAAAACTTTTCATATAAAACACTAAATTGTTCTTCATTCTCATAAAAGGATTCCAACCAATGAATTTATTTTCTTGGCTTAGGGCCAAATCACAGACAGTTTTTCTTCTGATGTGAAAGAAACTTCTTCCTCAAGAAGTCTTCTCAAATATAAATTATTTAAAATGATTTTTTTTTTTTAGCTTGGGAAATTTGGGTCGGGAGGTACATTTTTAATCACCTGTGCCAATCTGAACATTGCTGAAAGCAAAATATCCTTTAAGGGTTCCAATGGGCGCATTCAGCCCTATTCTGATCTTTCCTTGTCTTTCTCTGTAATGAAACACTAAGCTTGAAAAACAAAGAGCCCTTTGATGACTGCAGTAAGTTTTTAGAGTGTGGCATGCTCTTTGGTTTCGGTACATCTATGAAGAATTGAGACTGTGACCAGCAGTCTGGGCTGTAGGTTAAAAATGAATGAAGCCATTAACAATTGCAAAGACTGTCTTCCAAAACACAGCTTGGGCAGAAGAGAGACTATTAAACAAACAGCACCCTCATTAGGAATTTAGAATCAGCAAACGGGATTTCCGCTGTTCCCGGCAGTTGGTATTCCGGCCACTATTCATGGTAGGTGGCCGGTCCAAAAAGTAGTCCCCGCTCTTGGTGAACTCCCAACATGACATTGGACCCAGGGTCACCTTGGACATGGATTTTCCTCGTAATTAATGCAGGAAGATGCTAAGTTTTTTGCTTCAAAGTTTTAATCATATTGTATCTTTACTACAAACAGGTCTGCTGTTTTGTTGATTCTGGAATTTTTTTCTACATTGTGTTTTTCGGGAGAGAGTGCCCTCAGCTTAAATTTTCATGACATTTCCTTGACTCAGCAATTACACTTAAATCTGTTCATTCAATTAGTATTTCCCACTACAGCCTGAGCAGGGAAATAAACCCTGGACAAATAGTGTTCTATGAAATAGGCATGATCTATGGATTCATGGAGCTCATAGTCCACTGAGGGTGAGGGAGGGGGCAATAAATAGGTAGACTATCAGACATCTATTTTATGAGAATGTCAATGCTTTAAAGGCAATAAATTATGTGCAATGATAGTGAATATCCACGGTGGGGATCCAGTTGGAACAGTTATGGAAGATATTTCTGAGTTTGTAGAACTAACAGAAGGCACATGTAGCAGGAGCATGGTCTCCAAAGGCAAGAGAAGAACAAGTTTTAAGTGGGGATTTATCATAATGCAATCACTGGACAATTGTACAAGGATGATTGCAGAAAGCTATTTATCATGGCATTGTTTATCCTACTGGAAAACTGAAAAAAATAAGTCTCATGTCTAACAATAAGGGGATTAGTCAATAGATTAAGGCTTATACTTATAATTCAAAGGTATTCCTTATTAAAAATATGATTGGAGATGGATGATAGCGGTGTCGAATGGTTCTGAAGATAGCTCCTGGAACAAAACTGCCTCTGTCCAAACTGAGGTTCAGTCACTTAGTAGCTGTGTGACCTTGGGCAAGTTACACAACTTCTCTGTGCTTTAGTTATCTTATATGTACAATGAGGAAAATAATCTAAGATAGGGCTGTTTTGAAATTTAGACGAGTCAATATATGTAAAGGAATTAAAAAAATGTCTTTGCATGTTGCATGTTGTTATCATCATTTACTGACTTAGAAAGCTGGCCATTGCAAAGTCTAAGATGGAGGTTACACAACTATACAGATAGTATGTCTAACATGTTTTTAACACTCTTGCATGAAGGGGCGCCTGGGTGGCTCAGGCGTTAAGCGTCTGCCTTCGGCTCAGGTCATGATCCCAGGGTCCTGGGATCGAGCCCCGCATTGGGCTCCCTGCCCCGCGGGAAGCCTGCTTCTCCCTCTCCCATTCCCCCTGCTTGTGTTCCCTCTCTCGCTGTGTCTCTCTCTGCCAAATAAATAAATAAAATCTTTAAAAAAAAAAATACTCTTGCATGAAAAGGACAGAACATAATAGAGAATACTAATGGTGGTTATATCTGGACAACAATTTTAATTTTCTTTTTCATTTTTCTGTATTGTGTTGCACTTCTATAATTAGCCTATATTACTTTTATAATCAGATTAATAAAGCAAGTTCCTTTTTACAAAAACACATTTTTGTATTTCCATTTCTAAAGTCTTCCAGTGAAGTGATTTCAAAGCATACTGGTATAAAAATCTATTTATGTAGTGGTGATCGCATAATGTCATCTCTTTTACGGCTAGCTCCCTTCTCTCTTTCACCTGCCATTAAAATGTGGGCATTAAGGGGGTGCTTGGGTGGCTCAGATGGTTAAGCATCTGCCTTCAGCTTGGGTCATGATCCCAGGGTCCTGGGATTGAGCCCCGTGTCCCTCTCCATCTGCCTCTCCCCCTGCTCATGCTCTCTCTCTCACACGTAAATCAAAATTAAAAAAAAAAAAAGTGGGCATTAAGGAGAGCACGTGATGTGATGAGCATGGGCATTATATGCAACTTATGAATAATTGAACACTACAACAAAAACTAATTATGTACTATATGTTGGCTAACTGAATTAAAAAAAAAAAAAGTGCTTTCCAGGGGTACCTGGATGGCTCAGTCAGTTAAGCGTCTGACTCTTGATTTCAGCTCAGGTCATGATCTCAGGGTCGTGAGATGGAGCCCTGCGTCAGGCTCCATACTGGGCACAGAGTCTGCTTGGGATTCTCTCTCTCCCTCTTCCCCTTGGCCCCCAGCTGGTGCTCTCTCTCTCCTTCTCTACACCCCTAAAAAAAAAAGGTGCTTTCCAATGTGCTAAGCATTATGTCAAGCACTGGGGATACAGTGATAACTAACATGACATTTTCCCCTCGTAATAGCTTACAATCTAGCTGAGATACACAAAAAAGTAATAGGCATATAAAGTCCTTTGGGTGCCAGAAGTGGTCCCATGTGTCTGAAAGTTCTCATGAAGGATGTAATTCATCAGGTGAGCCTGGGAAAATAGGAAGGGACAGATGGAATGGTTTAGGTGGGGGTGGCACGGTGTTCTAAGAAGATGTGGCTGTGTGTGGACAGCATGGGACGGACGTGCTTCAGCCTCAGGGAGAGGGAGGAAGTGAGCCTGAAGAGCTTGGAGGAGGTGAGATTCTGGAAGGAATTCTCTGCCATGTCAGGGAGTTTGAACTTAATCCTAAAGATAATGGGGGGCGCCCAGCTTGCTCAGTTGGTAGAGCAAGTGCCTCTTGATCTTGGGGTCATGAGTTTGAGCCTCACGTTGGGTATAGAGATTACTTAAAAAAATTTTTTTTTTTTAAATCTTAAAAAAAAATTCTAGGGCGCCTGGGTGGCTCAGTTGGTTAAGCGACTGCTTTTGGCTCAGGTCATGATCCTGGAGTCCCTGGATCGAGTCCCGCATCGGGCTCCCTGCTCGGCAGGGAGCCTGCTTCTCCCTCTGACCCTCCCCCCTCTCATGTGCTCTCTCTCTCTCTCATTCTCTCTGTCTCAAATAAATAAATAAAATCTTTAAAAAAAAAAAATTCCAAAAGATAATGAATGCGGAGCCAATGGAAGATACTAAGGAAATATAATGATGATCAGATGTGTGTTCACAGGAGTTATTTTTCTTAAAAATGATGTAAGTTTCTGGAAGAGATTCAACATTCTTTCATTTCTAGTGGTAAGAATCGTCTCCTTCCTCTGAGACATGGGAGTCAGTGCCCGGTCAAGGTAGTCCACTTTTCTTTCCCATGCTTGAGCCACAGGGCCAAGTGATTCCCACTGATGGAGTCCATGTGCAACTTGCAAGCTCCCAGACACTAATTTGGCTCTGCAGCTTGGAAGAATGCTAATGCAATTCACTTTGGCACGATTGATGAGATGTTCATACCTTGTTTACTTAGATTTGAAGAAAAATGATTTTGAAAGCTCTGTGCAGTCATGATCTTTCTCTTAAATGGAGATGGCAAAGTCTGTACAGAGTTGTAGTTTCTAGCAAAACCCTCTAAAGCTGCCTTATTTAAACAATTTAGAAAGTATTTAAGGAGCACAATGGCTTTCTTTTTAAGTAGTACCACAGTATTGATGCATTTAAACTCACAGCAGAACATGATTTGTGGCCTCAGAAAACCTTTTCAGAAATCTCTATTTGCTCTTAACAAAGAGCTGTCACAAGCTCACGGTGTTATTTTTCAAGTAACTAGAATACATTCTTGACTTGATCCATCAAACCTCGATGAGCAAACCTCCACAATATTTTCATGGTTTTGGGTCTTGTATTAGTCGTGTGCACATGACAGTGTCACTGAAGAAAAAAACATGGTTGAGAATAGATAAAACCGAGACCGCCTAGTATTACATGGATTGCATAAGAATCCTTTGGGAAAATGCGCCTCTTTCAAGAAACAGGATTCTTTGAGTTGAGGCACCGGGAACGGAGGTCACTCCACAGTTAATGGGCAGATGGGTTCTGAGGCAAATGGAATTAACCAAAATGAAGAGCAGAGGAAAAGCCGACACGATGGCCTATGCGTTCATTGAAATTAAGAATCTGAAAAGGCCCATTCACTCTCACTCATCCTTTCCAGTCTACATGTAGTCTTTCATATAGCACTTCAACCTTGCTGGTTTGCTTGATTTGTTTTTCAATTATTCAACCTTCAAGGCTTCCTGATCTCTTATAGGAAAATATTCTGATTCAATCAACTTAGCTTGGGGAAAACAACTGTTAGATTTCATATCTTAAGAGTCAGCTTTTGTAGATGGTCAACAAATAATTATATCTGAATGGGTGGGGAGATAGAATGTCAACAAATAATGATGATTAAAAAAAAGAGGACGGTGACAGCATTCTATTATTCTGTAAGTAATAACATGGACTAGAGGAATTTGTTTTAAATGTCAAAATACGTATTGTGCATATAAAAGATGAAGGAAAATAGAAGTACAACATGAAGAGGTAAACTAAATCTTTTAAAATGTACTAACCCTCTGTTCCATCTTATCCTATTACATTCCTGGGTCTTCACAAAACACACTGTATAAATCATATTGTACCATGATGATACTTTTAGAATTTGAGAAATAGAACAGAACTAGTTAAGTGTTGTTGTTTACATAACCCAGGGGCAGCGACACTCATTGATAACATTTCTATTACAGTCTGTTCTTGAGTGTCTCTCCAATAACTTCCAGAGAAATACAGATTTTTGCAGAGTGAAAGGAATGTGTTCTGGAAGGCCCTCTTGTTCTTTCCTGTTTTCTATTACCGTTCAACATGCCAAGTGTTTTGGTAATGAGGATCGAATTCTATTTAAACAAACCAACTAATAAGCATTCAAAAAAAAAAAAAAAAACCCACCATAAATTGTGTCACTGCATTTCAGCGTTCTAGAATTTGTGATCCATTGAACAAAACTTCATCCTGGACATCAAGGCTGTTTCATTCGGTGGAAGTGGCTGTTCTAGGGCAGACCAAAATGTTCAAGATCAGGAGGCTCCCGGGATCCATGAACCAAGAAGTCTTGGATCCTCCAGAAAACAAATGCAATTCCCTGAATAGAAAAAGGCCATTCTCCTAATCATCCACAAGCCCATGTTTCTTCCTTAAAAGATCTGCTCACTGTCTTTCAACTAAGACTCTCATATCTGATGTACTCATAGCACTAATGAAAACACATTTTTCTTGAGCAGCAAAATTATATTGCTCATCTTACAGCCTGAACCCATAGCCAGGGGATATCTTGCTCCTACAATTGCGATTATGTTGAATTCTTTTTTTTTTTTTTAAAGATTTTATTTATTATTTGAGAGAGAATGAGAGAGAGCACATGAGAGGGGGGAGGGTCAGAGGGAGAAGCAGACTCCCCACCGAGCAGGGAGCCCGATGCGGGACTCGATCCCGGGACTCCGGGATCATGACCTGAGCCGAAGGCAGTCGCTCAACCGACTGAGCCACCCAGGCGCCCGCGATTATGTTGAATTCCTAATGGTGTGTTAGGACATGTTTTTATGGGTGAAATTCATAATCCAGCTCTTAATAGGCACTTTGGTAATGACCAAAAAGATTTGCTAGCGAGATGTCACAAAAAATTAAATGAGCAGTTTCTAATAATTGTTTACATGGCATAAGCAGAAGACTCTTGACACTGGGAAAGAGATAATATAGAAAATGTACAATTATTTAGCTCATTTCAGGCACACTAATTGTTTTGAGCACCTGTGATGGACCAGGCTTTCTGACAGGCTCCAGGAATTTGGAGATGAATGAGACATGGCCAATTCTGGGAGGAGTTTAAAGTGTAGTCTCCTGAAGGGTAAGTAAAAATTCACCTGGAAGACTGAATAAGGACGTGAGGGAGGATGGGGAAAGACAGGAATCTAGACAGAGTGCTGGGGGGAAATGACAGCAGTTTACAGAGTCTGCCGTGAAGAAAGCCTGTGGGAGGTCACTGGGAGCTGACTCTGGAGAGGGAAATAGGAACCAGTTGCTGACAGGCCTAGTGGAGCCATGTGAAAGATTCTGGACTTTATTCAGAAAATAAGGGAGAGCCACTGAAGGAATTTTTAAGCAGGGAAGTGACAAAACCAATTAGAATCCTCAAAGAAATGGGAGAGCGTTCAAGCCATTTTTCTGGAGCTATGCCAAGTAGTGACAAAAATGGTTTCTCTCCTGACCCAAATAACATAAAAATAGACTGAAAACTAGGTGCTTCTTTTCTGGTTATACAGATATACGGACTAAAGTCAAATGATGGGGCCATAGCTGTGAGACACCAAATGTTTCATGCTCCATTGCCACTCAACGGAACTTCTATAATCTCTTTTCTTTTCCGATGGGGGGTGGGGAGGTTTGCCTGAGAATGGACCATGTCATGGTTATTGAATTTTTCAAAGTGCTTTTGCTTTTCATGGTCATCCCCAACGGTCCAAAGAGAAGGCTGTCATCTTAAAACCTATGACTGGGATGTGGGGCCCACAGACATTCTTTCAAAGTGAAGAATGAACTAACTATCCCTGGGGAAGATTATTGTGGATAATATTTTTCTTCTAGTCCCCCCCCCAAAAAAAATAAGTTAGAGTAAGAACACACTATTTCCGGAAAAATCTGTGATATTGTCAAGCATTTTACATGTTTCATCATGAACACATACTCTTTAGAAACCAGGAAATCTATTTTTTGAGAATCCTGAGGGTTGAGAAAACAGTTTTAGACATGTAGTTTTTGACCACCTCTTAGCTGCCTAAGAATGGGCCTTGTATGGAAAACACTTTTTTACAAAAAAAAAAAAAAAAATCCTCACAGCCTGTGCTGGACTTACCATCTAGGCAAGACTATCTTTCTCTGTTTCAGACTCACAGATTCAGTGTGTACTCCTCCGCCCAGCATAAGCGTTTGTGGCATATGGCGCCTGGTTTGTGTCACATGGCCCCATTGCTGTATCTGTCCTCTGCAGGAAGGAGAGTGGGGGTCCTTCATTCAGTGGCAAAACTGGGGGATAGGCAGTCCAATGGCCCTACATTGGCTGCTGGGAGGGACTCACTGGCCATGTGGGACCAACATCCGTTACCGAAGCTACTACTGGTCTGTGTGAGTTAAGCATTATTTCTGCAAGTGTTTGACTGCGTTGTTTTCCTTGGTGACTTTGATACCAAGATGGAGTGGGCAGAAGTGTTCAAACTTCTACTGATAAGAGGCAACATATGTCAATTGTTCAACATGGATTGTATGCTAACATTCTTAGAAATTATTTTGTAGGCAATAAAAATGGCATTATTCAATATGGAGTAAGATGACTATAGAATGTGACCAAGAGGGCACCTGGGTGGCTCAGATGGTTAAGCGTCTGCCTTTGGCTCAGGTCATGATCCCAGGGTCCTGGGATCAAGTCCCGCATCGGGCTCCCTGCTCCTTGGGAGCCTGCATCTCCCTCTGCCTCTCTCTCTCTCTCTCTCTGTCTCTCATGAATAAATAAATAAAATCTTAAAAAAAAAAAAAGAATGTGACCAAGAACCCAAAAATCTGGGTCATAAACTAGCCATTGCTCCCCAGGTCTCAAAGGAAATTTCTGGACACATAATGTCCAAGCTCTAGTGCAGAACTCCCAGGGACCTGGGAGGGGCCCTAGGTTCAACCCCTATGGCTTAAACAAGGTTGGCTGAAAAGACCAAAGGCTGAGGCAGACTGAGGGGGCCACCGTGCCCAAGCCCAAATCTCAGACCCCACCATGCCACTGCAAAGACTCTCATATAGAGCCAGCCCAAGAGCTCAAAGAGGAAGATCAAAGAAACGTGTTCTGCAATGCCTACTGCAGATTTAGTCTAGAAAAGCTTGCATAGGTCTTCTGAGGCTGGGGTCATCAGGAATATCCCTGAAGAAATAGCATCCCACAAAGAAACAGAGGGGAGAAAAAGCTAGGCTTCTTCCAGAAGAAAAGGGACCATCTCCACTCTGGTCACATGGGGACAAAGATCAGAGGGAAACCAAAGACAAAGAGGGCGCTAGCTACTTCTCTCTAGTGTACTGCAAGAAAATCCATGTAGACTAAGAGAGACTGTGATAGTCCCTCTTCTTCCTTCCTTCCTTCTCTGCTCAGGACAGTGAAACATTTCCTGTTACTCCTACAGCTCAACGACCGATATAAAATCCTTCAGCATGTCTACCAGACCTCTTCAGTGAAGGAGTGGAATGCCTTGATCCTGATCTAGTTCTGTTAAAGGATCAGATATAAGTGTGTAGAGGTATGTGAGAGGGAATGAGGGGTTTCTGTGTCCACTAGACCCCCCAAATTGCAGTGAAATCCTATTTCTTGTCTCTAAGACTCATCTTTACACTATTAACAGCAGTGACTGGAAGGCAAGTCTCACTTTGACGTGTGCCTTTCACGTCGCTGTTGTTCTTTTAAAAGCTCTTAAGTTAATGGTGCATCCCAAGCACTGGAAACTTGGAATTGGGGAAGTAGTATAACGTCCAAGAGCATGGGAATCAAGTCTAGTTTCACATGCTCAAATGATCCTGAGTTAATCTTTGAAATCCTTGGTTTGTAACTTTGGTCTTTTCATGTGTTATTAAAGAAATGGCTTTGAAGGGAAGGATCAGCTGGGGTGTTAGTCTGTCTACTATCAACTGCACATCACTCCTCATCCTTGGGGAGAAGCCCAGGACTCCCACTTCCTGGGATCCCTCGTCAGCTAGGTTCCCACATGAGCTCTGCCCGTGGGAATCACCTGTAGGAAACCTAGAGAGAAGAGGAGGAAGAGGAGGAGGAGGAGGAACAGCCTGCAGCCTCCAGCCATAGACAGGAGAGCATGACAGACATCTATGGAAGATTTTGCCAGGGGCTTTTTAGGGGAGCGCCTGTGACTCACTTGGGAGTTGGAGGTGATGGAGATCATTAGCACTAGCTCTTCGATGTTTCCTGCATTTGCAAAGTTCCTGAAAACCAGGAGCATTTCCTACTCCCCCACCACCTTTGCTCCTGCAGCCCTTCCAACAGTTCTATCAGCCTCTAATTCCCTGTACTGCATTCTTTCCTGCTCGAAATGCTTAGAGTGACTGAAAACAAGTGACAATCACGTTCTTCTTCCTATGTAGCACTCCTCTGCTTTCAGCTAACAGATTCTTTTAACAGCTATGGGGTAGCCTTTTTAGAAGCTGTTTCTGTGTTACAAAAGACATTACAGGAAGACTGAGGACTATTCTTTGGCCTTATTTAGTTCCCTTGTCTCATGCACTTACTTTTATTTATACTTCATGCTCCTGTCTGTAGATACTCTCCACTTACCCACGTGGCTGTATAACAATAATAGCAGTAGCAATTAACATCTCTCTAGTTCTTAACACTTTTTAATGCACACTTAATATATGTTATCTCACTTGATCTTCACGGTAATTTTATCACTTGAATGGAATGGCATTATATTTTCCTATTTTATACGTGGAAAATTTGAGACCCAGAGAGGTTAAGTGATTCATTCGAGGCCACCTAGAAAAGCAGGGAATGTGCTAGGACTAGACTTCAAGATTTTTGACCACTACTATTCTAGCGAGTCTGATAGTATTCTACTATCTCATCAAGTTAAGATGGCAACTCTTGCATGTAACTTTCCTGATCTGGGAAATTTCCTAGAGTTTAAGCCTTATGAACTCTTGAGTTACCACGTTTCTTTTGTGTGAATACATTTCAAGTCTTTGTCAATGCTTTGAATCTCATTCAAATTAATTTAACAAGCTCAATGGGTAACTGCGCGATCGTTGCGGGGGCAGCTCTATGATTGCTATTTGGCATCAAATATATTTGGTATACTGACAAAGTATAATAATAATGAGAGTGACAATATATCATTATCTCTGACAACCTTTCAGTGGCTAATACCAATTAGTCAAGTGGTCTAATATCTACTGAATGAGTTTTCATATTGGAGAAACTCCCAAGATTCTAATTGGACTATTTGACAATGTCACTTAAAGGGCACTCAACTGAGAATCAGAGGGACAGAATTTCTTGCTTACTCAAACATAAACTTTTCAGAATAAAAATAAAGGAATTGGGTAATATCAAGAGTAACAGACCACAGGCGATACTGAATGTATGAATAAATGGAGAATCTGGATAGTTCTTAGGACTTTTTTTAGTTTTTTAAACATTTTTTTAGAAGATTATTTATTTATTTATTTATTTGAAAGAGAGAGATAGAGAGTGAAAGAGATCACAAGAGTAGGGTGAGGGGCAGAGGGAGAAGCAGACCTCCGCTGAGCAGGGAGCCCGATGCGGGAACTCGATCCCAGGCCCCTGAGATCATGACCTGAGTCGAAGGCAGATGCTTAACTGACTGAGCCACTCACGTGTGTCTCTTAGGTTTTTTTAATCATGTAAATAAAAATAGCTAAGACTCTACTAAGAGAAATGTACATTTTTAACTTCAGAAAGCATTGGTTTCAATTAATAAATTCAACATTTCCATCTAAAGATAGTAAATTTTAAATGTAAAAAATAAGGAAAAATATATAAACTGCAATATGTCAGCAAGGCAAATAGAAGAGTGGCAGCCAGCTCCTAAAGCAAAGGGAGAGATGTTGAAAATCTGTAGGAACGTAGTGTTGACTAAAGACATGGCTGGATGTGCACGTGCTGATGAGCGTATCATGCCTCAATGAATGAAAGTTTGCATGGTTTTACTTCTTACATTAAAAATTCTCCTAAATTTTGAAGTTTTATTTTTAAAGCAAATGCTTTGGAGGTAGACTTGTGTACAATCGCAACGACAAAGTCAGCTTCGGGACAGAACACGTGACCTAGTAAGTCTAGAACCAATAATCACTTAGGAAGAACCAACTGTATGTTACCCAGTAGCCCAGGTGGTATCAGCACTGAGGTGGAAAAGTGTTCTGGGGTCAACAGGACCAAAGTCAAACTCAAGCTCTGCCACCCAATGGTTGTGGAACGATCATGTATTTGGGTAATTTCTTGTAAGTGTTCACATCTGTGAACCTCATAGTTTGTTTTGAAAGGTATATGAAATGGAATAGGTATTTAAATTATTTCGCAGAGTGCCTGGCTCACAGTTGGCCATAAATGCTCATTCCTCTCAGTTTCCATAAACGTCACAATAATTCCAGCACTCTACCCAGCAGCTGCCCTGCTCTACGTTCCCCAGACATCATCTGGTCTGTGGTGCCCACAGAGACACAATCAGTAAGAAGAGACAGAGCTTTTCACATTTAGGAAACAGACTTTCTTCTCCTATCGTGTCAAACTCCCCCTGGTTCTTCAGCACTCTTGCCAATCTTTAGCCTCTGTAAAGGAATATCATGTAAGAAAAGAGAGTGCTTTGCCTTCAGAACAAACTTCTCCGGAGATATTCTCTGGGTGCCCAAGGAAGAGGGTTTAACCACCAGAAAATCAGGAATAGCATGCAGGAGACACGTAACTAGATGTGCAGCCTTGCAACTTCCAGATGAAGTATAGAAAGGGACACTGGGTGGCCGGAGGTCCCTGACATGAGGTCACTTTCCCCTTGGGGTCTCTCCTGATTACCACTGTAGCTACTACCTGATTTCAGTGACTCCAAAGCAGTGGTCCCCTTTGTCCTATACCCCGAGCATGGGAAACAGGGACAAAAAGAGTAGGTTGCTACTGCTTTGCAGTTTGTTTGGTTTTGTTCTATAAGGTAAAGGACTCTTTAAAGGTAGCAAACATGTGCATGAAGTCACTAGAGGTCACCTCCCTTGATCATAATAAACCTCTCAGTAATTTTTAAGCACAAATGCCTTACTGTATCATGCAGTCATTATTTGTTTATGAAAATGTTTCTCTCAATCTAGTGTACCTCTAATGCCCTATACCCTGTTTCAAAAAATGCTTGTTATAATTTAATGCAAGAATATAACAATAGTGACGATCATAACGATAAGCGTAGCCCTTGACTTGTCCTCTTTGGGACCCCCACATTCTAAAGTCTGAGTACTCCCGATGGCTAAAGGGTAAAATGTTCTTGAATGAAGGAAATGGGAAAGATCGCTTTTTTTTTCTTTTTTGAGGAAAAAAAGAGAGGCATGTTCATTTGGCAGCAAAGGAAGACATTCTCCTTAAAAAGCAGCCCTCTGCCAAGTTTTTAGCTTCTGTTTGTTGTTGCTTAAAAGGTAAACACAATTAAGAAAGAAAATACCGAGTCTTTAAAAACACAGCTGAGTATTTATGTTTTCCCTCAGAGACTTCTGGGCTTATTTCTGACGATCTTTCTTTGCTACTGAACATCGTAATAGTTAAAAGCCACCAAAATGAGTCTGCCACATGTTCTGCGTTGGAAAGAGGAGACCGTGATCATTTTGTACCGTCCATCCCTCTTGGATCGTATCATAATTCTTCCAAGTCTGAACGCCAACATTATAATTTCCTCTCCCATTGCTGAGTGCACACACTTTTGTTCTGAAAATTCCATGTTATCAAGTCGTAGGGTACAGCTATCTGATCCCATCTTAATTGCTTTACCCTAGATAAGCAACTATACTGGTAATAGGGCCCCCTAATGAGTTAACAAACCATTTGGGCTTGCTAACTCCTGAACTATCTGAGTTTGTGTACCCGGGGAGGCAACTCCAGCCTTCGCTCCCATTAGTGAGAATTCCCCTAAAAAATCTCTTGGTCTGTTGCACGTCTGCTCACTCATTTGATTCTTGGGTTTTGTTTTTCTCCTAATTTCACACCACATGGCGCCATCGCTATCCCAAGTTTCAATAGAGGAATAGCTGAGTCAAAACTCACAGCATGTGACAACTTATTTTAAGTTGTGGACAACATGGAAAGGGAAAGCAACACAGAGTTCATGCACAGCGTCTCAACTCTGCTGTGAACATCATTCAGGCTTCTTCTGAATCAGACCAGTTCTCCTGGCGGCCAGCACGTGATCGTCCCTACCACCAATAAAAACTGTCTCTCTGGGAGGTCACTACGGCTTGCGGAATTGTCCAGCGTTGACTACTTTATCTCTTTAACTAGAAACCCCTTTGGGAACCCCCGGGAAGTCTGTCTGGAGAGGTCATTCCCAGCTCTCTGAATAGCCCCTATTTCTGAGCATGGCAGTGATTCCTCAGAAACCAAAATATGTGTCTATGACTCCTACTCTAGCATATTGGGAGGCAGGAAGGGTCACAGTCCTCCTCAGGGGGCTGCTTTTCCTTGGCGAAGCAAATACCACTTGGAGTAAGTAAAGACTGTGTTCACAAGTACAAATGTAGGCGGGCATGTGGGCGCTGCCTTGCTCCCATGTGACAAACACACAGACAAGCAAGCACACCACACCACACCACACTTACACCGTCCAATGATAGATTCAGCAACCTCTGCTTTGGTCTCCCTGTCTCTACACGTCTCTTCACAGGGCTCTGCCTTTTACTCTGTGCTTTGCGCGTGTCACTCCCACAATTAAACGTTCAGTGGTTTTGAGTCATGCAGGATAAACTTCAAAGCCTCTTGCTTAAAAAGCTCCTCAACATGGTGCTGACCATAAGTGACAGGAGGATGGCCCCCCCACACATGTCTAGGTCGTCTTCCCGGAACCCGCGACTATGTCACCTCACCTGGGCAAAAAAAGGACTTTGCGGATGTGACTGAGTTAATTTAGACCTGAGGAGATAATCTTGGATTTTTCCAGTGGGCACAAGGCAACCACAGGACCCTTACGAGAGGAAGGCAGGAGGGTCCCAGTCAGGGAAGATGTGATGACATAGGGAGATGTTGGAGAAATGTGTTCTGAAGATGGAGGATGGGGCCGCCAGCCAAGAAATGCAGGTGGCTTCTAGAAGCTGGGGAAGTCATGCAAAGAGCTTCTTCCCAGAGCCTCCAGAAGGAATGCGGTTCTGCCGACACCTTGATTTTAGCCGTAAGACCCATTTTGGACACAACTGTTAGATAATATATTTGTTACCCGAAGCCAGCAAGTCTGTGGAAATCTGTCACAGCAGCAAAGGGAACACACCTTGTACCTTCTCTCCCCTCATCTTCCTGAATCCCTGTGAAAGCCATGTTTTATCAGCCAACTGTTTTACAGTCTCACTGCAGATTCTGTTCATTCTCCAGGATCACCTTCAATTCCGCCTCTTTTATGACCAAGGGATTCCTGCTTTCTCGGGACATCTCTAGTACTTATTCTGAAACCACTCCTGATGTCCTCTTACTTACAGGTAGTACCATAACATTGCTACTACGACTTTGAACGAATATTTACCTTTCTGTGACTATATTTTTGTCCTCCTCCCCAGCTGAATTTTAAGGACTCTGTAGATGGGGCTTAGGTCATATTATTTTCTTGTTTTACCCACAGTTCCTAGGGTCATATCATGCACAAAGAAAGCACTAAATAGGTATTTGTTAGGTGTTTTTTTGTTTTTTTGGGGTTTTTTTTTTTTTTTTGTCAACAGAGACATATGAAATAATGCTCTAAGATTTATTATAAAATGTGCAAATAGCCCTTCTTAGCAGCAACTTCATAGGATTAAACCTGGCAATGGGTTTTCACAGAGGCTCTCGAGACTTCTAAAGCTGCATCACAGGATGATTCTGTAGGGCTGTGATTACTGGTCAGTAATGGAAAATAAAGCAACAGGTACAAGTATTACAAAGATAAAAAGAAGAGAAAGGTAGTACAACCAGAAAGGCACTCAAATCCCCCAAAGCTCTTCCCAGACAGACTGAAATGCTCTAGTGCATAAGTAACACAATAAAAATAGACTTGGGCTTTAAATTTTAGGGTTTTCAATGAGGCATTTATATGGCCTGTGTCCTCCAAGCTCTGTTCAGCGTGAGACACTGAGGACATTTCCTAGTAAGGATACAGAGGACTGTGTAATTGACTTTCCCGTTATTTTTCCAACCAAGACCTTCTCCAGTGGTAAGCTGAAATCTACAACCAACAGCATCTCCTAAACAATTGCGGTAAAAAAAAAAAAAAAAAATGACAGGATCTGTTTGTACCGGGGCTCAGCCTATCAGCAGCGAGTCCACATTCTGGAGACCAACAGCCTACGTTGAAATCCTAACTCCATCTCTTAGTGGTTAGGTCAACTTTCAAGACTCTCTGGCCTCAGTTCCTCATCTCTACAATGGGAATAATATGAATACCTTCCTCATTTGGCTGCAGTGAGGCTCAAATGAGATAAGCATGGGAGGTGATCAGTAGAGTGCTCAGCCCGTAATGAGGCTTCATGAGAGATTACTTGTGATTATTGTTCTATCTGGAAACCTGCTTGGGTCACTTCTATAAATCTTCCAAGGCACAGACCAATCGAGTGTGTTTGGAGATGAATGCAGCAGGAAGAGCTATTGCCCAGGAGGGAACGGCATAGAGAAGAATTAACGGCAGGATCAAGGGCGGTGTTTTAGTGGTAGACCTCGAGCCAAGGTCAGGTCTATCCAGCGTTTCCACATCCACTGCCTTCCTTGTCACTAGCACTTCCATATGTGTACGTACTGCTTGTGAGCACAGAACTCGGGAGGGTAAAACACTCAGCTTTTCCAGCACCTGGACTTCCATCCAGCCCCTCACACGTTGCATAGCCCCCACCTAGTTATCATGATCACAGTATAAGGTACGCAACATTTCCTCCCATTTTACAGACATAGGAGTGTGCCTCAGTGTAGGAAGCCAGACAACCCACAGTGCATCTAGTTTGATTTCGTATGTATAAAGGTTTTAAAAGAGTACAACACAAAATTTTAGTGTGAAAACTAAGTCAAGAAGGTGGTTACTGTGGAGAGGAGAAAGGGGAAGCCATTGGAAGTGCCCCCAATCCCCAAGGGGGGATTCTGATGGGCTGGCAACAGCCCATGTCTTGGTTTGGGGGGTGGCTACACAGATTTCTTTTGGTGATAATTCACTGAGCTATACAGCCATATTTTGTGCATTTTTTAAGTGTGCTGTATTTCAACTAAAATGCTTACAAAAATGAGGCTCTGAAGTTCATGTGGAAAACCTTTGGAAGGGTATGGATTCCTATCTGTGTTTCTCAGACGGGGCATGAAAATGTACAGTCTTCCCCAAGCTCTGCTGTCTTCAAAGAGGGCGAATAAAAAATGAGTCTTCTGCATCAATAGTAGGCTATGCTGTGGTCCAGAAACTTCTGTCTGGGATCAGAAAGAAATGTTTTAAAGCAAGATTCTTTTTTTTTTTTTTTAAAGATTTTATTTATTTATTTGAGACAGAGAGAATGAGAGAGAGAGAGAGCACATGAGAGGGGGGAGGGTCAGAGGCAGAAGCAGGCTCTCTGCCAAGCAGGGAGCCCGATGCGAGACTCGATCCAGGGACTCCAGGATCATGACCTGAGCCGAAGGCAGTCGCTTAACCAACTGAGCCACCCAGGCGCCCTTAAAGCAAAATTCTTTTGTTGTTTTCTAACTAAGGAAGGATATTCAAGAGCTTATCATCTTTATTTATTTTTTTTCCTTGCAAACTGAGTTTTCTCTGGTAATGTTTTCTTTGAGTTAGAATGGTTTCTAACCTTTAAAACTGAGGCATCAGCCCCAGTAAAAGCCTGGTCTGGAACAGCTTGGTTTGGCCTCTAGTAAATTTCTATTGTTTGGAGAGTCCAGGGACCCGAGTCAGTAAAATAAGGATAAATAGATCATTAAAACTGAATAGACGGGCCAGTAATTTGTGACAAAGTCATATAAGCAATTCAAAAAGGAAAAAAAAAGTCTTGTCAAGAAATGATGCTAAGGAGCACCTGGGTGGCTCAGCCAGTTAAGCGTCTGCCTTTTGGCTCAGGTCATGATCTCGGGGTCCTGGGATCGAGCCCCGCATCGGGCTCGCTGCTCAGTGGGGAGTCTGCTTCTCTGTCTCCCTCCCTCTGCCCCTCCCCACCACTTGTTCTCCTTCTCTCTCTCAAATAAATACATAAAATCTTAAAAAAAAAAAAATGATGCTAAACAGCTGGATATTTGTACAGAAAAAAGAATACCTCAACTCCTATCTTACAGCATACAGAAAAATTAATTCAAGATGGATCAGAGTTTTATTAAACCCCAAAAGTATAAAGTTTCTAAAAAATATAAGAAAGCATCTGATGGAGTAGGCAAAGACTTAAATTGGTCAAAAATGGCACTTATCTTAAAATGAGAAATTTGATCAATTTGAGTTAATTAAAATTAAAAATTTCTGCTCCTTAAAAGACAACAATAAGAAAAATGAAAAGTGAGAAAATTTTTGCCACATACATATCTAACAAAGGATCTGAATCCAGAATATATTTCTAAAAGTCCCACAAATCAATAATCCAAAGATAAACAGTCTAATATTTTTAATAGGCAAAATAAAGGATATGCACTTTATAAAAAAATAATGGATGAGTCAATAAGCACCTAAGAATATGTTCGACAACCGTTGGTCCTGACAGTAACTACATTCACAGTGAGATATCAGGATACCCTCATGAGAATAACTAAAAGAGTATTAGGTAACATCAATCGTTGGCAAGGATGGAGAGCAACTGGAAAAATACATAAATTTTGTCGTGCTTTGCTGGCATATCAGTGAATACAAATCAGTTTAATGCAATGATTTCTCACAGGAAGGTGAAACTTCTGTTCACTTACAGCGGCCATGTTGAAGTAGTACCTCCTTCCTGGATATTTGTCATCATTTGTCTTCATTTTTATTCTTATTATTTATCCCAACTTTGACTTTATATATTTTTTCAGGGTTTTTGGCCTATCTCTCCTACTAGATCATAAACCCTACGAGGGCAGAGTGCGTACCCAGCACCAGGTACAGAGAAGAAGCTCAAGGAAGAAATTCTGAGTGAATGGATATTTAAACTAATGCATGAATTAACAGAGCAGAAATAGAATAACAATAATTTAAAAATTATGAGGCATTCTGGTAAATGGCAGAAGCACTTTTCTAAAGTCAAGGCAATAATCTTGCTGACTGCTATTTGTTTCCTTGTGGTTCTTCATTCTGGTTTATTTACCAATAAGACTAGTCTGGACAGCAAGTGTTTATTGAGAGGTTACTACATTCAAGGGCCTGTATGTGGGGTGGGAATAATCTGGTTGAGGAGCTCATAGACAGATCTCCAGTTATATTCTGAACCAATGTGAATTATAATAATAATTTGAATTTGAGACACAGGGATGATTCCTTACCTTGACTCATTTTCCTCAATCACAACTTGGATTTGAATAATGATATTGTAATTAAGGACAGGGCTTTAAAGAAATCATTCTTTGCATTCCAAAGATCCTGCTTAGCGGTTTAGTTCTGTTTTCATAAATTGCATGATTGTCAAAATCAAATCTTTTCTGACTTTTTTATTATATGAAATAGAAATTTGTATCAATCTTTATTTCTCTGCCTAATTTTAATTCTCTGTCTATAATATGATGAACACTACACTGAAGGTGTTTTTAGTGTAGTAAATTAGCATCTGACACCATCTCTTTCTACCTATACCCCACTGTTGCTGATCCTACTACTCTGTAATTCTTTAACTCACTCATCCCCACCCTCAGTCTGATACCTAGCTTCTCCAAGGATAGCTAGTGTCATGCCCTCAAGCTATCTTTTTTCCCCCTGAAATTCACAGTGGAAGTGGCTAATGGGCATTTTCTTTTACCACAGATAATATTTCCATCAGTGCATTAGTCAGAAGGCCAAAGAGCATCTCATTTGCAAGAGCAGCACTGAGCATATTTATGAGATTTTACATTGAGTAAACATTGTACTTTGATTTTACAACTTCAATAAAAGGGGCCCTGGTAACAAATAATGTGATAAATTTCAATTAGGAATGCTGCATTTCATCACTTTTTAAAAAGTGATCTTGAATAGAAACTCATAGTTTTCAATATAGTTGGAAAGAGCTGAAGGTCAAAAATAATCAAGGACTCATACAGGGCAGAGAATCATTATCATCTTTTGCAGCTGTATTTTTACAAAAAGATGAGAATTTAAATGGAAATCCATGTCCAAGTTTAGAGGACTCAAACTTACTATCTATTCCGGATAAATGAAATTTTTATAATTGTAAACTCAGGATTGAATCATAGTGCCAACAAAAAAAACAAGAAGTAAGAAGGAAAATAAAGAAAGAAAAAAAAAAGAAGCAGCTTCCCTGTGTGCAATTTTTCTGGAACTCTAAGGAAGAAAGCTGCCGTTTCTTTTACAACTGTGGTTTTCTCACAAATTTCACTCTAATCCTATTCAATTCCATCAAATGTGGGACATTTTAATTCTGCATAATTCTAGTTTCTTAGAGACGACTGCAAAAACCCAGTTCCTTGGGGACAGTCAGTGCTAAGACAGGTCAGAGAACAGAGGGATCCCTGTGGGCAAGAGGCGAGGGAGTGTTGGGAAGATTTTGTAAAAGAGAGAAACCTTGACGAGGGTTTGAGTGGGGTGAACTGGATGGTAAGACAGAACTCTAAAAATGCTTTTTATTTAAAAATATATATATATGTCCAAGGGGCGCCGGGTGGCTCAGTCGGTTAAGCATCTGCCTTTGGCTCAGGTCATGATCCCAGGGTCCTGGGATCGAGTCCCACATCGGGCTCCCTGCTCAGCGGGGAGCCTGCTTCTCCTTCTGCCTGCCGTTCCCCCTGCTTGTACTCTCTCTCTCTCTGACAAATAAATAAATAAAATCTTAAAAAAAAAAAAATCCAATAGACAAAACCCATGGGTAGAAGGAAAAGCTAGTGTCAGACACATTTTCTGACCCAAAGAAACTGTTTACTTTGTGAACATACACTATAATTAAGCAAAATAACATGGGTGATCATGTCCTTTATACAAGCATGCAAAGGACATGCATGTATGTTAGCATTTCTCAAAGTCTGTCCCATGGAACCTGTAGATGTTAAAAGATAAATTCTGGATAAAGAGGTTCTATGGTCAAAATATTTGGAAACCCCCAAGGCTAACGCATAAAATTCTCTTGGGATATTTCAAGTGTCTAGTAGTTCCTATACTGCATCCCGGAAAATGCTGGTTCACATTATGCCATGTGGACTCCATGGAAACCAACCTAGTGTCATTATCCCATTATCTGTCTCTCTCTCTCTCTCTAGTATCTATCTATCTATCTATCTATCTATCTATCTATCTATCTATCTATCTCTCTATCTGTCTCCCTCTATCTATCTAGCAGCTAGCTAGCTAGTTATCTTTTTTTTATTCTTATGTTAATCCCCATACAATACATCATTAGTTTTAGATGTAGTGTTCCATGATTCATTGTTTGTGCATAACACCCAGCGCTCCATGCAGAATGTGCCCTCCTCAATACCCACCACCAGGCTAACCCATCCTCCCACCCCCCTCCCCTCTAGAACCCTCAGTTTGTTTTTCAGAGTCCATCGTCTCTCATGGTTCGTCTACCCCTCTGATTTCCCCCGCTTCATTCCTCCCCTCCCGCTACCTTCTTCTTCTTCTTTTTTTTTTTCTTAACATATATTGCATTATTTGTTTCAGAGGTACAGATCTGAGAGTCAACAGTCTTGCACAATTCACAGCGCTTACCAGAGCATCTATCCCACTGCTTACCCAGTGTCTATCACCCAGTCACCCCATCCCTCCCACCCCACCCCCCACTCCAGCAACCCTCAGTTTGTTTCCTGCGATTAAGAATTCCTCATATCAGTGAGATCATACGATACATGTCTTTCTCTGTTTGACTTATTTCGCTCAGCACAATACCCTCCAGTTCCATCCACGTCATTGCAAATGGCAAGATCTCGCTAGTTACCTTCTTAGAGTAGTGCCTGATACGTAGTAAAGAGTAAATATTACCACTACTACCATTATTACTATTCCACGGTGATATAAGTAGCATATGGTAAGGCTTATATTTGAAACCAGGTTTGTGGGTCTCTACACTGAGCAGTAAATTCAACATCCATGTAGACAAAGATATACACTGAGTGATAGAGCATGAGCTTCAGCATCAGACAGATAGAGCTGTGTCTAATGCCAGTAGAAGAGATCATTTATTGTACAACGTGAGTCAGTTAGCTAACCTCTCCAAACCTCAATTCCTTCACTGATGACAGGAGGATGTGAGGACCTGGACTGCAGGGCTGTTATGAATATGCGAGCTGATTTATGTAAAAAGTTCCTATCACAATGATTCTGACAAAATGGTGATCTTCACTAATGAAACTGAATGATGCCCATTAGGGTCATATGGAGGAAGAGGGTGGCTAAAACCCAGCACCCTGAATCCAAATTCTGAGCATCTTAAACTACAACAAAGGTGCACCAGAATCCCTTTTAAGCAAAAGACCATTCAAGTCTATGAAGGCTGCCGGTCACTCCTGTCAGATCCCTGTGCTCATTTGTTATCATTCAAGGCACTCCAAAGAGAGTTGGTACAGCCAATGGGCCCTTTGTTGCTGGGGAAGCGTAGCAATCTCCTAAACCTGGTCTGATCCCCTCTTTTCTGCCCTGCTCTTCTCTCTCTGTAGTGATTTCTTTCTCCTGTTTGAGCTCACATAACTGTCCTGAACAGCATTTGCTCATCATCTTACATTCTATTTTCCTTGCAGTAAACTATAAAAGATGGAAGCTAGAAAGACGGTGGGGGCGGGGGGATGAGGCTAAAGGGAATGCTTCTGAGTAGCAAAGCTCATCTTAATGGCAAATGACTGGCAAACAACTCACTGGCTAGAAAGAAGCTTAGCACTTGGGAAACATCCTCATCATCACCGGCCTGGCTGAGTGGTCTCAGCAAAAGAGAACATTTGAAGGGCGGCTTATCGCCTACACAGAGATCTTGTATTTCCACAATATGGCACTTAGAACTAAGAAAAGAAAAACCAAAACTGAAAATAGGAATTTTTTTCTCTAATTCATTTGGCAACGAAACCAGACCTAAACTGATACAAAACTATTTAGAGTTTTCATCCCCCTTTGTGTTATATTCATTTGCTGTTGTGTCTGATTATGGCATGCTGCCTTGAACCCTACCAGGGTATTATATAACATATGGTACATCTACTGTAATACTTTTCTAAGATATGAAAAAGACTGAATTACAAAACGTAGGTAGCTCCAATGGAATGTAGCTCTGTATAGCCCAAATATCATAACTTTGTATATTTAAAAGTGGGTTTCTTTCCCCCTTCCACAGATTAATGTCTCCACAACCCCCACCCCCACCATCTCCAGATGACCGACCCCTTCTGCCACCTCAGTTGTTGGCGACATGCAGAAATAGTTGAAGCTCATCATCCTAAGTGGTTTTGGTCTCCCCTTTTGGTGCCTTTCTTTTATTCATTTGGTGATTCTTATTTTTTTGCTTTTCAGGTACCCGGGCTCTCTACCCCCAGGACCAGTCTCCATCCATTACTCTACCAACTTGCCTGGAATCATGGTGTGAAAAATGGTACCAGAACTGTTACCGAGACAGCTGTCTTTTGGGGGGGAAATAAATTCTTGCGGGGAAGAAAGTGAGGAACTCAAGTAAGGAAATGAAGACATTAAGCTGTGCTGCATGAGGAAATGAGAGAAATTTGTGTTTTGGTTCTTGAGAGGCCTGGAGAGAAGAGCAGGAGAGACAAAGGACCAAGTTGAAGAGAAGAACAATTTAGGAAGGGGATTATAATGGGGATAATTAACAGTGAAACATCCCTCAGCCAAAATAACTTTGAAGGTTAGAGATATCTAAAATGTGATTTTAGGTTGTTCATCTGATACATGATGTGACTACTAAAACTTTTGTGACGTCTATGCCATGGATGTTTTGTGAAAGAGGAGTTTGGGTATATGTGTGTGTGTCTCCATGTGTTGTGCATACATATCAAGGAAGGGCTTGGTTTTCCTCTGTGTCAATGTGAGAACGGGGACACTCTGTACTAAAAGGCCACGTATAGCCCAAAGACAGAAGTACCATCAAAGCATCCGTATCTCTGTATATAGAAAAAAATAGCTCAAAACGGATTCAGTATATTCACAGCGTTGTGCATTCTTTCACAAATTCCGGAACATTCTCACTACCCCCAAAAGAAACCCTGTACCAGTCAGTTAGAAGTCAGTGTTCATTTCCCTCCTTCCCCGAGCCCCTGTCAAACCCTAATCTACAATCTGTCTATATAGAGTTGCCTCTATGAATACTTCATATAAACCAAATCATACTATATGTGGCCTTTCATGTCTGGTTTCTTTCACTTTACCATGACGCCATCCAGATTCATTTATGTTGTACCATGTATCACAAGTCTATTCCTTTTTATGGCTGAATAACATTCCATGGTATGGTATTCCACATCAATTGATGGGCCTTTGGATCGTTTACATTTTCTATAATGAATAATACTGGTATCAACATCCATATACAAGTTTTTGTGTGAGAACATACATTCTCCATTCTCTTGGGCATATACCTAGGATAAGAATTGCTAAGGGATATGGTAATTCTGTATTTTTAAAAGATGAACTTTGGGCGCCTGGGTGGCTCAGTTGGTTAAGCGACTGCCTTCGGCTCAGGTCATGATCCTGGAGTCCCGGGATCGAGTCCCGCATCGGGCTCCCTGCTCGGCAGGGAGTCTGCTTCTCCCTCTGACCCTCCTCCCTCTCGTGCTCTCTGTCTCTCATTCTCTCTCTCGCAAATAAATAAATAAAATCTTTAAAAATAAATAAATAAATAAAAGATGAACTTTATGGTATGTGAATTCTCTCTCTACAAAGCTGCTGAGTAGCTTTAAAAAGAGCTTCAGTGCTCCAGGAATTTTTTAGGTTTTTGAAGAGATCTTTGGACTTGTACCATTGCAGATGTGTTTTGTTTTGTTTTGTTTCCCCTCCATCTCCAGGGGCAGAGAGACCCTGGATGATACCGGCTCACATCTGTAAGTAAGGTTTCATCTAGTGTCATTCAGCTGGACGCCCAGTGTGATCCACCATTATTATTGTTTCCTATGAAAACTCTGCTATCCTAAAAGATTGGAAGCGTGGACGGAGGTTACACATGACTTCTGCCTTCTCATGTCCTGATTTGGAATCTAATCCCTACATAAGCTATAAGCATCCTCTTGCTACCTCGTCACTGATGTGTGATATTTGTATAATACCTTTGGTTTTTAAAGCACCTTGGCATTTATACTTTCAATAATAATGATTATTTCCAATGTAAAAATACAAAAACTGGGGCCTAAATCAGATTTTAAGAGACACAGGCAGGAAGCAACCCCAGAATTTGAGTCTGCTGCATGAGAGCCAAGAGTCCCCTTTACACCGTACTATGTACAACCACTTCCCAACTCAAAGGGCTGATTGATCACATCAGGGACAGGTTTTAGGGGGTTAATATTAGCAGGGGCCTCTCCTTCTTAGTCTTCTTATCATGCTGACAAGGCCACTGCTTACTCTGCTTACTTTAGCTGAGTTAATCTAAGTACAAGGAGTTCCCATTCAGTTGGGAATGCATTTAATTTCTAGTAGAAGTGACTCATGCAAGTGTACTCCTCCTTATGTGGTCCTCCCATTGATTTCTGCCCACCTGACATCTCAAACCTTATCAACTATACCTACACGGGAAAGTAGTAACTGTCAGGCAACTAATATTGGGCACGTTATGAGACACTTACATTTTTCTGAGCTTATCTATGTATTTAGGTCCCTCTCACTAACCTCAAATGTATAGATTTTTTTTTAATTTAAATTCAGATAAAACTTACAGCATTTTAAGAATAAGAAATAAAAATACTACACTTAAGGGATCTGATTGGTGGCATCTCTTCCCAGTTCCATATTGTGACGTCCTGTTGGGAGCATTACATCAGCCACAGTGTGAGTATTTACACCAGGGGAACCGGCAAATGATACAAATTAGGGTCTCCATCCATTCCCCTGACCTGGGTATTAAACATCATCCATCTGGTTATTAAACATTTACTGCACACCACTGGGTGAAAACTATCTCCCACTGGAAAGAATTTAAAAACCCAGACTAACATCACTGGAAAAGGACTACTAATTATAACAAAGACATCACTGAACACAGTTTTTAAATAAAGTTCTACAAATCACACAGCACAGACCTGGTCAGTTGCAAAGACATGGTAAAATTCCTCACCAATGGACAAAGAATTTTATTTAAGGGGTTGATGCCTAAAAGGATAATATTTCCCAGTAAGTTAAATGAGTTATTATTCACAAAATGCCTGGCATAGAGTCAGTGAGGTACATAGGTGTACTACATAAATAAAAAGGAATGATACAGATGTTATGAACTGCCTACCAACCAAAGGAATCAGCAGGCTAATCCTGAAAAGTATTCCAGTCATCAGGGTTTGAAAGCAAATTCGTTCTCTTTGTGCAGCATGATAAATTTACTGAAGCTTTTCACATGCACTATTCTTTTTGAGTGATATTAACCATTCCCAGACATAAATGAGAAAGGTTTGTGTGTGTGTGTGTGTGTGTTTGTTTTTAACAAGAGAATTGTGAAATTCAGGGAAGGTTAATAAATGTTCATAAAGACAAAAATTCAAAATTGATCGCAATTCCACAAGAGTGAGAGACCATCCATGTCTGTTAAAAAAACTCCAGCAACGTGGGATGCCTCGGTGGCTCAGTCGGTTGAGCGTCTGCCTTGGGCTCAAGTAACGATCCGAGGGTCCTGGGATCGAGTCCCACTTTCGGCTCCCTGCTCAGCGGGGAGTCTGCTTCTCCCTCTGCCTGGCACTCTCCCCCTTCTCTCTCTCCTCTCTCTCTCTGACAAATAAATAAATACAATCTTAAAAAAAAAAAAGAAAGAAACTCCAGCAACAGAATTGTTGAGCCATTTTGCTGTATCAAGGTACTCCTATTTCAAAATGTGCCTTCAAGAGTAAGAAATAAGAGATGAATTTAGGATCCTGTTGGGAAAAGAGCTTGTTTACTCGCACCACAGCCATTCCTAGGAAATACTTCGTGGAAAAACCTACAAAGTTATGAACATCTTAATGCGCCTCTTGGAACACATACAGAATACCACCCAGGGCTTTAAGCCAGAGTGTATTTTATTCCTATCAGTAAAAACTAGGTGTGTATAATACAGTTATCTAACATCAAGTAGTCACAATTTCTGAGGAAGTTTCTTGAATCTGTGGCAGGGGATCGACGCCATGCAAGCCCTTTGGCCCAGGGAACCTCTTAGGGACGACTTCCCACTTGCTGGAAGGCAGCTGCAGCTCAAAGGTTAAAGACGCTGTATTCAGCTGTGTTAGCATCACCCGGGAGCTTACTCCAGCTAGCCGCCTGCCCTATGTTGGCCAGCCTTCCTCTCAGGAGCCAGCATGATATCATGGATGGAACAGAGTCTTCGGAATCAGATAAGCTGGGGTTAAATTCTGAGTCCGTCATCTTCTAGCTATACAACTTTGGGCACGTGACCTAACTTCTCTGTGCCTAGGGTCCTCATCTGTAAGAACATGGACATCTTCATGAGCTTCAGGGTTCCTTGAAGATCATTTAACCAAATGATCAGGCACAGTACCTAGGACACATGTCTTAGTTTCCCCTCTTTCCATCCCTCCTCCCCCAAGCCTGATCTCCAGTCCCAGCCTGAGACTGAATCCAGGGGGTCTCTTTCACTGTGTCCAGCACACAATTTCAGTACAATTACTTAGTGAGAGGCCATCTCCTTCCAGGGCAGAGCCCACAAGCCATGGCGAGATTCCCCAGACAAGAAGAAGGAGAGCACAGATAGGCTCACATTCTTGGCGAAGAACAACTCAGCAGGAGACATTGGTCAAGAAGGAGCGAGGTGAATTAAATATTATCCTGTGAGCCCAAACCGCAGGGGGTGAAGAGTTTGTCCCCTGTGAAGGCAAACACAGACCAGGGAAGCTCAACTTCTTCCAAGGAGGTCACCACAGCTGGTGATTTCTTAACGAGATTCACAAACAGCCACACACAGGTAAAGTTCTCAGGACACCAGGGCCCTGGGCAGAACGTCCAAAGTACAAGTTCAAGTCAAGAGATTCAAAAGCATCCTAGCTCATCCCAGACGGCAAATGTTCTCAAAGCAGGGGATCCAGCCACAGGGAAATGAACAGAAAATGTTTCTTTTTTTTTTTTTAAAGATTTTATTTATTTATTCATTAGAGACAGAGAGAGGCAGAGGGAGAAGCAGGCTCCCAAGGAGCAGGGAGCCCGATGCGGGACTCGATCCCAGGACCCTGAGATCATGACCTGAGCCGAAGGCAGACGCTTAACCATCTGAGCCACCCAGGCGCCCAGAAAAGGTTTCTAAAGCAGACGGTTCCTGGAGATTCCTAGGTATGCTACAATTTACAAGCAGCTTCTAAAGAAGTTCATTTCTTTGAAAGCGCTTCTGTCTTTACAAAGGTAGTGTATGCAACGGTAAAGGGCATGGAATCTGAGAATCAGATTGTCTTTAACGCCTGCCTCCTTCCCTTAGAAGCTGTGCAGCCTTGGGCAAGTCAACGCAACCCCTGGGCCTGACTTTTCTCCTCTGGAAGTGTATGGATAAGAGTCTCTGCCTCCCTGGATTATGGTGAGGACTGAATGAGACAATGCCCTGTGTACTGC